>NC_062546.1:167318652-167625376 GCF_016906955.1 Phacochoerus africanus | reverse complement strand
CTCTCAGATTTCAGTAGGTGTAGCATCACAAACCTGAAAAATGAAGCTTAAACCATAGTGATATTAGTGTTCATCTTAGAGAGATTAGCCATCTCTCTTATTCTCGTGGAAATGTGCAAAATAACAACTTCACATTTTTGGAAAACTGAAAAAATAAATTTGGCCCCATGTCTTGAGAATGCTCTGAGGAAGACTTTGTTATTTAGAATAGTGCTTCTCAAACTGTGAGCATGCGGAAAGTGACCTGCGGAGCTTAAATAAAATTAAGATTCCTAGTAACTCTCCTCCTCAAATGTCTGTTTCCAGTAGGTGTTCTCTGTGACCCTAAAACCACAGTTGAACACACAGCCCACGTGATGCTGTAACAGCTAGCCCTGATCCAAGTGATTAGGCTACAAAGTGTTTGTTTTCAGTTTGCAGTGAAATAAGGAGCTCATGTCAGACTGAAAATCAATGCCCAGCTCCCTTCACCAAGACAGTCTTGCTCTTTAAAAGTTAGTTGGGAGTTCCCGTCATGGCACAGTGGTTACCGAATCCGACTGGGAACCATGAGGTTGCGAGTTCGGTCCCTGCCCTTGCTCAGTGGGTTAACGATCCAGCGTTGCCGTGAGCTGTGGTGTAGGTCACAGATGCGGCTTGAATCCCGCGTTGCTGTGGCTCTGGCGTAGGCTGGCAGCTACAGTTCTGATTCGACCCCTAGCCTGGGAACCTCCATATGCCGCAGGAGCGGCCCAAAGAAATAGCAAAAAAAAAAAACAAAATAAATAAATAAATAAATAAATAAATAAAAGTTAGTTGAACTTAGCAGTGTGTTTGATGATGAAGATGATTTCTATTCTGGAGTAAGCTTCTTATCTTGAGGAGGCAACAGTTGAAAGATAGGAATCATGCACATTCTCCAGCCTGAGGAGCTATTTTCGCTATTAGGTTCAAAGATACTGAGATGGGGGTTAGCAATTCCTATAATATAAAGTCCTCTCTGTCTCTCTTGTAAGTGCCATAAAGCTAGAGCTTTGGGAATAGAGACCCCAGGGATACTGTTCACTCTTGTTCTTATTGCTGCTTCCTATGATATATTACCACATAGAATTTCTTTCTGGGTTCCCTGATAAGGGCCATGTAGTTATAGGCTTAAATATATACATATATATATATATATATAATATATACATATATATATATAAAATATATACATATATATAATATATACATATATATAAATATATATATAATATATACATATATATATAAAAATATATATATATTTGGCATTCAGGCAAATTTCCAGGTTCATTCAATTTTATCCATATTTTATCAATGATTATACCGTACATGATCATTAATGGAATAAAATGAGCTTCTAGTTTAAAATATAAAATACTGTTTTTATTTTCAAAGGAGTCAATTAAAATCAGAATGTCAATTAAATATAATAAAATCCCAGGTTAATGGAGATGATAGATCAACTCTAATCCAAACCACCAGGTAACATCACAAAGTATGTACATTTTGACTTTGTAATCAATTTTTATAGATTTAGCACTATATTCCACTCATGGTTGAGAGAAGCCAGTCTTAATGACAGGTTTCAAATTTATTGTATAATACTATAGCATCAAAGCAACACATACACACAAAGTACACATAGAAGAATAAATTTAAATTTGAGTTTCTTACTTCATCCTTTCTTCACTATGAAATTACAAACCTACTGAAAGTTAAAGGGCAAAGAGCATGACTTTATATTTTTCATAGTAACTTGGGCATAGTGGGGCTCAATAAATTGAGTGAGCTTGAATTTAATCAAATGTAACAATTTATTGCCTATTGTGTGCTTAATAATGCCAAATTCAGCTTATTTTTTTAGTCCAACCAGTAAGTATTTGTTGAATTCAACTATATCCCAAGTACCAAACCATATGCAAAAATAACTAGGTCTTTGGAGAGTGCTTGTGTTCTATCTAGTCTAAGAGAATGAAAACTAAATGAGTTTAAACAATACCATATATCATATTCCTGAAAGAAGAATTATACTGCCCAACACTTCAATGGTCATTAAACTGAGTAACATTCAAGTGCATTTCCTGTATTAACTTGCTATCATCATAAGCCCAGGCATGCTGTTTCGGTCTGAATTCTTTTATTTTTTTGGCCACACCCACAGCATGCAGAAGTTCCCAGGCCAGGAATTCAAGTCATGTCACAGCAAAGACCAGAGCCACAGCAGTAACCCAAGCCACAGCATTGACATCAGATCCTTAACCTACTGTGCCACCAGGGAACTCCTCATCTGAATTCTTGAAGGCAAGCAACAGAAACCATCTCTAACTACTTTTGGCAAAGATTAAGATTAAGGATTTTTCTTTTTTTCTCTTTCTTTGCCTTTTCTAGGGCCGCACTCGCGGCATATGGAGGTTCCTAGGCTAGGGGTGTAATCGGAGCTATAGCCAGCCGCCGGCCTACACCAGAGCCACAGCAACTCAGGATCCAAGCCACCTACACCACAGCTCATGGCAACACCAGATCCTTAACCCACTGAGCAAGGCCAGGGATCAAACCCGCAACCTCATAGTTCCCAGTCAGATTCGTTAACCACTGCACCACCAAGGGAACTCCATGATTAAGGATTTTTCAAACTAGAATGTCACTTGGTACACAAGAATTTGAATTTAATTACTGGTTAAGGATAGACCTAAATTATTTCCCTCCAAGGCCTGAACCACTCAAACTTTTAAAAACTCCCTACTGACCTCGAAGTAATGACGCCTGTTAGGAATCCTTGAATGAAATGTATTCATTCATTTAATGAAACTTTATCCAAAGTCACTTTTTAGGTAGACAGCTACCATGCACAAAATGATACATAGAAGAACAGACTTCTTTGGCCTTTCAGTTTCAAGAGTTTAAAAGCAAACTTAATCATAATGTAACTTATGATTCTTTTTCATAGTAATAATGCCTTGCATTTAAATAACATATTTTAACTAAGAATATTTCACTGTCCCTAATCCTTACAATACCTCTATGCCCTAACTGAAAGTACTATACTTTTCACTTTAGAAAATTAGTCACTTATCCAAAGTTACATTAGCTATTTAGAGTGGGAAATACCAGGTCATTTATTCTTATCTTTAAAAGTCACCTTATTTTTCAAAGTCTAACTTTCATCCCAACATTCCTACTGCTTTAATAGAGAGTTGTATTTGAGAATAATGGATAACCCATGTTCCAGGATTTCCTCATTCAAATTTTATAGTATCTGAAAATATTGGATGACAAAGTGCAAAGTGTCAGTGAGTCAAGACTTGAAGTGTTTATAGAACTAATTTCTTCAGTGGTAACAGCAAAGCCAGGGAGGAAGGAAAGACTAAACCACACCTATAAATGGCAGATGAATCAGGCTGTGGCTCCAGAGTCTGTTTTGTTTGTTTTTTTGTTTTTTTTTTTTTACCTTCATGCAGGATATGGACTACCACAGCAAAAATAATTAGTGTCATCAACATCCAGCACTCATATTGCTGATGAGTATAAACTAATGATAGGACAGTCATTTCTTTCACAGAGAAAAGCTTGCCTTGGCGGGGCGGGGGGACACTTTTTCAGTCAAAGATCATCTTTCACAACTAAGGACTATGAGATTATTGTAAAGATTAAATGAGATAATGTGTATGAAAGTGCTATGTAAACTAGAAGAGAATACTCATATATGCAGTAGACCAGTAATAAGTGTGATAAAATATCTGAAAGACAAGTTCACACACTTTTTAACAAGTAACAAAGAAATCCAATGGTTACATAAAAATTCAAAATAGCCATTGTGAGGAAAAACTTTGTTTTGCTAACCGTTTTCCATGTAAAATGAATCCCCTCCATTCTGTAATGCTGCTACTGAGCCCGGGATATTTTTGCAAAATGTGCACTGGAGACATCAGCAAGAGGAGAGTTAGTGCGTAAATTTGTTAAAGACATTCAGCTCTACCTGTTGTACCTCTTTCTCATTCCTGACTCTGCCTCCCTCCGACCTGTCCCCCAGTGTTTGGTGCCCATTGTCTGACAACTCACTTCCCCTGTCAAATTCTTAATAGGATGACAAATCACCACGTGGTCACTAGTTTTCTTCCCAATGAAGTTTGCATCACTGAAAACAGAAAGATCTCTACCTCTCCCAAGAGAATGTATGGGAACATCAGTGGGATCACTGCAATTGTTAAGTCCAAGGGACAAGGTGACAATGGCAAAATTCCTGGCATCGGACAATTTAAGAAGAAAAAGACTGTACCAGGGAGTTCCTGCTGTGGTGCAGTGGGTTAAGAATCCGACTGCAGCAGCTCGGGTTGCTGCGGAGATGCAAGCTCAAGTCCCAGCTCAGTGCAGTGGGTTAAAGGATCAGGCATTGCCACAGCTGAGGTGAAGGTTGCAACTGCAGCTCAGATTCAGTCCCTGGCCCAGACACTTCCATATGCTGTTGGGTGGCCATTAAAAAAATAAATAAAAAAAGATTGTATGGGCATCAGAGCCCTCCTCAGAAACCTGCAACTAAACTCCTTGGGTTATCATCTAGTTGAAATGAATGGAGGTCGAACACAAATTTATTCTAGGAGCAACCTCATATTGTCCAAATCCAACTAGTGACAAGCATCTGATCTGCAATATGGTCCTCATTAGAATCCTCAGAAAATTAAGACTTGACCTTCAGAGGTCTCTTACCCTATAGACAGCTTGATGTTGATTTTACCCACCAGAGTCATGCCCCTGCCAGGTGGGGGGCACTGGGAATACAGTGACAAGATTTTGTGTTTTTTCGTCTTTTTTTCTTTTTAGGGCCACACCCAAGGCATATGGAAGTTCTCAGGCTAGGGATCGAATTGGAGCTATAGCTGCCAGCCTACACCACAGCCACAGCAATGTGGGATCCAAGCCTTGTCTGCAACCTACACCACAGCTCAGGACAATGCCAGATCCTTGACCCACTGCTCGAGGCCAGGGATTGAACCCGCATCCTCATGGATACTAGTTGGGTTTATTACTCCTAAGCCACTGCTAAGGAACTCCTACAGTGGCAGCTTGACTCCTAAGTTCCTTTTTTGGATCTCATGCCCTCTCAGGAGATGTATCATTGACTGTAAAAAGAATAAAGGCAAAAGAAAGGTATGTACCAAAGCCCTAGTGGCTTCCCCCAGTTTACTTCAGAATCTTCCTGACATGCATAGGATTTGGGAACAAAAAGAATATACCAATTTGTATTTCTGGGTCATTTGTAAAATATTCAGTAGACAATACAAGAAAATGCTAATCCATCTGACAAATATGAATGGGCTGCCTACTATGCATCAGACACTGTTCTAAGCAGGCATTTGACTTTAGTAGGTAAATGTAAACCAAGAAACAAAATTGATTTATTTGAGTGGAAAATCTAAAGAGTAATTTTTTTTTCCTTTTTGTCTTTTTTTAGGGCCACACCCACGGCACATGGAGGTTCCCAGGTTAGTGGTCCAATTGGAGCTATGACTGCTGGCCTATGCCACAGCCATGCAGGATCCAAGCTGCGTCTGCCACCTATACCACAGCTCACAGCAATGCCGGATCTTTAACCCACTGAGCAAAGCCAGGGATCGAACCTGCATCCTCATGGTGCTAGTCAGATTCATTAACGGCTGAGCCACAATGGGAACTCCCTAAAAAGTAATTTTTAATTGGATCTGTGGGTTAAAATTTGGGAAAGATTTTGAAATAAACCAAAAAGACCATTTTAGGTATCTTGTCTAGCACACCCTTCCAGGTTATCTCTGACTTTTATGGTCTTTGCGCTATTTTGCATCTGTGAGTTATAGAAAATTAACAGCGCAAATAATTCTGGTCCATAGATATATGTTGTGACCTATAGAATGCAGTTGATCACTGTTCTGTAACTATTGACTAGTTTTGCATCTACTTGCCAATTCATGCCAGCACTGTTTATTCACCTAGACGTGTGTGAATACAAACTTGAATTATCCTCTGAGCAGGTTACAACATCTTACTGCTTCTCTCATTAACGAATGAATAAGTAAAATCTTTAAGCATATGTTCATTTTGTGTTTATATAAGAATTGTAGTTATACCTCTTTTAAAATATATCCTTTAATAGTTTATAACAAATGTTCATTATGGGACCACCCATATCAAATGGATATATTTATGAAGAAACAATACATTAACTCAAAAGGTTTTCAAATGCGAAGCTTTAAATGCAGGAAAAGGATATCTTCCTAATAGAATTATGGCATTTCAAGGCACATATGGTAAGACCCCTAAGTGTCCTCACATTACTGACCCCAGATAAAGGAATAGAGCTGAGCTATGGATTGGGTTAAAAAAAAAAAAAAAAGAAAGAAAGAAAGAAAGAATATAAGGTCCCTTCTTATTTTTTGCTTTAAAGAAATAATAAACTGCATTGTTGTAACTCAGTGTAAGTAGATTCGAGTAAGGCAATAGAGATGGATGCCAGAAGCTACTCATATCGTTCTTTAAAATGGAAATTTACCGTCTGCTGCATCACATGGACAAAATACAGAACTATTTTTCACAGCTTGTTCACTGAACAGATTATTGTAGAAAAAAAAAAAAACTTTTACATTTTCTGCAGATTCCCAAATCTCAGTCAAAAAACTCTTGGCAATTTTTAGCAGTGAAACAGATTTCACTTTCAGATTGAGATACTCCATTTAGCAGTAGTCAGATGATCTTCCAAATAAATATAGACTCGTTTCACTCTTGATTTTATTAAAAAAAATGTTTTCATGAGGTGTCTTGGAGGAAACTTGCACTTATTTGGTTTTCCCAAGCTAAAGCAAAGAAAAACTCGAAGGTCTAAAAATCAGAGTTAAATAAAAAAAGGAATGTTAAACTGAAAATGTTATTACAAATAATGCATGTTCATCACAGTACCAATAAACAAATAACCCTATAAAATTTTAGAATTAGTTGCAAAGATGCTCCAATCTTTTCTGCCCTAAATCTCAGCTCCCCAAAATATTACTAAACAGAAGTGCATGTGTTCGGTACAATATAACAGACAGCAATATGTTGAGATACTTCACACAAAGAGGTCTCTGGGCCACTTTTCTCTTTCTAGATTAGCTTTTACACTTAGGTACAAGGCAACTGCACTTAGGAGTTTATTTCCAGAACCATTTTTCCCTACCTACCAGTGTTTAATGGCACAGAAAATAATGGCATGTGTTAAATTTAATAAAAAATGAAACGCATGAAGAAATAGTAAAATAAGAATAGCAATCTTCACATACTCCTATACCCAAGATCCCAAATCTATTCACCCCATGCTTCCTCCCCAAATTCCTGTACTAAATTTTCCCCTTGTTTTCCTATCCATGAGAGGAAACGATATATCATGAATAAAACCAGGAATACAAATATTGTGTATATGAGTATCACAGGATGCCCACTATATTTCACTACTTTTAACACGGTTTTATAGATTTGTTAGACGTTCATCCCAGTGACATTAAAGATGATCCAAGGCATCAGCAAAGCTTTACCTGGTAAAGAAAGTCAGAAATAGCTCATACTATTAAAACCTTTTCCTGGTTCTCCTAATGACGGTTTTGCTCTCTGGGAAGGATTCATTGTGTCCAATTCCAAAAGCCACATTTCTATGGTTAATTTAACATACAGTAATAGGTTAGGGTTTTTTTTTTTTTTTTTAGGTATATGCCATTGATTTATGGTATTATATTAGTTTCAGGTGAACAACAGAGTGATTCAATATTTATATAGATTATATTCCATTTATAGTTATTATAAAAGATTGGTTATATTCACTGTGCTGTACAATTTATCCTTGCAGTTGATCTATTTTATACCTAGTAATTTGTACTTCTTAACCCCATACCCTTATCACACCCCTGCCCCTTTCCCTCTCCTAACGGGTAAAGAATGGCTTAGTTTTTGAATCTGCTGTGAATTATTGGAAAGTTTCAAAGAAGAAAAGCTAATTATGATTGTACAAGTATTTGGGTAATGTGAAAGAACAAAATTGTTCTCTTCATAAGCATTCCTTAGTTAAAAAAAAAATGAAACTAATAGAAAACCTGTGAGAATCTGAGTCAAGCCACTATATAATGATGATAAAGTGTTAAGTTTTACAAAATTTTGTGTGATAAAAACTAAATTGTGTGGTGCCAAGGGACAACTGTATGAGACAAAACTGCCATGCTTCTGGATGTAAGTGTTGGTTTCGTTTATAGGTCAATGATTGAGGAGCGGGGATGGTAGCGTAGAGAGAAAAATGTAAAAGCTTCATGTTCAGAAATCTTTCAATCCGAAAAACAAATCTGAAATGAATCTAAAGATTTATTGCAATTGTATTTCAAACTAATGGGAAAATGAGACCTAGTTTACAAAAATTTTATCACCACCAGAATATTCTTTTCTTTCCTTTCATCAAGTTACTCAAACTGCTGTCCCTGCTTTTGAAAAACTCATTAGAATAAAATACATTCTGAACTTCTAAACTGATGAAAGTACACGCAGCTAAGGAGAATAACTTGCAAAAATGAGGAGACTGAAATACAGACATCCCCAGAAACATTCAGCCAATTGGCAGACCCATCATTCGTGGCAGTAATAAGCAAGTGACTTTGGGACTGAGGAAAGGACCTGAGTAAAGGGTGGGGAGAGTTAGTGGCCCCACTCCTCATTTTTTCTAAGCTTGATGAAGTTTAAGTAAGAAATAAAAAAATGAAATTAAGAATCACAAACTGAAATATTCCTACCTGGCTCAGAAAGTAACCCCAAATTCTGATATTTTCTTAAAGTTAACAAGCCCCAAAATCGAGTCGCTTATGCTAAGCCCCACATCATCAATCCGAGATTTAACTCAAAGTCTTGGCTCTCCCGGAAATGAAATCTTAAACCAGTCAATCAGGAGCAACCTGATTAGGACTAGTGAGGAGAGAGACCTCTGCCAGGCCCTATAGGGTGAAGCAACCTTGTAATAATCAATAAGTTTGTTTGCTGAGTACGACTCTCATGTTCCTGCTCCTATCTCCTGCGTGGTATAGCTCTTCAGAGGTCCTTTCTGTCTGCTAGACTGGATGCTGTCCAATTCACAAACTACCAAATAAAGCCAATAAGCTCTTTAAAATTTACTCGGTTGAATTTTGTTTTTCAACACTTATAAGAACTATCTGAACCTAATATAGAAGAGAAACACTAACCTAAATGATAGAAAAATAATAACAACAATAACTGTTACTAAAATTAAAGTAGTATTCCCAGATCCTATATCTGAGTTAGCATCCTACTGGTATATATTTTGATACTGGCTACTAGCCCCTATTGCTGGAGCCCACTTACATAGACTAGAGTACCAGACCTGGGCATAGTTCAAGGCCATCTTTCTTATTCTTTAGAGCCCCTTCCTTCATGCTTGCTAAGTTTGGGGGTGTCACCCCTGCATGGCACCTTTATCAGAAAGTGATTTATTGAGCATCTCTCCCTGGAAAGTCAGTGAGGTACAAACTGGACACCAAGAATTTAGTCCAAGCTGACAGCCCTGTAAGAAATCTTCCCCGATAGAAAAGGTTGAAGCCAATTCCATCAAACCTAGACTTCAGCTAAAACAATTCGCCAGAGCACTCAGTTGACAGCCAGGGGTTTCCTGGTAAATGAAGAAAATAGTGAAAGCTGATGGTGTGGATCTACTGATGTCTAGCCGCCTGCCAGACACCTACAGTCAATGATATTATGCCACAGGACATGAGTTTCAAGTACCAGGTACAGAAGTCAATTGGGATTTTCCTAAACAACTAGTGCCTTCACAGCAGGACCACAACTGTGAGACTGAAAGGGTTTTGTTTTTGTTTTGCCTTTTTTTTTTTTTTAGTGGCCATGGTTGAATTTTTTTTAAAATTTTTATTTAAAAAAAAAAAGGACTAAAGACAAAGAGGGTTAAGATGACTGCTAAGAAAGCTGCAGGGGGTGAATCATTCTTCAAGCAATTTCCATCACCTGGCCCTTTTGCCCCGCCCCTTTTCTTTTCCTGACCGCTCAGCTTCCCCCTCACATTCTTTCTCAGCCAGTCTCCCTGACATTTCCCTGACCTGAAGACTTCTGTGCCCATCTGCTCACACTCAGTTTGAGCCATTTTATTTTTTTTAATTAAACAAAATTTCAAACTCACTGCCTTGCCATTTTTAAATGTGCATACATATGTCTAACGGAGACAAAATATAGCCTTAAAGACTTGAAAACCCCCTTGATTGGAAACAGGACACCTGTAGTAACTCGTCCCTCCAAAGACAGAGAGCCCCCGTGTCTCATTTCCTCACTTTCTCACTCTCCTTTCTCTTATCTCTTTGGGGTTTGTTTGTTGGTTGTTTCTTTATTGGTAGTGGGGACAGGAGAAGTATTTTACTAATTTTGGAATCATTTGTTGTTTAGTGAGAGGTTGTCAGCATTTCTGTTTTCGAGGTAATACCTAAAAATTTCATCCCAGCAGGCCCATTGCTCTCAGCAATCGCTTACTCTCATTCCCTATTAATTGGTTCCTTTGTGCATGCCAAAATGCATTTTTATAACTCCTTTTACAAATGGGCATATTACACAGTAAAGTAATATAGCATCGATCAACTGAAAAATCCAAGCAGCACTTTTTTAAATAAAAAGAAACATCAAATGGCAGTTTATTTATAATTTCAAAAGTCATAGAATGATAGCGCTTGTCAGGCCCCAAGAGATCATCTCACCATAAATCCTCATTTTACAAGTGAGGAAGCTAAGACAGACACAGAGAGCTTGGTCAGACCAACAACTAGATCCTAAAATATGTTCCGGGACTCTGTCTAGTTGACCTATGGCTTACTTTTGACTGTAACTTTCATTTTACAGTAGCTCAGCAAATTAAGAAGTAAACATTATGGCACTGAATCCACACTTACTTAGCTTTGTGAGGACTTCCTTATGAAATTCCTGACACCATAAAAAAAGTGTCCAAAAATTATTATGCATTTGTTTTATGGCCCAACTGTTCATGAGGACAATGCAATATATTGTCACTTACTGGTAACAATATTTATGGTCACTGCCTATGAACCACAGATCAACCTCTTATGGGTTGATAATTTACAAGAATTTGGGTGTAAATGTGTATTTATTTTGCTATTTAGATTTTCATGGTTCCTTCTACTCCAAGGGATTCTTTTTTCCTGAGGTTTTATCCCACGAATGAATGTTGTCATCACCTTTCAAAGGCAGACTTCCACTGACCCTTCTGACTACCTCTCAATTCTTCCCCACTGTGAAGAAGCCTCTTCTTTGAGCCACATGGGTTTGGTTTCAGTTGTTAATTCATAGCTTCTGAAGAAGCTGATGAGAGTTGAGTGCCACCCTTATCTGGACCTGGCTCGCAAGCAACGGTGGATTGTAAAAGAAATGTTTTACTCAGTACATTTTAAAATATAGCACATCCCTCTGAAACTCTCCTGGAAAAAAAAAATTAAGCTAAATGTCAGTGGTGTCACCACATAAAATTTACAGTAATGTGATCCTCTGACTTCCCTTCCCGGACAACCTGGGATTCTGGCAGATGTGCCCTTGGAAGGGGGTCTTGGGTCATTTTGTTGATATCAACTCCATCAAAATTGGCAGAGATAAAAGCACACAATGTCTTGACATCTCTGGTTTTTATCAAAAGCTTCTCTTGACTCCCTGGCTGGATGTACTGTTCTTAACAGATCCTGGTGGCATTAATGGCTCAGAGGGTACAAGCTGGCTCTTTTAATTAACCTGAGTATTGAAACCACATTTTGGCTCTGAAGACAGACATAATTTATTTCGACACCACAAATAATGAAAGAAAAGTGTTAATAATATTTAAGCTTTGGAAAAATTATTCTTTTACCAGGTTTAACTCATTTGTGTGCAATCTGCTTTTAGTTTCATTTAAAGAGTCAGAGGAAATCTCAATACATACATATAATTTTTTAAAAGTTATGGGCATGGTAAAAGTAAGAAAAATGAATAGCGAATAATTATCCATTGACTTTTAAATTTTTCTTTCTGTAATCAGTCAACTACCTGGAGCCCTAGCCCAGGAATTATTCACTGGCCACAAAAGGAGGCTCTCAACAGTGTGATTAAAATATACCAAATAAAATCTTTGTATTAAATAAACAAAACAAAAAAAATCCCTCTTCTCTGTGGTTAAGAAGTCTGCTTTATTAAATCAGCAAGATTATTTAGTTTCCCATTCAAATAAAACCCGAGTGTTTACACTCTGTACTACGATTTAACAATTTAGGTCAAAAATCTTGTTTTGCTTCTGTATTTGTCGATAAATTCTGAGCTTCAATCTTATTACCTTTTCAAAGCCCAGTGCTCTGCTTTTTATTTTTCTTGCTATCCTATTTCACAACCCTTATTTAAGCTGAATTTTTCTCTCTTAAAATACCCTTTTCTGTTCACCTACTACCCAGGCAGCAGACGAAATCTCCATGAATTTACACTTGTAAAGAATTTCATTTACTAAAGAACAAGAAACAAATCATCTTTAATGTGCTGGGATTTTTATAATTATACAACACATTCTTATTTTACTTTTAGAAAAAAAAGAAAATAATAATATAATATTTTAACATTCACATTATGCCATGTAATAAAAGTAACTCATAACTTTTCCTCATATTCAGCCAAGTTTTCTATTAGAATGTCTTCCTGGCTATTTAAATATGTTTAAACTAATGGTTTTCTGTAATTTGTCTTTTTCTTTGGAAACATACCGTGCCATTGTCAGTTTTTAAAAAGAAGCAATTTTCTGACTTTTGAGATTGAGTAGGTCAAGGAAAAATTACTACTGTTGAAAACCCATAATTAAATAGAAAATGCAGCTGCACTCATGAGAAACTAAAATTAAGTTTATTCTATTAATACTTGACTCTGAAATGCTATTCGAATTTTTGGTTAAGGTTTCATTTAGAGCCACGTCTTATCTATACTCCATCGTGGCTGATTACTTTTAATAAGTAACATGTGGGAATATAATAGTCATATACTGATGGAGGGGTATTTCTGATCACTTTCCTTTCCTCCTTAAAATACTATTTTCAGAAGTATTTTTAAGTGAACAAATTAACTATTTTTGCATTTATTTTTATTTTGATTAGACTGAATAAATATATATTCTCCCAAATGTTAAAACTGTATGTTCAAGAAATATATTTTTAGCACTAATCTTTATGACAAACTCTCCATTAAGGACAGCATTTTTTAAAATAAAATAATCTAAGCTTTCTTTTCATTAATTCCATTCATCTTTCTAAATCTGTTATACACAATTTTATGTCATCAAACAATACTCATAGAGGGGACCTTACTAAGAATACAAGCTGATTGCTGAATTTGTCAGCTTACCGGATCTATTTCCTGATTACAGCTCCTGTATGAACAATTCATCAAATTAGGTTACATTTAAAGAGTTAAAATATTTTGTATAAATACAAGCCTAATAAACAAATACAACCATTTAGAACAATTAAAAAAGTCATAATATTTGTCACTGCTTAATTTTAATGGTGCATTTTAACAAATCAAGATAAACACCTTTTAACCTCCCCTACCAAACTCTTGGATTGAAATCTGAATAACATTTACATAAAATGAGGTATAATGTGAAAGCCTTATTAAAGCAACCGTATGAGTACTATAAAATTATTTATGTATTGAAATAGTAGTAAACTCCATTTAAGAGCTGAAGCTGAATGTCAGAATATACATACATGTTTGCTATATCCTCCTTAATCATAGAGCTTATGTTTTTTCATAAGTATGTTTTAAGAGGCACAGTAATATAAAGAAAGAAATGCAATTTTTTATTGCAAATAGATCTAAAACATTAAGCCTTGAAACTTTTGCTTTGGAAAAAAAAAAAAAAAACAAAACCTTTCTTTCTGGGAAAGAATGCTCTGGTTTTGTTTTTGCTTTTGTTTAGAATTGTTTTAAACACATCTTCAGTCAACGTGTGGATTTCTTCACTGTAACTCCAGATTTGTGATACTCAAAAACTGCAGTACAGTGACTAGGAGACATATATACCAAAAAAAAAAAAAATCAGTTACTACAAATTTGTGGAAAGAGGAGTTCTAGAAAGTGATTTAAAAAAAAAAAAGTAGCATGATTTTGAGGGGAAATTTTTCCAAAAAACTAAGTCTTTAATAAATGTATTCCTTATTGATACTCCCAGTCAGTGCTGATACCACTGTTTTGTCTGGTCATTTCTGTTCATTTGTTAATGTACTGAGGCTCTCGGAATCCTGTTTTCCAGATGCTTATATTCCACAGAGGGAAGGAAAACCGATCCATGAAGTTGCTATTTGCATAAAATGCAGAAGCATCTGTCACAGGCTTCTTTCTGGTGGAGTTTGGCATCTAGGGGATCATGCAGCTGGTTTGCCTCAGCACTAGGCTCCCAGGGAGGCAAAGGATCCCCAGTGAGGACGGTGTCTGGGGGCAGGGCAAGAACTCACCCAGTTCATAGTCAGCATACTGGCAATTATATTTTTAATAGGGTGAGGACATAACTGGCCCAGTCCTACAGACACACACACAAACTCAGGCTCACTTTCAGCCTGAGAACCGCTGTAATTGATGACACTTCTCCGTAAATATGTTTCTTATCAAGGTCATAATGAATTAACCATAATCACGTTGCCTATCGTTACGTAGCACAGGGGGTGGAAATTTTAAGGCAAGGTTAGAGTTATTTGCAGGGTTTTCTTTTAGCAGGGATTTTTGTGCTGTTTGGTTTTGTTTTGTTTCTTCCTCTCTTGCTTTTAATTAAAATCCTATGACTGTGGATATCTTTGTGCCTACTTCACACACACACAGAAAAGGAAATTGCTTCTATTGCTAAAGTAAATTGTAAAATCAGGAGGGATCAAATAAACTTTAAAGAGGTACATTTCAGTTTCATTCTTTTTCCACACTTATTCCTCCCTGACGCTCAAACCAACAATTCTAAGAGTCAAGGTCAGTGACCAGAAATGTCTGTAAACTATCTAAATGTCTGTTACTAGGTCAATGCAAAAAAAAAAAAAAAAAAAGAATTAGACACAATTTTCTACAAGGATGAATATAAATCAGTTCAAAAACAAATTACATGCAATGTTTTCTAAAGTACATTTTAAATATGTCTCAGTGTCTGGTGTAGAAATATTGCTTACAAATACTTTTTATTAGTGTACCTTGATTTTTCAGAGCTGATATAGTCACTATTTCTCATTTCCTGTGGATAGAGTTACTACAATCTGTCTGACAAGGTCTTTGGGAATAAATGGCACAGAGAAGCAGGCAGAGTAACTAGTTAACAAATTCAGACTTTGGAATAATAGCAGTTCTTTAGAACAAACTGGTATAATTGGACTAAAAGTTTCTCTGATGCAAGTTCATCAGTAAGCAGTAATCAGATAGGAGGCTTCTTTGAAACTTTTCTGATTCATAAATAATATAGTAGTTTACAAAGAGGAAGTTTGTGGGAAGCAGCAGTAAACAGTCTCGAAATCCATCTGTTATTATGGAATCCAGAAGAGCTGAATCAGGATCCACGTTGTTTATGATATAAAAGATGCTTGGGAAATGTTGCTGAAATAATTATTAACCAAAAATGTCATGTTTTTCCTTTTTAGAAGTCTGAGTCAGATGGGTTGTGATGAAACGTACCCACCTGTGTGACTAAATGCAGGGAGTTTACCTGGATGTATCATTTAATAGAATATCAAATGTAGTTTTAAAAAAGGCTATCCCGTGGCAGAATGTATCCTTATTCCTTCATTATTGATTTATTTTTAAAGTCATTTTCAAATATGTTCTTTTTAAGCATTATGTGACTTTTAAGAATAGAGTTTGAGTCCCATTTAATCGGAGAATATGATTAAATTTTGCATTTACTATAGGAAATTAAAATAGCCCAAGCTAGGATGCCTTTCCATTCTCTCAACTCCTGACCCTAACATCACCCCACTTTTCCCCTCTCACCATGTTCTCAACACACACACACACACACACACACACACACACACACACACACACACGGTTATATGAAAGGAAAAATGTAGTGTAAATTTCACCCTTGTCACCCTTTTGAGGTCCGGGAATTATTCCTCAGGTTCAACTTGCTTTTTAAAAATTTTTTTAATTTTAGAAAGAACAAATCAAAATGTGTTAGTGCCAAGGAATTTCAACAGTGAGGCAAGCTTTGATTCAAATTTACTGTAGGCGAAATCAAAATGATTTTTCCTTCTACAGCTTTTTGTCCCAAGCATAAGAGGACCTCCTACTACAGTCAGGTAAGGAGCCTCAGCTGGAAGACAAGGGCATCTCCAGCAAGAGAGGTTTTGAACATCCTAAAACAAGAGCAACACAAGTATTTCTATGAAAGTCCAGGAACACTCACTTAGAAATGTAATACATTGAGTCGATCACTTACCCTTCATCAGCTAGAAATAGGTTTTTCCCTTATGGGGAAAATGAACTAAAAACCTAACCAAAATAGAATGCCCATAGAAAGATGTAACTCCACAGCCATAAATAAGGAACAGGCAAATAGATCTAAAACACCTGTCCTTTATCACCTTCCCTGTTTCAAATTGCCTTGGAATATTTGGTTGTACTTCGCAGAAAACCCAGATAGAAAGAAACCTACATGTAATCCTCTTTTAAGCACATTCTGTCAGGCTGAACCACACAGAAACCAGCTTGATGCATTTTGTTCCCCAGTTCCCCAGATCTAGAGCGTCTTGTCCCTGCAAACACTGACAATAGTGCCATCTTCTGGCTCTTCAAACGAAGTGATGCTGCTGTTCTACTTCCATCAAAGTTCATCATTTGGATCCTGAATAACCGTCGGCCAGGTTTTCAAATACGGCACATCTATTGTTAAGCGTGACTTTGTGACTCGTGCTGGGACAACTTCACCCCCTGTTTCTTTTCCTTGGATATGTACATCTTTGTAAAACAGAAATCTCTTTGATTGTCTCTCGCTGCTAGATTATTTTAATTTCTCTCCCACTCTCCCATTCCCATCTTTAATTTCTGGTATTTTACCTTAACCTTAGGCAATGCCTACCAACTCATTTGAACTGTGTCTCTATGAGCAGTTCTATGTATGGGTCTCTGCTGCTTTTGTTGTATCTGATTTCTCCCGTTCTGTAGGTGACACTTATTTGGAATTCACTGCGTACTTTAATTTTTACTCTCCTTGTCTGTTATTTTTTTCCCAAACTGTCCTCTCGTGGCTCCTCAGTTAAACCATCATTATATTTTTCTAAGGTCATCCAGATTAGTAAAATTTAACAATCTCTAAAAAGTACATGAATAGCTACAATTGCTTTAACAATCTCTATAGCCATAAAATGCTAGCTACTGTTGACGAACGTTGGAAGAAAAGCTACATCTTTTCATGTACATTCGGCAACAGATAAATAACCAAAATAGTAATGTCTCTTTCAACCTTTCAATATGTTCAGTGGAGTTAAACACCAAATGGAGTAATGGTAACGTGCAAAGAAAATTCTGTTTCTTCGTAACAATTTTAAAACCTCCGTGGAAAGAGGAACGGCAGTGCTTTGGACAGGGTGATCAGCAGATACAGGTTGAAAAAACGATAAGAAGTCCAGGTCTGAACAGGGAACACAGGAAGTGGCACAAATGGATAGAAAACAGTCCTATAGAAAGGAGGACAGAGTGTGTGTGTGTAAATTTCCTAACCAAATGAGGGCATGAAAGATACTTGAGCCTTTGTTCTTCTTTGGAAAAAAAATTTTTTTAAGTACTGAGCTTGTCACATTTTAATCAGAGAGATAAATGAGTGACGGATGAGGAGCTAGTAAATGAGGAGAAATTTTAAATGGGCAGAAAGAAACAAGTGAAACTGAACAAAAGCTTACACAGGGAAGCGAAATGTATGTCAAGGGAAACACAGGAGCAGACCTGGGGCTTCAGAAACCTGGGCTAAGTGCTGGAAAAAAGGAAACACACGCCCATTGTTCCTGAGGCTTCACGAATCAAAGGAATGTGCTATTCAGACCTAGTAAGGGACACAGAAAAAAGCAGGTCTGAGGGTCTGTTGACCTGACTTCAATGGCAAAGGAATTATGAAAATTCCTGCGGAAATTGTAACTGAGCCACACAAGGCACACATCTCCTCCTTCCTAATGAAGTATTCCAGCCTTACTCGTTCTTCCGCCAGACCAATGGTTCCTAAGCTTTGACAGCATATCAGAATTACTTGGGGAGCTTTTCAACCTCCTGATACTGGGGTCACACCCCATCCTAACCAGTTAAGATGGCTCACTGGGGGTCTGGTAGGCATGAGCAAACATCACAATTCCCCAGATTTTTCCAAAGTGCACCAGAGTTTGGCAACCACTGAATTAGGTTAACGATCTCCCCAAGGGCAGACTTAGGTAAGTTATGAAGTCAGGTATTAAGTACGTGGCACACTTTTGTTAAGTGACAGTAACAAGCATTAGCTTTTTGATCATCTACCTTGCCTGTGTTTCAGAATCAAGAGTTTTCATTTCCAGACCCCTTTCCCTTCTCCTATCCTGAAGAGTCCAACATTTCTGCTTCTTAACCCTTTGACCTAGGATGAGCTCCTCAAACCCCTCAGCTTTAGTTTTCCTCGCGGGTGAAGTGGGCTTTATCATAAAGCTGTTGAGAGGATCTAGCGGGAGAACGTGAGCAAATCCCTCAGCTCAGCGCCTGCCAAATAGTCAGCACTCCAAAAATGTCAGCCGTTATTATTATCCATTTATTCATGAGTTAATTCCCTGCCAGCATAAAGGATTTTCTAAAAAGTCTTTTGTGAAAGTACCAAGAACTTTATCACAGTAGCCCGGAAAGGGGGAAGTTCAAGACACAAGAGGAAGATGCAATCGTTTTAAAAGATTAGAAAGTTAAAGAGGAGGTTTGACGACGGATGAAGGGTTTGTTTTAAATCCAAAAGCAACTACATGCCTTATCTTTCAGCCCACACCTCCTTCACACACCCCTTCAATTAAAGAAGGATAGAAATTAGAAAACCAACAGATAATCCATCAGCTCTTTACAGAAACAGAAACTTGCTTCAAGGGAGGGAGAGTTATTATGATAAGTAGTGACCAAGTTGAAGGTCTCTCCCTCCCTGCTGTGCCCCGACCAAGCCCTTAGCCAGAAGTCTGCTATCCACACCCTAAAGGAACAGTGTGGCAGCAAAGCGGTGTAGACTGAAGCTGCCCCCGGTGAGGCCAGTTCTGACCCGTTGAAGATGACCCTCCAAGGAGACATCACTCTGTCCGTGTGGCCAGAAATTCTTCCTGCAATGGCAGAAGGGCTCATGGAAAGACGAGGCCCTGGTGTCTGCCCCTACTGGCCTCTCTGAGTGTTGAGTTTGGGAGGACCTGCACAAGTTGTCCAATTGCAAAGAACTTTTACTGCACTTCACGCAAGAGGGAGGCACAACGGCAGAAGCTTTGGGGCAGGGCCGCCCGGGCACAAGAAACTGCAGTGTGCACAAGACGGATGCTTATAATTGAGTTAAACGTATTATCTTTAAGCGGTTGAAGTCTGAAAGGCAAATTAACCTAAGAAGCCCTGGATAACCATGACTGAGGGGTAAAAAGCAGATCGCACTGGGTAGGAAGGGTTTCATCAAAGGCCAGGAAAGCTAGATGATTGGCCATTATGTGTAAATTGGAATCTGCTTTCATAATAATCAACTTGTTAATTTTCAATGAAATTATTTCAAAGAAATTTTCGCATTTCCTGAACTCTCTTTATTTGCCTCCATCCTTTTCTTTCCCCAGATGGACATAATGTCAATGTTTAAAAGGAAGTATTTATGCCTTTCTTTCAGCAGTTAATTACTACCTGTCAGGCGGTTGAAGATTTCAGGCAAGCCTGAGCAGAGTCAAATGGGTAGTCTTTCAAGGCAGAAATTCACTCATTCAACAAATGCAGATGGAGCGTCTGAAGTGGGTAGGGCTCAGGGGTGGTTTCACTCCGAGCTGGTCAGTAATCCACCCAGACGGAAGAGAGACCATTACCCGCCGCCCTATTGAACTTACACAAATAAGGCACCAAGGTGTTATGGGCTGAGCTGCGTCCTCCAAAGTTTATCTGGTGAAGCCCGAAACTCCCAGTACCGCTGCACGTGACTGGATTTGGAGACGGGACCTTTAAAGAGGAGCCTAAGTGAAGGCTGTTCAGGTGGGTCCTAACCCAGTCTGACTAACGTCCTCATAAAGAGATGTGTACACACAACCGTGTGCACGCGGTGGAAAGGGCACGTGAGGACACAGAGAAGACGGCCACCTGCAAGCCAAGGAGAGAGGCCTTGGGAGAAAACAACCCTGCCAACACCTTGATCTTGGACCTCTAGCCTCCAGGACTGTGAGAAAATACATTTCTGCTGCTTCAGCTGCCCAGTCTCTGGTATTTTGGTACAGAAGCCCTCGCAAACTAGCATACAAACCAAACATTTACCTGGCAAAAATGCCTTCGTTTTTCCTCCCCATTTACAGCAAACCCCAGTTCTTTCAAGTACCATTTTGTCCTGTTTTTTTTTTTTTTTTTTTTTAATCCCAGCAGTTTCAGCCCTCAATTTTTCCCTGAACCCTCTAGGCAAAGGTTTACTATTCTTTGCCTCTAACAAAGAAGTTTTAGTGGTGTGTGTGTGTGTAACAGCTCATGGCCAAAAACTGTATCTTAGTGAGTTATAGAGAAAAAAATACTTGAAAAAATATGTGACAAGTTGTTACATTCTCTTAATTCTCTCTAGAGTGAGTACAATAAAGTAAAACTTCATTATATCATGGAATATAATTTGTACAAAATAATACTACTGCTTGCATGTTGAAAGATTAGTTCTGCCTGGATCCAGTATATGTGTCATATTTCTGGAAAGTCATTTGACATGAATCAGTCTAAAAAAATAAAACAAGCAGGTGCATAATATATTACCCAGAATAAAATAAACATGGCTCGGTTTTTAAGTGCCAGAGTTTATTTCGTCCATTAAATCTCCAGTAGCTACTGCACGTTTGGCATAGAGGCTTGGCGCCCTCTTGTGTCCATTTGGGACAGTCTGTCCATGGAATTTTTGAGCAATGTGTATCTGTTGGCCCTCTTATTCAACCCCTAAAAAATTATAAGAGAAGACTCAATGGAAATCAAACTCCCCTTTTCCACATGAATTATACCACCAGTTATAAAAGTCCTACTCAGTTAAAATATTATGCTATAAAATTTCAAATTTCAAATAAACGTTTCTGTACTATGTGACTCCCTGAGTATTTGAGCAGTTTTCTGTAGATTATTATAAGCGAAAGCTTTTTCATTTCCTTTCACAATTACTAGGTCTTCGTATTGATTAGCTAATCCTTCAAGCTTTTAGTTCTTAAGTACCTCTCCTCTAAGTAGCTCTTAAAGCTTATTATTTTTACTCAACATTTCCACAGGAAAACACTATACAAGGTATTTCTACAAATGATACCATAAATGATATTGTCTACAGTGACTACATCTGTACAGTTTTGTTTTAGATACCAGTTTTTAATGCCACCGTTGCTATACCCATCGAAAAGATGATCATAAGCAAATTGCCAAACCACGACCTCACACAGACTGGTTTCATATGTTGGCAATTACAGTACAAAAGGTCATGCTGTACATTAAATTTAATTTCCCCAATTCAGATCTAATAGGGCATCTACCTTGGTTATTTCCTGGTTTGGTGTACATATCATAAAATGTGAATTGGCATCTATATCACAAACCATCTGAACCTATCCCTATTTCTCATTACTAAAATTTAGTTCAAATCACATACATCAAAATCTATTTATATTTACACTGTACGCAGATATATAACCATGTTCATCTGGGCCACGGGCTTTATTTCTCCTACAAGAATCATTAAACTCCCCAAGCGAATTCCCTGAACTTAACTCCGAAGGCAAAACCACTGGCAAACTGACAAGGGCTATTTTAGAAGCTTCTAGAAGATGCAAAGGAAAAATAAATGCCTTACACGTCATGAGAGAGATTGACAACCATTGAGGACAAACAGGCAGTTTGCAGCCGATATCATTAGAAGCAGCTGTGAGGCTGAATGAGCCCATCTGACATAAAGGCAGAGAACCAGGGCTTCAACCATGACTGCCACAGACCAGCCAGAGACCTGGGTCAAATCTGCTCATTTCTCTGAACCTCAGTGTCATCACCAGTAAAATGGGGAGAATTCTAACTTTACTGATTATTAATGAATGGCATATAATACTCAAGGAAAAGGGTACAAGGAAAAAGATGCAGTTGATGAACCAATGCAGTTTAGAAATTTAATACAGGCCTAAAAGGAATTATACTAATGATTTCCTCATTCTGGGGGATATGTTTTAATGTTTTCAGACCCTGAGAATTAGTCTCAAATCAGAGGTAAGTGCAAAATTACCGAGACAAACCTAGGAAGTTCTGGTCTGGATTTGGGAGGAATTTTGGAGGACAGTTCACCATGGCAAAGAGTCTGAGGTCATTTCTTCACCCCCGTGAGACACACACACATGACTTCCTACCCTTTATAAGTCAAACACTATGATATAGACATTATCTTCATACGATGCTGCCCGCATCCTTTTTTTTTAATTGTCTTTTCTATGCTTAGAACATGTAAGGGTTTCATTTAATAACTTGTTTCCCTCCTTCTTCCTTCCTAACTTTCCCTCAACTCCCTTCCCCTCAGATAGGAGTTTTGGCCAAGTATTTGATTTTTATTTTTTGTTTTTTGTCTTTTGTCTTTTTAGGGCCACACCCGTGGCATATGGAGGTTCCCAGGCTAGGGGTCAAATCGAATCAGAGTTGTAGCTGCAGGCCTACACCAGAGCCACAGCAAAGCCACATCCAAGCCTTGTCTGCGACCTACACCACAGCTGACAGCAACACCAGAGTCTTAACCCACTGAGTAAGGCCAGGGATCGAACCTGTGTCCTCACGGATACCAGTCAGATTCGTTTCCGCTGAGCCGCAAGGGGAACTCCTGAAAGTATTTTTTAGATGTGATTTACATTTATTTAAATCAGCAGACTTTGAATAAAGCAGAGGGCCTCCGTGATGCCAGTGGGCCCCATCCAATCAGTTGAAGGCCTTAAGAGCAAAGACTGAGGTTTCCCTAAGAAGCAATTCTCCTTAGGACTACACCATAGAGGCCTGCTTTTTGCAATGCAGAATTCAGACCCCAGAACTCAACATCAACACTTGCCTGATTCTCCAGCCTGCCAGCCTGCCCTATTGATTGCAAACTTGCCACCCCCATAGTCCCATGAGCCAATTCCTTAAAATAAATCATTCTCTTATATATATATATATTCATATGTACAAAACACATATACAAAAGATACATCTTCTATATATGTATGTATTTTTTACCTCTTTTATATATATTATTTTATATATATCCCTGACTAATACACTAATACATATGTCTATATATATGACTAATACATAATACGTAAATTATACATATTTATCCATGACTAATATAGCAATACATATGTCTCTATGTATATGACTAATTCATAATATATATACACCACTGACTAATACAGATTTCATGAGGCATAGTGAAGTTGGGGGAATTTAGCCTCCAGGTTGATTTTGAATGGGTACAGGTAAGGTAGTGGGAAGCAGATTTAGGCTTACCATCCATTCATTCCCTCAGTGAATATTCTTTGAGTATCAAATAAAGAGCTAAAATTTGCTGAGGACTTCCTATGTTCAAAGCACCCTTCCTGAGGCTTTCCAAGCATCATTTCATGGAAGTGTCAAGACAGATAAGTGCATTATAATTCCCATTTTATGCAAAAGGAAATTAAATCACAGACAGCTTAATCAATTACTCAAGATGGTACAAAAAGGAGGTGAAGGAAGGGGCTTTGACCAGGTGCTTTGCTCTAAAGCCACCATGCTGGGTGACAATCACCTCCTGAATGCCTGTCAGGCATGGCATTCAGGGGAGTCAAACAGATGCAACTGGCCCCAATTCCTTAAAACAAAGTGTGTGTGTGCGTGTGTGTGTCCACACACATCCTATTGGTTTGGTTTAGCTGAAGAACTCCAGCTAATACATGCTCTCACACATGTACATGTGTTTTACACATATGCAGGCATATATGTGTGTGTGATATGTAATAAATACTATATAAAATGCATAGATATATAAAATACAAACATATATCTGCCTGCATATGTGTAAAATACATATCTTGTTGCTTCCCATTCCACACCTTTGCATAAATGGCTATTTCTTCTTGGAATGGTCTTCTCCCCTTGTCCGCGCAGCATTGCTTGTCCAGCCATCATTTCCTCTGGGAAGCCTTCCTTGCTGACCTCTTGCAGCGGCATTCATCACTGCCTCCTCTGGGGTCTTGTCTGCCTTGCACCCTATTACAAACATCAGTGCCCCTTCATTCATCTTTGCCTACAAAGTCCCTGCCCCCATGCCATGCCCACGGTTGGCCCTCCCTGAGTTGATCACAAGGTAGAAGTGGTTTAATGCATGTGATGCCAAGTGCAGGCTGTGTCCTGACTACTGACAAGGAGGGAAGGGTCCAGGGTGTTGGGAAGTTGCCTGTGCTCAGCCCTGGCTGGAGTCAGGAAACCTGCAACTAGTTATTTGGTGACTGTCTGACTGGGACAAAGGCCCTGAGGAGTGTGTGGGTTCAAAGGAGATAAGGAATCAGGGATATGGAAGAGGACAGGGCAGGAGTTCCTGTTGTGGCTCAGGGGAAATGAATCTGACTAGCATCCATGAGGACGCAGGTTCAATCTCTGGCCTCACTCAGTGGGTTAAGGATCCAGCAATGACGTGAGCTGTGGTATAGGTCACAGACACAGCTTGGATCTGGTATTGCTGTGGCTCTGGCATAGGCTGGCAGCTGCAGTTCTGATTTGACCCATTGCGTAGGAACCTCCATGTGCGGCAGGTGTGGCCCTAAAAAGACAAAAAAAAGGGGGGTAAAAGAAGGCAGAATGGTGTGAACTGATGGATGGGGTGGGCTGAAGAAAGACAGAAGCCACTGTGCCTGAGTTTTGGAAAGGAAGGTCCTGAGTAATGTAGTCAGAGAAGTGGTAAAAAAAAAAAAAAAAGATAATGAGGATGATGATAACAATAATAAGAGCAGCAGCAATAATAATAAGCAAGAGAGAACTAGAAGGAATGGTGACAATTCAGGGACAGCACGACCAGCAGAGAACAAGCACAGAAAACCCGAGAAGCTTGTATTGATGGGGCAGTGGGGGTTAAAGTGCCAACAAGCAGAGAAAAGGAGGGACTGGTGAAGTGTTTGTGTCTTTTAAATCAATACCTTGCCTTAAAATGGTAAAAGAGGTGCTATTCATTTTATTTCATCTTCGTCTTTTCAGAAAAATTTCTTTGGGAATGAGGAGCCTTCACAGGACATAATATGATGCTTTCTTTGAAGCAACATTAAGTACATTGCTTACCATAATTTTCCTTTTAGGAAACATTCCTAGAAAATGTTTAAGAACCTGGTCATGAAAAAAAGAAAAAAAGATGAAATTATCTTAAATTCATATGAAGGAGGAAAACAAGAACATTTAAGGAAATACCCAAGGGGAAATTAAATTCAATTTTTCCCACATAACTTTAATAAACCCTAATAAAGGGATGACTCGTAAAATCAACAATCCCTCTCTTCCTTGTCTACAGAATCAAGTTGGTTCAAAATAGAAGCCACACTTTTTACATGAAGAGCAACTGGCATACCAAAATAATTATTTATAAGGACTAACATGTTTGTCTGAAACTTCAGATGCTAGTGCTGACTCTCAGGCCTGGAAAATGCACTTGGCCCAGGGAAGAAGCCACTGAAACACTGTGGGTTTGGCATCTCAAGTCAAGACCACTCTCTTTGCTATTTGAGTTCATTTATTCTTGGCAAAATGGAACTTCCTGTCCCCAAGAAGAAAGATTTTTAAAGTCTCATAAAAATTATTCCAACGTTTTCTTGGACTTCAAAAGGCTCTTACAAAACATTTTTATTAGTTAAATTTATGGAATATGGTGCATAACGATTGCATTTTCTTATATCTTAAATAAGTAACAATTAGGGTGAAACCAATGGGATGCAGAGCTTGGGGACACTTGGCAAAGAAGAGGTCCTCAGGGGACCATTTTACCACAAGTTACAGGAAAACATCATCTCCAAAGATGGAATGTGTTTTCTCTTGAGGAACGCCAGAACAGGGGTGCAGCTCCATTTTTCTTCAGATGATCAAAGCCCAACGCTTACTACCAAGGGAGGCATCCTTATACTCAGGGCCACCAAAACTTTCAAAGGTGAAAGCACTGCTTTCGCAGCATCCCATAGATTTTGAGCGGTTGTGTCTTCATTATCATTTGCTGGAGGGGGTGTGGAGAAAAGGGAACCCTCCTACACTGTTGGTGGGAATGTAAACTGGTACAGCCACTATGGAGAACAGTTTGGAGATACCTTAGAAATCTATCCATAGAACTTCCACATGACCCCGCAATCCCACTCTTGGGCATCTATCCAGACAAATCTCTACTTAAAAGAGACACGTGCACCCGCATGTTCATTGCAGCACTATTCACAATAGCCAAGACATGGAAACAACCCAAATGTCCATCGACAGATGACTGGATTCGGAAGAGGTGGTATATATACACAATGGAATACTACTCAGCCATAAAAAAGAATGACATAATGCCATTTGCAGCAACATGGATGGAGCTAGAGAATCTCATACTGAGTGAAATGAGCCAGAAAGACAAAGACAAATACCATATGATATCACTTATAACTGGAATCTAATATCCAGCACAAATGAACATCTCCACAGAAAAGAAAATCATGGACTTGGAGAATAGACTTGTGGCTGCCTGATGGGAGGGGGAGGGAGTGGGAGGGATTGGGAGCTTGGGCTTATCAGACACAACTTAGAATAGATTTACAAGGAGATCCTGCTGAATAGCATTGAGAACTTTGTCTAGATACTCATGTTGCAACAGAAGAAAGGCTGGGGGAAAAATGTAATTGTAATGTATACATGTAAGGATAACCTGACCCCCTTGCTGTACAGTGGGAAAAAAAAAAAAAAGGTGAAAGCAAAAATGCTGATTCGTCAGGAGTTCCCGCTGTGGTGCAGTGGGTGAGGAATCCAACCGCAGTGGCTTGGATCACTTACGGAGCTGCCAGTTCAATCCCGGGCCCATTGCAGTGGGTTAAAGGATCGGCATTGCCGCAGCTGTGGCTCGGATTCAATCCCTGGGAATTTCCATATGCCATGGATGTGACTATTAAAAAAAAAGCCGGTCCATCAGCTCTTTTGTTAATTAACATGGCCTGTTTCCACAACCTCTTCTCAGAGGAACCAGCCCAATCCCCCTTCCATGAGGCAAAAATGTCAGTCTTTGTATTAGTGACTCTCATCAAGCCTGTTCCAATACCACCAGGAGGCAAAAAGAACCCAACAGCTACTATGGCTTTCATCCTCCTTGGTGAGTCCTGTCTGAAGAGATGGAAAAGGGGAGAGTTACCTTCAGTGAAAGGTGAGCACCAGCAAGGGGAGCCAGTGTCTAGACAGTGAAGCCTGAGAAGGCCAGGAGAATTTCTAAGCTCAGAGCCTATACCATCAACCTTTCCAGTTAGCCAATCAGGCTGATGATTAATTTTACGTTTTGAGTAGTGGGTGAGGTTAGAAGTCTTGACATTTAGTTCACCAGATATCTTTAACGCAACAGATCTTTGTTATCCAAGCATTGATTATGTAGTTTTTGAAGTTGCCATATATACTGCTTAGGAGAGCAAAAGTCATCATAACATTAAATATTTACTAATACTCTGACCACGAATAAAAATGAGCAAACCACCCCTCCCACTCCACCCCCATGCCCACCATGCAAAAAAAAGTGCCCTCTTGGCTGAGCCCATTCAACACATAAAGTCAAGTCTTTGTTCATGATTTCTCCCCCACCCCCGCCGGCAGTCTACAGTTGTAAAAGATGAACGATGCAAAGCTAAAAACACTGCCAACTGGTTGCAAAGGGAAATCCACGACTTGGAAAAAGAAAGGCAGGTTTTCACGGAGCCAGTGGGAGTGACTGTGGAGATCCTTGTCAATGGCAGACAAAGCTGTTTCCCACTCTACCTTGCAAGGTGGCTAGACAGCAAGCCAGCAGAGGGGGGCTGTTTGTAGCCACAGGGGGAATCCAGGACTCGGTGCGTGAGCACGGTCGATGGCTGCAGCTGAGAGGCATGGAGAAGGGAGGGAGAAGTCAGACATGACAGGCTAGAGGAAAACACTCAGGGTGGTCGGGATCAGGCTGTGGGTATTAGAAAACGAAGGGAATGCCATGAATAGCAGGAACGGTGGCCAAAGATCAAAGTGGCAAAGATCCCACTTATGAGGTGCTCTCTGAAAAGCTCTAAGAATCCAAGGATTAAATAACAATAGTAATTATCACTATTAAGTTATAATTAAATAATAAACATTGCTTTGGGTATGAGGATTACTTGTAACGATTTGACCTATAAAATTTCATGATCAAAATAGAGAGTCAAAAGTTAAAACATACAAAAAGGAAGTGGTAATAACAACGGAAAAATGAAACAAGATTTACATTTTGTTATTATTTCATTAAGCAAGGGATGTATATGCATAGTCAATGTACATATGGATATATATACACACACATATTTTCTGCTGCTTTTTAAATATATGAGAGTGTATGTGTGTGTGTATAATGTATACATCTGGATAAGCAGGAAAGAAGAGTGGAAAAAATAGTTGGGAATGAACCAAACTAATACAGAAATAGAAGGAACCCCACCCAGAGCAGGAGGGGCCGACTGTATCCTGGGGACCCACTGTTTACCACCTAAGGGTCACACAAAATAATCAGCTGGAAGGGCATTTCAAAAGGGTGCTACAAAATGATCAAACAGAACAATGGCCCAAAGAGGAGGGCTCCTAAACAGAATGACTGCTTCATCTTCTAGGAACTAACACTTTCAGATCTTCCACAAATTATAAAATTGTAATAGGGAGCACATGTTTCTAGTGATGCTGGCAGACCAGGTCAGTGCGTCAGAGAACAAGACAGAGGTCAGCACTCAACCATGCAAATGGTTAGTACTCCACCTTGTTTGTGTCTGGTCTGTTTTGAATGGTTTTCAGTCTTTAAAAAGAATTTGATCAGTTTAACTTGTGATTTTAATTCATTGTTGAGAGTGTTCAATTATGTTTACAATGATTATTTATAACGGGAGGAACTGGTTTTTAAAATAAAGTTTGCGGGAGTTCCCGTCGTGGCGCAGTGGTTAACGAATCTGACTAGGAACCATGAGGTTGCGGGTTCGGTCCCTGCCCTTGCTCAGTGGGTTAACGATCCGGCGTTGCCGTGAGCTGTGGTGTAGGTTGCAGACGCGGCTCGGATCCCGTGTTGCTGTGGCTCTGGTATAGGCCGGTGGCTACAGCTCCGATTCAACCCCTAGCCTGGGAACCTCCATATGCCGCACGGGAGCGGCCCAAGAAATAGCAACAACAACAACAACAACAACAACAAAAAGACAAAAGATAAAATAAAGTTTGTAAGTACTGTGTGAATATCTAATACAACTGTTTACTTTTTAAAATGCTACTGGTTTGGACAGTTAAAATTAATAAAGTACTACACAAAGAGATTTTATATGCATTTCCACATGCGAAGAGCCCTTTGAGAAGAATCTATCCACTCTTGGTTCATTCTAAAACTAATGTAGAGTTGCAATATTTACTTCCATTATAGTACATAGAACTTACTCTGATCAATTTAATTCCCTTCTTGAAGATAAAGTCATGCAAATTCACTTGAACCTCTGGTACACCAGAGTTTATGCACAAATTGACCTGGAATTGGTCTTCCCACTGATTCAACTTCCAGTACCTCCAAATCAATACCTTTTAGAGCAATAAACAAAGACACAGTGAAGCTAAATTTTCTTTTGTTTTTTGAGGAGGAGGTAGAGGTGAGCAAAATTGTCAACATGTCCACACAAAATAGATATTTCTTAGAAAAGTAACTGAGTCCTCTTGAGCCTAAGGAAGGGCTCTCATGAAAGTCTGTAATACCTACAGCAATAAAGCACAGACACCCTCAGAATCACCACTGTGGCTTCCATTCAAGGGGCTGTCATGCGTGCTAAGGCCCAGGGTCAGGAAACCCGGGCTGCTGCTCTGGAATTTCTGGTGAGTTACTTCATTTGTTTTTGCCTCAGTGTACAGAAACAAATGGGCAACAAAATCTGCTTGTATTATGAGGATAAAATAAAGAGGGCAGACTTCCTCTTTGAGAAGTTTAAAATGCTGTACCATGTAAGATGGTTAGAAGCTGCAGTGGTGGAGGTGAGGCCATGGGGGCAGCACGAGAGGGAGAGATAAATAAAACTCCTAAGATGACAGAGGTATTTGGAAGGCCACAAAGTGAGGTGCGAAGAGACACTGGTTGGTTAAAAATCCCTACATAGAGGCTTAAAACCATAAGTTTGGAGAGGTGAGTTAGCAAACTGGGAGTTTCCCCCAGTTTTTGACTGACTGGGTTTACGTAAGTACCTGCTGCTGGTCAGGACAGCCCCTCATCTGTCCTCAACTATTCCTGGACATCACTCCCTGTCAGACCGCAGATGTCTCTGATCTGGACCTTCACCTTGAACCCTAACTCTGTAGGAAGTTATTGACATGGAAGGAGTTTCTCTCCATCAATCCCAAGCAGCACTTGGCAGCACCTTTCAGCCGTGGAAAAATCTAGAACTCTGCTGGGGAAAACACTGGGAGCAGGATATTCACGGGCACAGAGTGTGACCACTGGGGAAAGGCACCCACTGTGAGGGGTTTGCCCTCAGCCTCAACTTGCCGGCAGGGCTGCAGATCCTTGGTCCAACATCGTTCTGGGTGTGTCTGTGAGGGTGTCTGGGATGAGATCGATGTTGGAATTGGTAGGCTGAGGAAGGGAGATGTGCCTCATCATCCAATGAGGGTCTGACCGGAACAAAGGGGCTGACCCCCCCCTCCCACTAAGTATGGCAACTCCACCTGCTCCCCCCACCTCTGTCCTCTGAGCTGGGACATTGGTCTTCTCCTGCCTTGGGACATGAGCAGGATGGAGGATAATGTGAGAAAAAGAATGTATATATGTATGTGTGACTGGGTCACTTTGCTGTACATAGAAAATTGGCAGAATACGACAAAACAGCTATAATGGAAAAAATTAAAATTTAAAAAAAAAAAAAAGAAAGAAAGAAAAGTGGCTCGTGTTGCACCTCAGGACTGCTGGTCTCACAACTAGAAAGTATGCTATCGGCTCTCCTGGTTCTCAGGCCTTCAGACTCAGACTGGAGCCACAGCAGTCTTGCGATTGCTGATCCTTGGACTCCTCAGCCTCTATAACCGCTCGAGCCAATTTCATCTCTATGTCTCCCATCGGTTCTGTTTCTCTGGAGGACCCCACATGCACAATGACCTAATCAGAGGGTAAACCTCAGCCTCTTCAGTCACAGCACAAACTGGCACTGCGGCCTTCAGATCTGAGGCAATGGGAAAGGTGTGGCATCAGCCACATAACTATTCTTGTCAAAACGCTTAACCTGAATCTCATCAAAAGGAAAGCTACAAGACAATTGGCCTGGGGCTTCAAAAATGGCAATGCCAAAAAGAGGCAAGGGGAATGGTGAGAGCTACATGCAAACAGGACCCTAGATTGGATGTAGAATCAAAAAAAAAAAAAAAAAAACCTGCGAAAGGCATGATTGGGACAGTTGGATAAATTTTAAATTGGACTATGCATAAGATCACACTGCTATATCACTGTTAAATTTACTGGTGATGATGAAGATAATACAATTACTCAGGGATGAAAAGAGAGGAGAGAGAAAGCAAATAAGGCCAAAATTCATCAGCTGATGCCGCTATGCATGAAACTAGATGAAGTATGATGTGTTGAACAGCTCTTTCAAAATTTCTGTTGGAAATATTTTTAAAAATATAATTTTTGTGAAATGCATATGCACCTCAGAACTGAAATACCTGGACATGGTGAGCCTCCTGGTTCACCTTTGAAATATTCTTGGGCATTCCCGCTGTGATGAAGTGGGTCAAGAATCCTACTGCAGCAGTTCAGGTCACTGCAGGCGTGTGGGTTTGATACCTGGCCTGGTGCAGTGGGTTAAAAGATCTGGAGTTACACTGGTCTCAGCTGCAGCTCTGATTCAATCCTTTGCCCAGGAACTTCCATATGCTGGATGTAGACATTAAAAAAAAAAGAGAGAGAGAGAGAGGGAGAGGGGAGAAGGAAAAATAGAACCCAAATGTAACCAAACCTCTAGAACTTACATCCCTTCACAGGAATCATGGTGGATAATGGGACAAACTATAAGACACAACATGGAAGGAAAAGGACAAATCTAGGGAGGGGACGTCAGTCTTCAGCACGCCTGGCCTGGTTTTTTACAGTAAGTCAGGTGGGAAGAGGGGAGCAGATGGGTGTGGAGGGAGGGCAAGAGAGGACTGTCTAGACTGAAAGAGACTTAAAAGACAGAACAATCACATGTGATGCTTGGACCTTGTTTGAATCAAGTTTTGAAAAAACAGTAGAAAAAGATGGTTTTGAAACATTTGAGGACATTTAATGATGGACTGAATTTTGGATGGTACCCAGGTATTATTATTTACTGTATTAGGTATGATAATGGCATTGTGGTAAGAAAATACCCTGTATTTTTTAAGGAATTCCTAGTAAAGTATTAAGAGTGAAATGTCTGGGATATGTTTAAATTTTTCAGAAATAAAAAAGGAAGGAAGGAAAGAAGATAAACTAAACAGGGCAGAGTCTAGCTAAATGAGTGATGCTAATGTTGGTAAATTGGGTGATGGATATATTGGGGTTCACTGCAAACTGTGTGTGAGCATGTTTGAAAATTTTCATGGTAAAATTGAATGCATGATCTATTAAACATGCATGCAACTTAGCTCTTAAACAGCCTTTTTTTTTTTTTTGCTTTATCAGAGTTTATTATTTTATCTTGGGCAAAAAGCACCAATAAAATAAGTGTTGTTAGTGAACATTCAATGCCTTATGTCATGAAAAATGAAGTTATTTTCAGGAGATTAAGAGATGGACTAGTAGTGACCCCCTGAAGCTGGGTCCTTTTGAGAATGGAAGTAGGAGCTGCTCGGAAACAAAAGAAGAGAATGAGACAGCTGTTGGCACATGGATGAGTGGTAAGTTATTGCTTCGCCTTTTCTAGTCTGAGTTAAATAAACTAGAAACAGGAGTCGTAAATTTTATATTGCCTTGACCGTGGGGTATTCATGGAGCGTGTTTCTAAGCAGAACTGATTGATTTAAGTTCAGCCGCAATTACTGTGGGCAGAAACTCAGCTGACTTCCTTCCTTCCCTAATCCATTCCTAAAATGTGCTCCAATTACTCATCCCACAAAGACTGTAAGCCGAGCTTGAACTTCCATATGCCACGGTTGTGGCCCTAAAAAGACCAAAAAAAAAAAAAATTGTTAAGTGCTTGTTTCAGGATCTGGAGAACAAGTCTTCTCTGAGGCGAGAATGGAAACAGCATACCATGGAAAGAGCACCCAACTCAATTAGAACTGTGGCTCTACTAACCAGTTATATTACTTTTGACAAATCATGCAATCTCTACAACTCTCTCCAGGCTTCTTTTTGTTTTGTGTTTAGTAGGTGAATTGTACAATCCCTTCCTACTCAGACTCTCTGAAAGAGCTCTCCCAGGACAAATACTCTGCCACTTTTTCATCATTTCATACCCAGCCTCCAGCCCACTTCTTAACATGGAAGGAACTCAATTTGTATTTAATAAAAGAAAAAAAAAACTGATACCAAACAATGGGTTGAACTTGAGCACAACTCCAAAAACTTCTTGATCTGGAGAATTCCTGATATTTTTCTATCTCTTTGCCCTTTTTCTCTTCGAATTTAATTGTTTTTCCCTCCAAAAGAGCCTCCGGCAGTGAGGCTGGCTTATATCACATCTGGCCACTAGATGGCAGGATGAACCTACCGCAGAATCATTCCTAACAGTGCGCTCAGACTAGATGCTCCAACAGTGTGCACAACCTAATGACACATAATGAATAATCACGGCTGCCCTGGCTGGAGTCCTTCCCTATACCCCTTCTCTTTGGCCTTGATTATGAGGAGACTATAATCGCTATTGATAGCAACAAAACCGTTCTGTTGTTTTAGCCCTAAGATACTGATTCTGATTGATTTTTGAGAATTTGCTCAACTTTTTACATTGATTTTGACTTTCTTAAACTATTACGTTAAAATATTATTTGTCTTAGTTACTGAAATTTTTGGTGCCCAAGGTGAGTGCCTTGCATTACTCTCCTCACCTTAGTCCTAAAAAAATAGGATTGTTTCTGCCTACAAAACAATTGTACAGACACCAGGAATCAGTAACGTGGGAGACTCTGAAAGCATCCATGCACACCAGAGATCTCAGACACACAGAGCAGGAGCTCAGTAACACAAACGGTTTCTGAACGAACAAAGAAAAGTGGACTCAAGAAATGAAGGCGTGTGTGAAAGAGGAACCTTCCTTAGTTAAGGCTCTACCTGTTTTATGTTTACTCCCTCAGCCTCCTTTTATTACCTGTTCTCCTCCCTCTCCCCCCTTCTTCCTCCCCTCCTCCTCTAGTTGCTCCCCCTCCCCCCAGAACACCATTTGCTTCACTAGGTACTGCATCATGAGCTACCTCACACAATGCTTTTATTTGTTTTGTTTTGTTTTTGTCTTTTTGTCTTTTCTAGGGCCGCTTCCTGCAGTATATGGAGGTTCCCAGGCTAGGGGTCTAATGGGAGCCGTAGCCGCTGGCCTACACCACAGCCGCAGCAACGCGGGATCCAAGCCGTGTCTGCAACCTACACCACAGCTCATGGCAACGACGGATCCTTAACCCACTGAGCAAGGCCAGGGATCAAACGCGCAACCTCATGGTTCCTAGTCGGATTCATTAACCACTGTGCCACAACGGGAACTCCTCACACAATGCTTTTTAAAAAAACCTCCCTTCTCTTCTCTTGCCGTTGGCCTCTCTCACACAGAGAAGCCTCCCTTGATTCTAACTCTGTCTTACTTACAGCCTAGAGGAAGCAAGAAGATGGGGGTTGCAGGAAAGAGAGAAAGGGGAGAGATTCAGAGAATGCAAAACTCAGAATCCAAGTCTCCGCTTAGGCTCCAAGCTCCTCAGGGCACAGGTCATGACTGGACTTGACACATGCCTTACACAAAACAGGTACACAATAAACATCAGTGGGTGTGGTGATTATTCGTGTTAATTAGCAGGGTGTTCTTAATAATAATGAGAGTTCATAAAATGAAGTGATTTTCAACAATGCCCTGTGAAAGACTCTTTCAAGGGCTTCACCAGATGACAGCATCCATTAATACTGTAGCTAATGCCCTTTGTGCCTCTTCCCGCTTTCCAGGAGCTTCAAGCACTCACCTCTAGAAAAGCATGAAGGTCAAGGGTAGGCGGATCCTCAGGCTTCCCTGAGGACGTTCCCTGAGGCCCAGGTGATGTTCAGCTATGGGCCTACCACAGCAACTCCTGTGGACAAGGTTGGGAGGAGGTGGTCTGCATTGTCCACCCATGTCACCTTCCCCCACTACCTTGGCTCTGCCCTCAGATTCGCTCTGCGCCCTTCTATCCTGGGAGCTCCACCATCATGACTCTCCAGCCCCCTGGGGGTAGCCAGAGGGGTTGCTCTGGTATCAGAGGGAGGCTGTGGCCCTCTGCTCCCTCCCTGTAAGGTTACCTGCAGATGACTTTATCTCCAGAAAAACGCTGCTCCTGCTCCAAGCCAGCACAGTCTGCAAACCTCCCACCTCCCCCCACCTAGAGTTGGTCCAGCTCTGCTGCTGGCAGATTCAGGCAAGTGGGGCCCCCACCCACTTTTATTGAACTGCCTATTTATAGAACATGCTGTGGACTCAGACCCAGAATTCCCTACCTAAAGAGACCCAAGCCCGCTTCCAAGGTCTATGTAGGTCTTCGTTCCATGCAGACCCAGTTCTGTCTCAGGGTGGCTGGGGTGCTGTGATTCTGGTGTGCCCACCCCTAGATCTCAGAGTGGCCAAAGAGCAGCTCTTTGTTTGACTGGGAACACAGCTTGGATACATGGTGAAGGTATCTGCATGTGAGCTGGCAAAGAAAGGGCTTTGCTGCACACACTGACCTGGGAGAGGTGAAGAGGGGGAGGGGACAGAGGCTAGCTGTCCCTCCCGACCCTGTTCTAGCAGCACGGTTGGAAGAATGCCAGGATTCTGGATGCAGACCCGGCCTTCCGGGTCACTACCCGAGTACCGCATTGGTAAAGTAGGAGGAAAGAACAGTTTTATTCCACGTGTGTTAGCTTAAGCTGTAACTGAAATGTTTGTATTTGTGACTCGTGGGTCTCCCTTTGTGCTCTGCCCAAGGCGCCGCAGCTGTCAGGGGAGAACTGGGCTGGGTGCCACAGGCCCCCTGCCCTCCCAGCTCTGCCAACAGCTGCTGGCTTGAATGATCTCTGTTGGAGGGTGCCCTGTTTTCTGTCGGTGCCTTGACTGACATAGTGCAAAAGCCTGACAGTATCTGGCAATACAGGCTCTTGACTTTAAAGAAAACGTTGAATGGGTGGAAAAGATAAAGAAACAAATCCTCGTGCAAAACGAACACCCCCCAAACTCACCATGGGGCAACTCCCAGCAGCCAAAGCAGGGTGGGTAAGGTCCAAGTAATGCACTTAGGGACACATATTCCTGCAAGACACAAGCACACCAAGGGCATGATGGACAGAACAGCCTGAACAGCCCCGTGGGCCATGGCACTTGAAGGAGTCTTGGGCCACAGGGGCTACATCTGGGTCCTCTTTCTCCACAGGCTATTAAAATTCAATTTTGAAATGTTTGTGTAAGATCATTTCAAAGTTCCCATGAAGGTCTCTATGGAACTGCCACCTACCTTTCAAGTGTGATGATCTTGTGTGGATCCCTCTGAGTTGTCCTGGTTCCCAGACCTTTCTGGGAACGTCCATAGATGTGTTCCTAGTTTGCAATGGCTATGCTTCCCCCAGCAACATTCTATGCATTGCTTTCTCCCCGCTTCTTTCATGTAGTCATATAAAAATATCGACTGAGAGCTAGTAGTTGCTACTCACTGTTGTAGGAGCTGCGGCAACAGCTGAGACCACAATGTCCCTGCCTTCATGGAGACTTGAGTTCTAGATAATCAATACTCAGACAAATAGCCATTTTTTCAATATTTACTGAGTATCTTCAATAAGCCAGGCACTGTTCTAGGCTCTAAGGATATAACTCTCAATGAAATACAGGTTCGTGCCCGTGCGCACGCACGCACGCACACACACACACCTGCTCCAAGGAGCTTACATACTAGGATGGGAGAGAGACAATAAACAAAGGTAAAAAAGCAAAATACATAGTATATGACTTGCGCTATGTTCCCCAGAATGCGTAACGGAACTGAGGCAAAAGCTGATGGCTGACACTTTCTTTGAGAGTAAAATCCAGATAAGCAAGAATGAGAGAAAAGAGGATGAGGCAGGGAAGGAAGAAGCAAATACAAGGGAATGGGTGACCAAGCTGGCTCTGGCCTCATAAAAACACAGCCAATTACTCAGTCTCATGCAAAGTCTTATGAATTACTTTGTCTCAGAACAATTCATGTAAAGGAAGAAGTACAGCAGATTAAAAAAGCCACAATTTGAATATAAATTGGTGCATCCACTATGGAAAACCAGTATGGAGGTTCCTCAAAACACTAAAAATAGAACTACCATATGATCTGGCAATTCCACTCCTGGAATATATCCAAAGAAAAGAGAAACACTAATCCAAAAATATACATGCAGCCCAGGATTCATAGCATTATTTACAATAGGCAAGATGTGGGAGCAACCTAAGTTTAAGATTAAGCAACCTAATCTCCTTCAACAGATGAATGGATAAAGAAAATGTGAGACAGATACACACACATACCATGCCACACTGGAGTACTATGCAGCCATAAAAAGAATAATATTCTGCCATTTGCAACAAGGTGGATGTACTTAGAGGGTATTATATTTAGTGAAATAAGTCAGACATAGGAAGACAAATGCTGTATGATATCACTTTTAGATTTGGAATCTAAAAAATAAAACAGACCAGTGTATATAACTAAACAGAAACAGACTCATAGAGAACAAACTAATGGCTATAAGTAGGGAGAGGGAAGGGGGAGAGGAAGACAGGGGTAGGGAGTTAAGAGACACAAACTACTGTGTGTAAAATAAGCTACAAGGAGATACTGTACAACATAGGGAATAGAGCCAATATTTTGTAATAACTTTAAATGGAATGTAATTTATAAAAATATAGAATCACTGTTTTATACTTGAAACTAATATTATTATAAATCAACAATACTTCAATGAAAAAAAACAGCCATAACTTCTCTGACATTCCTCCCCCTGCGAGCCAGAGCCTATGTCCCCTCTCATGAATCTGGATGGGACTTCAACTCTTTGATGGAAAGAATGTAGCGGAAGTGACCCTGTACCAGGTTCTAGGTCTAGGCCCTAAGTGATTGGCCGCCTCTACTTCCTGGCTCTTGGAATGCTTGCTCTTTAAGCCAGAGACCATGCTATGGGAAACTCAAGCAGTCTTGCAGAAAGGCCTCTCATACAGAGGAACCAAGCCTCCCAGCCAAGAGCCAGCACCAACCTGCCAGGAATGCGAGCAAGCAAATCTGAAGGTGGATCCTCCAGGCCCAGGGCAGTAGAGATAAGTCACTCCCATAACCCCTGGCCAGATTACACTTTCAAGAGCAAAAGAAGTAATTATTTTAAGCCCTTAAGGAGGTTGTTACTCAGCAATATATAAACAGAATAGGAAGGAAGAAAAATTTAGCCACAGGCCCTTGTGATGTATTAGACTCTTCCCCGTGAACTATTAACCCCGCTGTCTGACAGTTGTGCCATCCAGCTTCTCCAGGTAGCTGCAAGAGAGGCGGGTCCCACCACAGAAACAGCAGCCTTGGTGGCCCATGAGCCCAGCACAGGGGTTGCCCCAGGGTTCTCCACTGCCCTGCTGCAGCCTGCAGCTTTAGGGGCCTGGCCAGGAGAGACGGTGTTGGCATGAGTGTTGCAGAGATCTCCTGCAATGCCTCCATCCTCAGCAGCTATAGGAACCCCAGAGGCGCAGCAGCATGGGACTTGGGGCAAGGTTCCTTCCAGTTGTGTCTGAGCTGGGTGTGAGGGGCCTGTAGCACCCATCTCAGAGGGCCTGGCTGCCCAGGGCAGTGACCCCTCCGTGCCACCCTACCAGGTGGTGGTGGAGCTCCATGAGTCTGCTCTCAGGCAACGTCAAGCCCTCCCCTCTATAGCCACCAGGATGTGGCGGTGCCAGATGACCTTCCCAGCTGGTCGTCCATAGCACCGAGCAGAAAGTCAGAGCCTCATAAACCCGGGAAGGTGCATAACTGGGCCCAGAAGCTTAGCTGGAAAGTGTTAAGTGTTATGAATACCCGTGAATTATGACTGTGTTCGAATAAGCAGCAAGGGGACTGGGGATACAATGTGAGGGCAATGGAGACGTGTGACTTTAATTGACCCTCTGAGAAGGGCTTGAACATTTGAACAAGTATTTGAAAACACTGGGGAGCGGGCCCCGGGGGATACACGTTCTCGACAGAGAGAAGAGCAACAAGGTCTGAAAGCGGAATGGGAGGCCGGTGGAGAGAAGGAGGTATGAGGGGGCACAAGATGAGGCCAGAGCACAAAGGAGGCCATGGGGGAGCCAGACTGGGAAAGGGGCCGGTGGCTGTGGGTGGAAAGGAAGCCTGGGAGGGTACCGCAGAGAAGTGACCCATGACAGACAGGGGAGGAGGCACGAGGGTGACGGGGCTGTCACAGGAACCCAGGCAAGGTGACTCGCCACAGACTACAGTGGGCAGAGTGCTGACAGGGGCTCAGACCTCAGAGAGACATTGAGGGCAAAGCCCATAGGATTTGCTGGCTCCAAAGATCCTGGCCTGAAACACCAAAAGGACGGAGCTGCCATGAACCAAGACCAGGAAAGTGAGGGAGGGGAGGGGAGACCACAAGTTCAACTTTTGGACATCTGAGCGGAAAGGTCAGCTTGTCACTTATAAATATGAGCTGTTCAGGGGAGAGTTTCTTGCTAGAGGGATAATTCTTGGACCTGTCAGGAAACCAATGTTTTTTTTTTGTTTGTTTGGTTTTTTTTTTTGTCTTTTTGCTATTTCTTTGGGCCACTTCCACGGCATATGGAGGTTCCCAGGCTAGGGGTCGAATCAGAGCTGTAGCCACCGGCCTATGCCAGAGCCACAGCAACGTGGGATCCAAGCCGCGTCTGCAACCTACACCACAGCTCACAGCAACGCTGGATCGTTAACCCACTGAGCAAGGGCAGGGACCGAACCCGCAACCTCATGGTTCCTAGTCGGATTCGTTAACCACTGCGCCACAACGGGAACTCCACCAATGGTCTTTAAAGCCACAACACAAGTCAGATCATTGCAGGTAGTGAGAAGTTCTACGGGAACAGTCAACAGGGTCATAGAATAGAAGGCACAGCAGAGAAGGAGGCTGCCTAGGTAGGGGGTCAGAAAGCCTCTTGGAAGAGGTGCCAGGTAAGCAGAATCTTGAACAATAGTAATACTGTCCATGATCCCTTACACAAGACTCTTGGGGCAAGATAAGTGTCAGGATTAGACTTTTGGGAGTTTTAGGGAAAAAGGGGGGGACATAACCTATTGTATTGACATGCTCAGCAAATTCTGGGCAGCACCCTCTAAACCTTATCTCCATTTCTATAGGAATCTCTTATTTATCACACTAAATGGGATAAATAAACACCAGTGGCCTCAGATCAGTTCAGATCACATTCTGCTGCTAAATGAGTCTGCATAAAGTCCACTGTTTTTTTGTTTGTTTGTTTTTGTTTTCCTAGTTCTCAGAGCAAAGCACTGTTTGAAGTGCTCATGTGCATTAATTCCTTTCACCTTCATATCAACTCTATGAGGCCGGTGTGCTATTACTGTGGCCACTTGACAAACGATGAAACAGAGGAACACGAAGAGAGGTTGCTTATGATGCACCACCACTGGTCCAGCTCCCAGGTCCGCCCTGCTACCCACCACACCGCTAGCAAGTGCCAAGGCCCTGAACTGGGAGTAAGTGCAGAGTGTCCGAGGAGCCCACTGGCTGGAGGTGGTGAACATGTGGAAAGTTGTTCAGGATGCAGCAGAGGGACATGGTGGAGTCTCGTCTTAGGGGTTCTCCACAGCCTCCCCTGTAGGTTGAAAATCCTGTGCAGCGTCTGTTTCTCTGGACTATTTCTGCTTGTTTGCTTTTGAACGAATTAATCTGATTTAGGTCTTCATGAATTCACTCTGGCTGCTCCACAGGGAAGAGACTGGAGGGGTGTATCTTAGAAGCAGGTGGACAGGTCACTCCCACTACCCCCCCTCCCCCGGCCCCTGTTCTAATCTCTGCGGCTCTAGCAAACCCAAATAGTGAACTGAAGACTTCAAATTGAGGAAATTCTTAGAAGGGAAGTGTGACTGTCTTCTTAGCCCCCAAACTGGCCACATTTCATTAAAAAGCAAAACTGACCCAAAACGTCACTAGGCATCTATGATTTTGTTCCCATATATCTTCTCTGGGATAGTTCCTCACACACATTCTTCAGTATTTTTTCTTAGCTTTACCCAACTATTGCCTTTATGCTGCTTTATGCCCTTAAGGTGTTCAGAGCTATTGGTTTTTTTTTTGTTTTGTTTCGTTTTTGGCTTTTTGGTTTTTTGGGTTTTTTTTTTTAGTGAATCGCATTAATTCCCTAACAGTCCTTGACGGTCTGTCTCACTTGGTCGTGATAAGCAGAGTGGACTCCACAGGTGTCAGCTCCAGCCCACGGTGCCGGGCTGAGAGTTCCTTTTCCCAGTGTCTACCCAGAGACATCAACAGACTTGGGAAAGCTCTGCCTGGCCAATTTATTCACCTGGCTCCCTAGCAGGAAATTTTGATTGATGCCTCATTGCTATATAGGGTTGAGATCATTAAATATATAAATATGAAGTAAAGATCAAGGCATTTATAAGCTAGCGCTGAACAGTATTTCTTAATACAGCGTTGTAAACGCTTCTCCCCAAACTGCAATCAGCCACATCTTCACCAACACCCCCCTCTCCATCCCTCAGATCAGCGTGGTCCAACTTGGTGGCCACAAGCCACATGTGGCCACTGAGCCCTTGGAATGTGGCGAGTCTGAATGCAGATGTCCTGTGCATACAAAATATACGCCGTCAACACTTTGTACCCCAAATCCCCAAAGAATGCAAAATACCTCATTACGAGTGTTTACGTTGATCCCATGCTAAGATAACATTTGGTACAGATTGTTTTAAATAAATTTGCTATTAAAATTAGTGTTTCTAGGGAGTGGGTTAATAAGGATCTGGTGTTGCCACTTCAGCAGCTCAGGTCGCTACTCTGGCATGCGTTCAATCCCTGGCCCAGAAATTTTTACATTCTGCGAGTGCGGCCAAAAAAAAAATCGTTTCTTTTTACTTTTCAAGTGTAGCTGCGAACCATTAGGGGAGAGAGAGAGAGGAAAGGAGGAACAGAGAGGAATAGAAGAGATAGGAAGTGGAAAATAGAAAAACCACATTTTTCATAATACCCATATCTATTTTCTCTGGTCTGCCCTGATTCTAGTTTCCCAGGGCTCAGTGGTGTTGCTATAGCCGCATGAGGTCTCATCTTCATCAGTTTAGTCTATGGACTCACTTCATCTTTGAGGGAAAGAAAGAACCAGTGTGCAGCCTTTAAGATGTCCTGGAGGTTCCCTGCAGGGTCGTTTCCCCCCCTTCCCCTGGCCCCCCACCTCATTCTGCAGGAGCCACCCTCTTCTCCAATGTTACTGGGATGGAAGGGAGGCCCACTCAGCTTCACTCAGGGCTTTGCAGACTTTTATTTTAAATGGTGCAGTGAAAATGCTCCCCTCCACCTCCGCCAACCTCAGTTAGGCCATGCTTCATTTAAAAGGAAGACAAAAAAGAAAATGGGAGAAAAGCAATCACTTCCTTTTTACGATGACTTGTAAACACATTTTAAAAATGAAAAATGCACAAAGTTCTTCTCCCCGGCATAAGTCTGTTTCTGAATCTCATTTAAGGCAAGGCTTGGTTTCATCAATGCTAAATGTTAGAATACGCCTCAATGTTGTTTTACCTTTTATACGACAGAGTTACAAAGCTGGCCTCTGGTTAAATTGTTCATGTATTGTCGATACACCACCTTTAATAGTGCCCTTAGAAAGGAAATGAGTTAAGGCATGAAGGACATTTTATACAATTCTAACAGGCTGATGCTGCTACTTATAAATCAGGTGTACTTATCAAGTTGCCTTATACCACGCATTCAAATGGAATCTCTTTTCCATTAGAGTTTGGAAGTGGCCTTACAGCCTTGTGGGACCTGAAATTAGATCTGGACAAATATCTCTCCCCTTTTCGGGCACTGACTCTCAAGGGAGGGTCAGTTTGGGAGACATCCTTGAAGACACATTTTCCAATTGTGCCACATCAAATGGTAATAAATATTTACCTGATTATATGCTTTAAATGACTTTTTTTTCCCTCAGCTATGTAAAATGTCCTCGAGTTTATTGCTTTTGCTCTCCAACTCTGGAAAGTACTTGAAAAGTCACTTTTAGGACTTTAAAAGATCATCAAGTGTTAGTAATGCTCAGCCACAAAGATGACTTAATAGTCTCTGCTCTTCTATTTCATCCACTGATTGTCCAGAATACAAACCACAAGATTGGCCCACTTTTCCAAAGCATATAATGAGTGCCACATATTTTCTTGGTAAGAACCGCCTTGCTAGGCTCTCAGAGCATGGACATTACATATGCCATCAATCTCTTACCAACTCCAAGGACTTGTCCAAGCCTCACATAATAAATTGCTGGTGCTTGGCATCTAAGTGGACAACTGGAGAGTATTTTAGGAATATGATGTTTCTTTCATCCTCATGGATCTTAGAGCATCAGAGCTCTGCATGACTGCTCCCCTGTCAGGGGAGGGGGTTACTTCTGTGCCCCAAGGCCTGTCTTCCCACCCATACAGGGACATAGAGACACTCAGCCTGTTGAAGCTGAGATGCTAGTGCAGTGTGTGTGTCCACAGGGAGAGAGGACAGAACGCTACCACATCTAGTTTCCACACGTGCTCTCTGGAGCCCGGTCCACTGTAGAAACACATACCACCACAGACTGAATGTTTGTGTCCCCCTGAAATTCCTAGGATGAAACCCAATCCCCCGTGTGGTGGTATTTGGAGGTGAGACCTTTGGGAACTGATTAGGTCATAAGGGTGGAGCTCTCAGGGATGAGATTAGTGCCCTTATGAAAGAGACCCCAGAGAGACCCCTCAATCCTTCCACCATGTGAGAACACACTAAAAAGACAGTTTCTACAAACCAGGCAGTACACTCTCACCAGCACCTTGAACTTGGACCTGCCAGACTCTGGAACTCAGAAACAAATTCCTGTTGCTTATAAGCAACCCAGTCTATGGAATTCTGTTATAGCAGCCCAAATGGACTAAGATAAACACTAAATGTTGAAAAAATTTTTCTCCTACATAGAAGTGCACCCACTGCTTGGAGCTGTTTTGGGTAAAGAAGGGAATGCTGAGAAGAGAGGACCTGACAGGCAGGTCATTTTCCATCTATAGCAAAGACTGCCAGTGGCCTCCCCACCATCCCTCCACTTCTTTCTTCACAGAGCCCTGGACCAAGTGCCTGGAAGACTGTGTCCCACTACCCCCTCCACTGTACAGAAACATCAACCATGGACCAAACACAAAGCTCCGTGCATGAGCCCAAGTAAGATATTTTTTCAGATTACACTTTAGTCTGGGCTCTGCAGAGAACCAGAACCAGGAGAGAGAGGTTGGGGTGGGGAGTAGAGAGAGAGAAAATACATGAGAGAGATTTATTTAATTAAGGATTAGCTCACATATGTGGAGGCTCATAAGTCCAAAATCTGCAGGCAGGCCAGGAGGCCGGGATGCCCAGGGAAGAGCTGATGTTGGACTTGAAGTGTAAAGGCAGCCGGTTGGCACAACTTCGTCTTCCTGGGGAAGGGCCATGTTTTTGTCCTAAGGTGCAAGTGACTGGATGAAACCCACCCACATTGTGGAGGGTACTTTTATCAAAGTCAAATTTGAGTAAAGCAAAGTCTACTGATTAAAGTGTTAGTCTCACCTTAAAAAATACCTTCACAGAAATATCTAGAATAATGTTTGACCAAATACCTAGGTACCATGGCCCATCAGGTTGACACATAAAATTAACCATCACAGGAGTTCCCGTCATGGCACAGTGGTTAACGAATCCGACTAGGAACCATGAGATTGCGGGTTTGACCCCTGGCCTTGTTCAGTGGGTTAAGGATCCGGCATTGCCATGAGCTGATGCGGCTCGGATCCCACGTCGCTGTGGCTGTGGCGTAAGCCAGAGGCTACAGCTCTGATTAGACCCCTAGCCTGGGAACCTCCATATGCCACGGGAGCGGCCCTAGAAAAGGCAAAAAGACCAAAACCAAACCAAAACAAAACAACATTAACCATCATAAGCCACCAAACAGAAATACTTATGAGTGAGAAAATATAAGAAAACCTAAGGCCACCCCAGATACATACTGTCCATCTGCATCAGGGGCTGTATGGGGCACATCAGATGTGCACACTCCTCTTCACTGCTGGCCAGTGAAGGAATACCCCTCTTCTGTGGTTGCCAACAGCTGTCTGGTTTTGTGGGTCTCGGCTAGGACCCTGCCCAGGCTGGGTCTCTGGGTGAGAAAAAAAATGAACTCCCACCCTCACCTCACACAAGAGCTAAAGCAATTAACTGAAAAAATGGATCACTCACCTAAAAGAAAAGCTGAAACTATACAACCGTTAGGAGAAAACATTGAGAAGATGCTATTCACATGGTTTTAAAAGGGGGGGAACTAAGAGTTCTCCTGTGGCACAGTGGATTAAGGATCTAGCATTGCCACTGCACTGGCTCCGGTCACTGCTATGGTGTGTGTTCCATCCCTGGCCCAGGAACTTCAGCATGCAGCCAAAAAGCAAAAAGGGAAAACTAAGCAATATAATGTTGGATACACACCTATGTGGTGAAACTCTCAAGAAATGCATAGGAGTACAAGCAGGACCGTGTGGCCTGCAGGGTGTGTGCTCCCTACGGACACACACTGGGGTGAGGTCCCAGAGCGGCTAACACCCCAGCCAAGCAGTGGCTCCCACCCAGAGGCCTGTCAGCTCTGTTAGGCCCCTCCTCCAAGCTTCTCCCCTTAGTTCCCCCAGCTCTGGGATGGGAGCTGCTTCCTGTAGTTGCTGCTCTATCACACCTGTGTGTGTTCACGCCTCATCATCTAATGCAATTTCACAAGTGGCTAATAGTCCTGCATATGAAATCCATTTTGTTTAAATAACTAGTATTATGAACTGCTGATTAAACTGATTGATAAAATGTTACTTAGATGAGATCAGAAGGGTCCATGGGTGTACTTTTTATGTCTATGCTTCATCATACATTATGAGTATAGGAAATATTCCACCAAATGTTTCATTATTTCTAAAATGAAAGATCTATGCATCAGATCACACCACTCGCCTGCTTACAACCCTCTCGTGACTTCCTGCTGTGCTTGGAAAGACATCCAAAGCTGAAAGCCTGGGCGGAAATGCTCTGCACAAAAAAACATGCTCACCACTAGTTCCATGATAGAGTTTGATCACAACCAGGCTCACTTTCATAACCCTTTAGACTAATATTCTTTGGTCTGAAGTTCAGGTTGTTATTTAAAAAACAAAACAAAATCCAGACAAGGTGGCTTTTTTTTTTTTTTTTTTTTTTTTGCTTTCAAGGGCCCCACCCGTAGCATATGGAAGTTCCCAAGCTAGGGGTCAAATCTGAGCTACAGCTGCTGTCCTACAGCCATAGCCACGCAGGATCCAAGCAGCATCTGAGACCCACACCACAGCTCATGGCAACGCTGGATCTTTTAACCCACTGAGTGAGGCCAGAGATCAAACCCTTATCCTTGTGGATACTAGTCAGGCCTATTCTTCCATCAGCCCTTTTACTCTTTTCTTTTTACCTCAAGAAAGGCATGGCCCGTATCAAGTCCCTTCTTTCAGCCTCTTGGGATATAAAGACGTGAAGCAGAAGGAGAACCAGCATTGACCTTCAGCCAACATAACATAAACCAGAAATAAACTTTTGTTCTTATAAAGCCATTGAGACTTGGGAGATTACCTGTTACCACAGGACAGCTGACAAATACAAGGAACAAGATTAACAAACCAAATAAGGAAATCGAGAAGGAATATTATCAGCCTCAAAATATTTCAATATGATGTTTGATCCATAATAAAGATTAGATTATGATTTTAAAATAAGTAATCAAATATTTTAAAAGAATGCAGAAAATTAAAATGTTATCTTAAATAAATTGAATGGATGGGCTATATAATAAAATTGGTGTAGTAAAGACGAGGTGATTTAGAACATGGCTCCTCAACTATATTGTGCTTACGGGTCACCTGGGGATTTTGTTAAAATGCATATTCTGATTTTGTAGGTTCTCAGATGTGGCCTGAGAAATTGCATTTCTCTCAAATTCTCAGGTTATGTTAATGCTGGTTGTCCAGGACTCAGAATTTGAGAACCACTGTTCTAGATCCTTGCTGCTCAAAAGTATGGACCAAAGGCCAGTGGTCTCCTCACCTGGCAGTTTCTCAGAAGCACCATGCTGCTCCTCAGATGTGCTTTGAGTAGCAAAGACAGAGAAGAGTGTTTTTTTTCAAATTGTGGTCCTCATTCCAGTAATGGCAGAGTCATTTGGGAATTTGTTAGAAACGCCATTCCTTGGTCCATTCTAGAACTACTGAATCAGAAACTCTGGGAATGGAGTCCATCAATTAATTTTTTTTTTTTCTTTTTAGGGCCGCACCCTCAGCATATGGAAGGTCCTAGGCTAGGGGTCAAATCGGAGCTACAGCTGCTGGCCACAGTCACGCCAGATCTGAGCCAAGTCTGGGACCTACACCACAGCTCAGGCAACACCGGATCCCCAACCCATGGAGCGAGGCCAGAGATTGAACACACATCCTCATGGATACTAGTTGGATATGCTTCCATTGAGCCACAATGGGAACCCCACCAATTAATTTTTAATAAGTCTTCCAGGTGATTCTGAGGTACATAAGAGTTGGAGAACCATTAAATTAGAAAGAGTGAAAATAGCTCTATGGTATATATAACAAAAGAGATAGAAAGAAAAAATGGAAAAAAGAAATTGTAGAAAGGTAAAACAATAGATGCTAGACAGACTGTCAAAAGAAGATAGGAATAGATCAGAAGGGAGAAGTTTTCAGGTCAAAGGACACATTAAATGCTGAGCAGAATGAATCAAGATGACCTACATCCAGATACCAACCAGTAAATATGCAAATAGATCATTCTAAAATAATCCATAGGGAAAACATTTTTTACTCAATGAATCCCAGGAGATTTACCTACTCTTTTAATTTAGAGACCCTATAATTGATGCTGGCACTTCTAGTCTCCCACTCAAAATGAGCACAACAGAATTAAAATAAGTAGAGATTAAATCCTCTCAAGTTCCCTCCCACCTACCCTTCAATTACCTGTTTTGGCAAATTACTTGGTGTTCTCTTATTTATTAAAGAATACTGGGAAAAAAAACAGGTATAATTTTTTAAATAAAAGTTTATTGTTGACATTTTTCTTTCTGGATGAATCAAAAGTGCTTAAATTAAATGGCATTAGGGAGTTATTGCCTTCTAGATGTATCAACCAGATCTTTTTTTTTAAATGAAAGTGATTTTAATCACCAGTTGTTAGAAAGCAGCCAATCTAGCTATAAGCTGTTTAGCAGTTTTGAGCCTAGTAATGTAAATACTAAATTCTGTAATTTAGTTCATATCAAGCACACGTTCAAAAAAAAGAAAAGCGTTACAAGATTTTAGACAATAATTTAGTCTCTGAAGGCTTTTGATTGACAAATTCGAGAAACTGAACATGTGCTTCATTTGTAGAAAGAAAAAGCTACAAATATATGAGGAATTTCCATGACCATTTTGCAATTTGATTACTAACTCTCTGCTGGGCCCTTCTTAGGAGCCTACTAGGCTCTGGGAAAGCAACAGTAAAGAGAGCCACTGGGTTTGCCTCATTGAACTTACATTTTACTGAACAATGGCAGTAAACAAGCCAAGACATGAAATCGTTACAGATGGTGATAAATGCTAGACAGGAAAGAACAAGGTGCTGGAGGACGAAAAAAAGGAGAGACATCCTTAACAAAGGATGGTTAAGGACCCTATGGAGGTAGAAATCCAAAGACTAATAAGCAGCCATTCGCACAAAATGAAGAAGTTGGCAGGTCTGGCAGAAGGAAGAACAATGTAAAATTTCTGAGAGAGGAAAGAGGTTTGCATGTCCTGGCAAGGCAAGGGGGAAAGCCCAGGATGAGATTAGAAAAATAAGCAGGGGCCGGAGATGTTCAGGCCCGAGGCAGGTGGTAGGGAGCAATCAAAAGGAAGGATTTTCAGAATATCATTTCTGTACAACAATTAGAATCGCTATCATTTAAAAATATTTAATTAAAAACTACAAAACGGAGTTCCCATCGTGGCTCAGCAGTTAACAAATCTGACTAGCATTCATGAGGATGCGGGTTCGCTTCCTGGCCTTGCTCAGTGGGTTAAGGATCCAGCGTTGCCGTGAGCTATGGTTTAGGTCGCAGACACGGCTCAGATCCCAAGTTGCTGTGGCTGTGGTGTAGACCAAGAGCTACAGCTCTGATCCGACTCCTAGCCTGGAAACCTCTATATGCCACAGATGCAGCCCTAAAAAGAAAATAATAATAAAAAATAAAAACTCCAAAAAAACCCAAAATAGCATGTGTTGACAAGAGTATGGAGAAAATTGGCTAGCGCTGCTGCTGTAGAAAACAGCATGGTGCTACCTCAAGAAATTAAAAACAGAATTAGCATACGACTAGGCAATTCCACTTCTGGATCTACACTCAAAAGAACTGAAAGCAGGGTCTCACACAGTTATTTTTACACCAGTGGTCACAGCCCCTTATTCACAACATCCAAAAGTGGAAACCGAAATGACCATCAGCCAATGAATAAATAGACAAAATGTGGTCTACACGTACAATGGAATGTTATTTGGCTTCAGAAAGGAAGGAAATCACACATGATACCCTGTGGGTGAACCTTGAACTCATTATGCTAAATGAAATTAAACCACGCACAAAAGGACAAATGTTGCAAAGCTCCACTTCTGTGAGGGACCTGGAACAGTCAAGTTCATAGAGACAGAAAGCAGAATGATGGTTACCCAGGGTGGGAGGCAGCAGGGAGGGGTACAGAATTGTGGTCTGGGAGGATGAAACAGTTCTGGAGATGGATGGTGGTGATGACTGCAGAACAATGAGAATGTACTTAAGGCCACTGAATTGTACACTTAAAAGGGGTTAAAATGGTCAATTTTATGTCATGAATATTATACCACCATTTTCTTTAAATGCTAGAGACCTTATAGAGACATATTACTCTGGCTGTGGTGTGAAGAACAGATTGGAGGGCAACCCTGGAAAAGGTAAGACCAATTCAAGACGGTGGCAGCCACTGTGCTGAGAGAAATGGTGCTTTGAACTAGAGAGAGCAGGTCACCCTTCCCATTGGGGAGGCCATTTTAATAACTGATTTTGCATTTGGTATGTTTGTATTTTGTAACCTTCTGTTTCTACCACAAGGAGATTGTACAAGCTTCCACTTTGTGTGCATTTTTTTTGTTTTAAAGCTAATGCTCCCCAGTGCTGTGGATGTGGGATGGATATGGGTACCTGCAAGCACTTTGCAGAGCAGCACAGCACCACACTCTAAACAGTGGGAAAACCCTCATGTAAGTCAGATTTCCACTTTTTTTTTCTTTTTTTTTTTTTGGCCAAACCCATGGCATGAGGAAGTTCCCAAGCCAGGGATTGAAGCTGCACCACAGCAGTGACAACAGTGGATCCTTAACCAGTAGGCCACCAGGGAACTCGTCCACGTATTTTTTTGATGTAAACAATATGTTAAAATCACAAATATATTGGCTAGAAACACAGGTCCTATCCATTTTTAACTTTATTTGAGAGACATTAGAACATTCCAATAGACATGGGTTTTTCCTTATTTCAATAAATATTAACTGGTCTCTGTGAATTTTATCCAATAAATGTTTTACAGGATAAGTGAATAGACTTCTTATTCAACCTGCATGTCAGATACATCTAGGGGGGGAAGAAAAGATTACTGTCATCTTAAATATCATTTGTGCAAAAGGTCCTTTCTCTGTGTTGAACATTTAGAAATATGCTAATCTCTTTCCAGATATATTTCTTGTTTAATGTCAGGTTCAGTTCCTTTGATTTCCATAGTAGGAAATGCTCCTGGATGTCTTGTAAAGATGTGAAAGCAGCCTGCATACCAACCTTCAGGTCTCTATTTCAAAGTGATATGTGTCATATCATAACATTAAAAGAGAATGTTTGGCAGACTGAGGCCAGAGTGTGAACTGACTATTTCCACCTGAGACTCCACGCAATATTTGAATATCCTTATTTCCTGTTTAGGAATGATTTCTTCATTCTAAAAAAAGACTTGCCTTAAGGAACAATTTTTAGTCTTTACTTTGGCTTTTCTCTCTTCCCTTTAGCACTTGTGGAAACTTGTAACTGTATTACTTGGTGAAAAATTTTCAGAGTGTATTATTTAATTCTGTTCTGAAAGGAACATTATAAAACAATCCCCACTGGTGCAGGAACAAATAGCTTCCATTTGTGGAACAATGCCCTTCTGGTTTTTAACTCTCTGACTTCCTGAAAGTAATTCCCAGGGAAAGAAAACGTAAATGCAGCATTCTGTTTGTTTGGATTGAATTGCTACTTCCTAATATATTAATGTTCAGAAAACTTTACATCTTGCTCAGCAGCCAAAGTTCTGCAAGCCGTCCCCATCACAGCAGCAAAAAATGAGAAAATGGAGGGAAAGGGTTTCATGAATCCTCTGAGGACCACTGTGTAACCTTGGACCACGCAGCGGGAAAATCTTGCCTCTAATTGGAAGCATACACACACTTAATGCTTTTGCCAGCTGGGAAACAAACTTTTCAAATGTGAATAGAAAAATGTGCTAGATGACTTTTCATTGGAGGTGTTTTAAAAACCAAGATTTTCACATGGCTACGTCAGCACAGCAAGTGGCTTATTAATTAAATTAATGCTTTCTAAAAGCTCTAAAACAGAGCAAAGCATAAGTAATACTGTTGTGAAGTTAACCTTCTTGTTTTTAAGAGAAAAGCAGTCCACTTCATTATAATCTTCTGCAACATGAGAACCAAGAGTGGAATTTTTGTCCCTGTATTTACTTGGGTTTCCAACTTAGACCATATCACAGTTTTCAACTCCATTAACCTGACCAATGAGTATATTTCACTCTTACTATGAGTAATAATAGTCCCTCTTTAAAGAGCTCATACTCATGTAATTATGTTCACAATGAATCAAAAGCAAAAGGTACCTGTCTTATATGGGTATTTGTAAATAGCTTTAAAAGTTGTCTGATTTAGAATTTTATACTAAATATTTGGAAAGGTAAGAGATGATTTAGTATTAATTAAAAACTACTCAGTCGCTATTTTAATTTTCTATCAAAAAGTAATGTGAAAATCCCAGATAGTTCAGTTCCCTTGAGAGACGTGAAGGAGAGCTGCTGAAGACACTGCATTCTAGGACAGCATTTTGCATTTGGTGAGAGACGTGAAGGAGAGCTGCTGAAGACACTGCATTCTAGGACAGCATTTTGCATTTGGGCTACCATGTCATATTTAATAAGTAAAGCTAGGTGTGTCAAAGCACAAATTAAACCACATAAATGTCCAGAATTGTCTTTTATAGATTTTTTCCAAAGAAGAAAAAAATAAGAATTGCTACTTAATTTTAATAATTGTTCTCATTAAAGCCGCATAAATGCTCTTCTACAGTGTGTCTCAGACTCGGTGTATCCCTGAATGTCCTAGGGATCAAAATATAGTTATGAGTGGATTAGCTTTGGCATGGAACCTGAGACTCTGCATTTCCAATGACATGCCAGGGCATGTTATCCACCATAGCTCTGCTTTGTTCACTGCCTACACTGTACAGATCGTGTAGACAGAAGATGGTCACCATCAAGTGTTAAGTGAAGAAGGCAGATTTCTAACTGGTATATATTGCATGATGCCATTGCAGGGGAGGGGAGAGGGAGGCATTTCTATGTGCCAAGAAGGCGGGGGAGGGGGGGTGGGGTGGGAAGTCCTGCTATTTAAAATGGTAACTAATCAGAACTGTTTCTGCCCACTGGAGAGGTGGCATGATTCCTCACCAGCCTAAAATACCCATTGTTTGGGAAAGACGTCTGAGCAGGCTTGAGGGTAGAAACTGAGACCTTCCATAAAAGGATCTGGAAAGAGCCATCACAACTGACAGAACATTGATTTGCTCCCTCTAGGGAAAGACACTGGATCTGGGGCAGTTGGAGGGCTGGGTGTGGAGAGGCATAGGCTGAGAGAGACTGAACCAGCCAGCAAGGCAGCCAGCACTTACCAGCTCAAGTGGAGAAGCATATTCAGGTGACGTGGCTAAAGGATTTTTGAAAATGGAGATATGTTAAGCATGTGCTCTTCTGTAACCCTTTCCAGTTCCCCCAGTGCCTCCCCCTCCCCCCCCCGCCAGCCCCCGGAAGGAAGAATCACAGAATCAAGGATAAAGGCTGCATTCTGTATGTGAGTCTACAGAAGAGCCTAGACCAGACACAAGGGAGATTAAGACAGCAGTGGAAGTCGGAAATGGAAGCAGGATGTAAGCAGAACCGTTTGTCCAACCTGAGCATCCCTAGAGATACTGAGAAGGATAATAAGTTTTCTAATGTGAAGGAATAGTTCTGGTATGAATTATATGTGATATTTACAGGATAGAATGACTTTCACCAATTACAGGACTTGGGGCCATCTAAGTATCTATGTGCTAGTGTAGAGAGATGAAAGATCTGGAAAAATAAACAGCAAAATGTTAATGTTTATCTTTAAAAGGTGGGATTGCGAGTGACTTCTTTTGCTTACTGGTACTTTCTAAATTAAAAAAAATAAAATGTATTACTTCAGAATTGAAAAAAGGGATTTTTAATTCCACTTGCACACACACACAAAGTGATGCCACGTTCCTGTAGAAGTGACACTCCAGATGAGATCTAAAGAGCAAATACATGTTGGCCAGGTTGGCAGTGGGTGGGAGTGAGAGGGCGATCCTTGTGCCAAGGCACTGGGACAGGGAAGAGCCTACTGCAGGAGAGCCCAGACGTGGTGTGGCCAGAGGCAGGTGAGCAGGAGAACAACAGCCCAGGCTGAGACTAGACTAGTAGTCAAGAGACAGCACACTGAGCCTCAGAGGTGGGAAAAAAGCATCATGGTTTAATTCTGAGAGAAGTGGTGGTAAGTCACGAAAGGTTTTTAAGCAGGCAATAACAAGCTCTGCTCTAACGCTTTAAAAAATATCAGGGTAGGGGTATGGATGCCGGTGAGACAGGTGGACAAGAACAGAAGCCAGGAGTCAGTTATGAGCCCGTTTCTGCTCCCAGGCAAGAGAAGGGAGCAGCTTTGGCTATAGCAAAGAAGTTAGAATTGACAGGTCTTGGAGAAAGACAGACTGAAGAACAGGGAATAACAACCCCCACCAAAAAAAAAAAAAAAAAAAAACGGAATGCCTTTAGAGTTTAGAGCTTGAGAAATTAAGTGGCAGTGCCATTTTCTGAGCTAAAGACTGAGGAGAAATGAGTTTTGAACAGAAAGCAGAAGTCTAGTTTTAGAAGTGCTAACTTTAAAAAGACTAAAATATCCTGGAAAAGATGATAGCGAGAGATTTGATAAATAAGTCATGGGTGAACTGAGAGTCTTTGGAATCAAAGAAGGGAAAACATATATTTTGTCATTCACACTGGGACACTTTTGAGAGCAAAAAGGGACGCTATTATAAATTTTGCCATGATAGTAGTCATAAACAGGGCCACCCCTGGGAGAGTGCAGAGTAAGGAAAGAAAGAGACCACCTGACCTCTGATGAATTCCAATATGTATCTTTAAGTAGCAAGTGGAGGAGAAAGAACCAAATTATAGACAGAGGAAATCTAGGAGCATATGGTGCCATGGAAGAAAGTATTTTAAGGAGGGAATGCTCAAATGGATCACATAAGATCATAGGAAAATATCTATTGGGTTTGGCAACATGAAAACCATTGATAACCTTAGCAAAGGTAGTTTGGGTGGGGAAATTAAGAAATTTCTTAATTTCTGGTACAGAAGCCAGAGGAGATTGTCCTGAAGAGTGAACAGACATTGAAGAAGTTCATACAATGTATATACAGCTTTTATACCAGTCTTGGTGGGAAAGAATATAATGATCTAACAGCAGTTGCAAGAGAATGTGGGATAAGGGTAGAAACAGGTCAATTTAGCATCAGAAATGAAAATGATGCAAGAGACACTCTTTCTTCTAGCAGTAAATCTACTATAATGTTCATTGTAGTCTTCTGCAGAAGCAAAACCTGGAAATACCCCAAGTGTCCATCAATAGGAGAAAAGGTGAATATTCACACAGTGGAATATTTCACAGCAGTAAAAGTAAATGAACTTTGATGACCAATAACATATGATATGGATCATTTCAGTAATATAAGTAAAAAAAATAGGTAAATCCCAAACAATTACATGTACTATGATAGTCTTCATAATGTTTAAAATGTCCTTTTTAGGATTCTAAATAGATGCAATAAAACTAAGTAAAATATGAGGGGGTAAGGAAAAATGATAAACATGGTTATTTTATTTTACTTTATTTATTTATTTTTTGGTCTTTTTGCTTTTTCTAGGGCCGCTCCCATGGCATATGGAGGTTCCCAGGCTAGGGATCTAATTGGAGCTGTAGGCCACTGGCCTACGCCAGAGCTCACAGCAACGCCAGATCCTTAACCCACTGAGCAAAGCCGGGGATTGAACCCACAACCTCATGGTCCTAGTCAGATTCGTTAACCACCGAGCCACGACAGGAACTCCCAAACACGGTTATTTTAGATGATGATCATCTCAGGTCAAGGAGGCAGGGTAATGAGAAGATGGAGTAAGATGGAGATAAGATGGGTAAGATGGAGATTATTGCAACATCCTGGGTTGTGTTTTAAGAGGTGAGCTTACAGATGCTTATTACACCTTGTCAAAAACAAAAATAAATAAATACTAAAAGAAGCTATAAATAGGTATGTTGGAAGTATGTTAGGAATCACATTTACGATTAATATGGATCTGTGTGGAGTTCCTGTTGTGTCTTAGTGGGTAAAGAACCTGACCAGTGTGCATGAGGATGTGGGTTAGATTCCTGGCCTTGCTCAGTGGGTTAAAGGATCCTGCATTGCCACAAGCTACAGCACAGGTCAAGGATGAGGCTCAAACACAGTGTTGCTGTGGCTGTGACGTAGGCCAGCAGCTGCAGCTCCAATTCCACCTCTAGCCTGGGAACCTCCTTATGCTGTGGGTATGGCCCTAAAAAGACAAAAATAAATAAATAAATAAATAAATAAATAAATAAATAAATAAATAAATAAATTCTAGATATGTGTACCTGACTTCTAAGGGCCAGGGTGAGAATAGAGAGGAGAATTCAGTTAATCAGTTCTATAATGGTCTTCAGTTAGTCACAGAATATTCCACTGATTATACAACTATCTTCAACACAACAGTTGAGGCAGGGAAAAGGAGACTGTTGCAGAGACAAAACAAAATCCAAAGAAAAAAGTCCTCCAGTCTTTCTAACTACGGCAATTCAAGGCCTTCCTGTCAATGCTAGAGAGATGCTGTGTCCTTCTCAATTTTGATATTTCCTTTTACCTATTTATCTGGGCATCGGAGACCATTAACTTCAACAATATGAGTTGTTTGGAGGTTATTTTATTTTCCAAACCTACTCTCCTTCTTGCTTCAATTACAGCAGCCACTTAATTATATGGTGAAGTGGTCTTTCTAAAGAAATTTTGTTAGTGATATTCCTTTAGATGTAAAACAATATACCTATCATCATTTTAACAGACTCACATGATTCATAATCATTTCACTAATAGACAAATCCCCAAAAGCCTACTTGGCAGTATTACTGAAGCTAGCTTTTGCCCAGTTGAACCCTGTATTTTCATTTTTCCCTGTGTGAGCTACCTTATTAAATTTCCTTTTACTGACTTCAGCCCATGTCTTTCATTTATCAAGATCAAATTGCATTTTAAGAACATCTCCTAAACCATATGTAATTCCTCCCAAGTTTTTATCATCTGCAGGTACATCCCATTAGAGCACTTTCCCCTGGCACCCCTGAATGCTTCAGAAATGTATGGGGTGGGGGGACTGAAACAGACACTCAACAGTTAGCAAGCCAGAACTTTGTTAAAGACAAAGAAGAGAGGGTTGGGCAGCCTCAAATCAAACGTCTGTCTCTCTGCTTGGTTAGCCACTGTCATGCCCCCTTATAAGAAAACTCAACAGTAGCTTGGCTTTTGATCTGTCTTCATAATGATCCCAAAACACTCCTCAGGCTGGGAGGTGGAGCGGGGGGGCTGAGTTCCTAGGGGTTAAAGAAACTGAATGTCTTCCCCAGAAACAGAGTTGACCCCATGCTCTCCCCTAGGAGTAGAATGCAGGGCTGCTCTAAGCAGCAGCACCGTCGCTAGTTACTATTTCATCAGACCACACAGCACTCTCAAAGCTGACAGGACAGCTGCTGGGCAGATTTTCAACTCTTCTTCTGGATCCTGATTAATCCACTGATTTGTTGAGGTATGAATCTCTTCATCTATTTCAGTGATTACAGGGTCTAGGCTGCAGTTAGTCTCTTATGGGTCAGTTCTAGAAGATCCAAGTTAACTGGCTAAAATGCCAATATCACTGTGGTTCCTCATCTCCCATATTTCACTGTGGCCTTCCTTCCTTAGAACAGAGAGGCAATGACCTTGCAAGCCAAAACCTGTGTTTTGCAAGGTCCAGTGTTTTGGAACTTAAGGCCGAACCTTAAAGGAAATTGGGCCCAGAGTTCCTGCCATAACACAGGATTGGAAGGGGACTAGAGAAAAGCCAGAACAGCCCACCTCCACAGAGAAAGTCTGCTCACAATGACAGCAGGACTTTCAGAGAGGGGAGAAGAAAGCTTAGATGCTGTATCCTGCCCCACCTTGGCTGAGTCCTCTACGCCAACCACCCACATTATCCTAGGTAATTCCTTTACCCATATCTACATCACTACTGTCATTTGTCAGAATGGGGTAACTGTGATTGATACAGTCATAAAGTTCTAGTATAAGGTTAATTACAACACCAGTAGATAATGACACCCTTCAACGTTCTCTTTAGAAGCAACGCAGTTACTCATTCAAACAATATTTACTGAGCAGCTACTTTGTGCTAAAGTTATATATACATACAGCACTAGGTACTGGAAACAAAGAAAGGAAAAATGAACCAAACTGATGCTCCTGATTGCTGAGACCACCTTGCAGTCATAAGGTGCAAGGATGAAAGGTCTGGCTGGCTGGCTGGCTGGCTGGCCCTCTGCAGAGGGATAGAAGGCAAGAAGTCCAGGCCACGGGGCTACCATTGAGCAGATGAGACATTTCCTCTGAGCTGTCTGCCTCTGCTAGTTCTGGAGATAATTAAATGTTTTATGGTGGAAACCACTCTCGGTGGATTTTCTGTTTTGCTAGCAGAAGGCATTCTAAATGGTATATGGTCTCTTTCCACTATCGGCTGCCCTGAGATCCTTTCTCACTCTTGGCTTATTGGGTACAAACTATAATCCGATGAAATTCAGAGAAAGTATTTTTGTGCCACTAACATCTTCTTATATGACTCCAGGTCCATGAACGCCTTTCCACTTAACTCTGCCCAGGCTGGTGACTAACTCATACCCCTCCAGTGTGGGTGAAATAAAATCTTTCTTTTGCCACCCCTGAGCTACTCTTGCCTGATGAAAGATTCTTCTATTAAAAACTTTTAGCCATGTGACTTCCTGGATGTGTTGACACTTTTCACGATGTTTTAAACCATCAAATAGAAGATGACATAATCAATACAAAAAGGTTCACTTTACACAAAAATATTGTAAAGCCAATTAAAGTTAAGAGTCTAGGGCAGTCTCCAACACTAATATTATCAATACTAATATTATCAAAATAAGAAAGCAGAATTGAAAATATCAGTTGATATACAAGTGTATAATCTTTTCTTCAATGCCAAGTATATAGTAATAAAACTTAAAAATGTTGGTAGATTTTGACCAGAACAAGATTTTTTCTTAGGATTCCTTTATTTCATCTTACCCTCCAGAATCCACACTGTAGTCAGTATTATCTTTCAAAAAAGTGTATCTCTGTAAATTCATTAATCACATACATTTATAACCATAAATGCAGATGGATAGGAAAGATCATGTTTCTTTAAACAACCTTTAAGTTCTTTCTGAGCCCACAGTCAGACATATTATGAGGAAACCCAGTGTTAATAATGAAGGTGGATCCTCCTCTTTGGTTCCTACACAGGCCCTACAGGATAGAAGCTTCTTAGATCTTCAGCCAACAAGGCTCACTGTTGAAATGCTGGGAATGTCAGGAGCCCAGACCTTCCCGTCACTCAGAGTCTGAGGTCCTGCTATTCCTGGGTCCTGGGGCTGAGCTGAGATCCCTGTGCTTAGCCAGCCTCACCTGGAACCTCCCTCATCCACTCACCACCGAGGCAGGTCCACACATCAACTCTTAGCAGGGTCAGGAGCTTAGGTATGGTCCTGCCGTTTCTAGAGTCCTCTTCCTGTAGGTACTTCCCAGAAATGGAGAAGTTACTTTCTCCCTTGATACTCTCCAAGGTTCCCTCTTGCCTCTCCCCACTCAGAACAGGTATTATTTCTTCTGCGAGCTTAGCTCCTACAAAGCCTCTCATAATTAAGAAGATGATCTTTGCCCACCTTCCATCCCCACCAAAAGCCCTGAACAAGAAGATACAAAGGACCTGGACATAAGAATTGAATGAAGAAAGGAGAAAATAAAAGGAAAGGAAAGAAAATATCTTAGAAGATTATTCTACCGCTTGATCAAATCACTCTCCTTTAATAATTTTTTACTGTTCTTAAGAAAAAGTCCCAACTCCTTAATACAGCCAACAAGGCCTATCCTCCCTTCCATGTATCTGGGCTAAACTGGGAGACAAAAGAGCTCTGACTCCATGCCACCTCTCTAGCCTATGATCTAGGATGGTGTCAAATGCAGTGAGATTTTTCTCCCTGATTATCATGGCATTATCCGACACAAAAAACAACCTCACATTCTAAGTTTAGAGACTGAGAGAACTGCCAATGATTAGGGCCTTTCAGCTGCCCTCAGGGCTGCCTGAATTTGCCCTTTCTGCCCATGGCCCTAACACCACTATCACTACAACCGTAATAAGAAGACTGAGGGAAGAGAGAGGGTGCGTTCAGAAGAATACAATGTCTGTGAAAAGAATCACTTCCCTAAGATAACTCTGGAGTTACTACCATCCCCGAAACCAAGGGAGGCCCAAGAGAATAACTCTCAAAGAATTGGGGTGCCTTCACTCCATAAATCAAGTCCTAAGAACAGCCTCCCCCTTTCTTGTCTGAAATCTGTGCAGCCACTCAACCCTGGAAGCATTGATGCTGCTGAAATTGCCAGTGGAGCACATTTCCACTTTGTGAGGAATAAGAATCTATTTGTTTCTTGGTGGTAAGTGGACAAGAAGGAAGGTGGCTGGTTGTAGCAGTTTTGCTGGTACGTCAATAAAACCCAACAGGTCATGTAGTGTACCACATAGGGTGGGTCTTGGGGAGTGCGGAGGAAGAGTTCAGACCCCAAGCGAGAGCTCCCGTTGGCCCAGGACACATTTTTGGACACTGCCTGCCCCACAGACACATCCATTTGACAGTCAATGTTAGAGAGAGGAGAGGCCAACTACTCATCAAGTGAGGAAATCTCAGCCTGTGCCAATCATTTTCTCCAACCCAACACCAGACAGGAAGCATAGGAAAGAGGAGGAAAGGGTGGGAGAGCTGACCATGTCTGCCCTCCATTCTAATGACCAAAGTCACTGTTTGGTTTGTAGCTCTAGTCACATCTCCCTCTGACCCTGAACTCTCCTTCATCCCTCATCTAGTTTTAAAGATGCCTGTGATTATATTGGACCCATTCTGCTAATCCAGGTTGAACTCTTACAATTCTGACATCGATTCCAATGTGCGTGTTTTTTTCCACATCACCCAGCAATTTTCCAGTACTAGCTAGGTGTCCCACAATTCAACTCAGTTCTGAAGCTATCTACATGGAATAACATCAATCCTACAAAACTGCCTTTCTCCCCACTTCGGATGTCAATTGCAATCCAGATTGTCCCCAGAGCTTCTGGCCAACAGGCTACAGACAGATTGGAGGTTCCAACAACCTCCCCCTAGGTTCAGTTAATTTGCTGGAGTGGCTCACTGGTTCAGAGAAACATTTCACTTACCAGCTCACCAGTTTGTCATAAAAGGATATAACTCGGGAATAGTCAGATAGCAGATGTGCATGTAGGAAGGGGCACAGAGCTTCAGTGCTCTCAGTGTGTCTCTCTCCTCAAATCTTCACATTTTCACCAACACTGAAACTTTCCAAAACCTCCCCTTTTGGTTTTTTCTAGAAGCTTTATTACACAGGCACGGTTGATTAAATCATTGTCCACTGGCAAATGATCCAACCTCCAGCCCCTCTCTCCTATCCAAGAGGTGGGGGTGGAGGGTAGTGGGAAGACTGAAAGTAACCCTCCAATCACATAATCTATTCCCCTGAAAATGGGTGAACTCCCACCCTTAGGTGCTTTCCAAAAGACACAAATTCAAGTATGGTTGAAAGAGGCTTGTTAAGAATACCAAGACAACTTTATCACACTTATCATTTAGGAAGTTTCAACAGTTTTAAGAGCTCTGTATCAGAAGTGAGGATGAAGACTGAACATATACTTTTATTTAAAATCACAGTATCACAGCTCCCAATCTTAAGTTCACCTGATAAGCAACTTTAATTCCATCCACAACCTCAAATCTACTTTGCAATATAACGTAACACATTCTGGAGATTGGGATGAAGACATCTTTGGCAGCGGGGTGTGGGGGGGCATTATCCTGCCAACCAAAGTGTTTATCTTATAGAAACAGAATCAAAAGGGTGTGGGGGGTGTGTGTGTGGGGGGGTGTATTTATATATATATATATATTTTTTTTTTTTAAGGAATTGGCTCATGTGACTGAGGAGGCTTGTCAACTCCAAAATCTGATAGGGGAGGCCAGCAGGCTGGAGACTCAAGAATGAGTTGCAGTTTGAGTCCAAAGGCAAGGCCAGGTACAGATGAAGTCTGAAGGAAGACTATTGGAAAATTCTCTCTTGCTTGAGGAAGTTCAGTTTTTGGTGCTATGTATGCTATCAACTGATTAGAAGAGGCTCACCCACATTAGGGAGGGTAATCTGCTTTATTCAAAGTCTACTGATTTAAGTCTAAATGTCATCTAAAACCATTCTCACAGAAACATCTAGAATAATGTTTGATCACCTATCTGGACACCACAGCCCAGCCGAGTTTACAAATAAAATTAAACATCACAACACTACTTCATCAAAGAGAAGAAATGTCTCAATAATCCATTTATACTTATGTCCAGCTATTCTTATCCAACTTGCCCTTTCTGGTATATCTACAAAGCAGATACTCTAGCTGCCAGTGTTTCATCCACACTGTTTCTAACATTAACTTACCCTTTATAGCTGTCTTAAGGAGTCCGTTTTCTGTGTGCTCCCATAATAAAAGCTAATATTTATTGAGTGCATATTCTGTGCCAAGCATGTTCTGTTTTACATGTGTTGGGTATTAACTTAATTAACAGTAAGGCCACTAAATATATTATTTTTCTCATTTTGGAGCAAAGAAAACTGAGACACATGGACATTAAGTAACTTGCCCAAAGTCATTCATGGTCATTGAGCGAATGGCCATGGCTGGACAAATAGCAGAACTGGCACCCAGAGTGGCCTCCATAACCCTGCTCTTAACCTCTAGAGCATACAAGCAGAGAAGTTAGCTCTGAGTGTACGACATTGCCTATATTCCACCATACTTAATGTGGGGCTGTAAAAGAGACTGCTAAGAAATCTGTCCATACATAGCAGGGGTATTATTAGGACTATCTAGTGTTTCAATTTCTTTTTTCTTTCTCAGCCACTCTCATAGCATATGGAAGTTCCTGGGCCAGGGATCTAATCCAAGCCAGAGCTGCGACTACACCACAGCTGCAGCCACACTGGATTCTTAATCCACTGCGCCAAGCTGGGGATCAAACTGGTGCCTCCACAGACACAAGCTGGATCATTAACCCACTGTGCCACAGTGGGAACTCCTCAAAAAATTTTTGAATATAAATATCTTTTGATGAACCAGGGCCTCAAATTCAACAGCAATCCCCACTTTTTTTTTTTTTTTTTTCATTATAGCTGGTTTAGTGTTGTCAATTTTCTACTGTACAGCATGGTGACCTGATTGATTCTATCTTCGTCAGGCATTTCCATCCCCTACCTGACCTATGGAAGCAATGGAATTTGCAACCTCAGCTTCAACTTTTACGAAGGCCACAACTGCCTTTAACAACTGTCTTTATCTTGTTCACAGTTGTCTCCCAGTGACTGGCATATAGTAATGTCTGGCCATCAAAATAGGATCTCGTTAGAAATAACAAGGAGCAAACTGGGACTCAGAGAAGTTATAGTCGCCAAGGATCACAAGTCAGGAGGGCGCAGACTTGGTCTCTCTAGTCCTCACATTCCAAAGCCCATGTTTTACTCACTACAACATGGTATTTAGATGGTGTTTCATTCCACATGTTTATAAAATCCATTAGCTCTTTCAAATAAAGTCATGATATATGAATTAAAAGAGCGAGAGACTGGCTTAGAAGAATAACTCAGCTTTTGACAAAATAAATCAAACTTTACGAAATGCATTGCTGTGATATGGAGCAATTCAGAGAAGGAGAGCTCTGCATAGTTCTGTTCCCCAGGAATGTGTTCTTACAGAAGCCCTCTTGAATCACTTAAAATTCTGAGCTATCTCAATCATGAATGGAGTTTTGCAGAATGCAGTTAGGGAGATCTGTACCTCTGAGATTTCAAAGATTGGAAGTCTTCACAGACTTCCTTCCATACATGTGCTTTCCTCAGAGAATTGACCTATGACCGAAATGTATGGATACAAAATGAATCAAGCTGCAGGCCATGCCACTGCCATATTACCACCTCAATTATGATTTCTTAGACAAGAAAGTATGACAGTGCTATGCACCTATTAAACAAACTCTGGTTTTCAAATGTCGTTGTTCTGGGCTAACAGACCATTCATGGAGATGGGATGAAAAAGTAAAAGTGGTGAAGTTAATGGGGACTCAACACATTTTCCAGTAAATCACACAAAAGCTTGTAGCAAAATAATGGACCATAAAATCTCAAAAGGGATGTAACACAGAGATATAATTAGACATACTAACAAGGGCCAATGGTCTTTCCCCAAAAGCATTTAAAATAGTACATGTAACAGATTTACACTCTTTTAATCACACAATATGGCATCTGTTAAAAATAACACAAAATATGTTACAAAATTAGGTCTTCCATAGGATGTTCTACTTCATGGCATTTTGCAGAAATGAAATTATTTGAACAGTAATTTAAATTTTCTCAAATGTATGTTGTCTTCATTGACAGAGAGCCCCCCAACTCTATGTGGCCCTTCCTTAATTTAGTTCAGTAACGCACCCACCTAAATGGCTGCAGTTCCAACTTCCTTGCATCTAGGTATGGCCATGTTGCTCAGTGGTCAGTGCAATGTGACTACAACTCCTTCGTAAAACTTCTAGGAAGACTGCTTAAGGGGAATTGACACAGCTGGGAGGAGGGACATTTTGTCCTTTCTCTGCTCTTCCTTCATGCGGGCTGCATCACAGTCCAGAGAGAGATACAGCTAGGATGGTGGGGGGGTTGGAGGAGGTCATCACAAGGACATGACCCCTGTTTGACCCAGGAGCTGGACCCAGGCAATCGGAGGCTCCCCACCCACACCCCTGTCCTCAGAATGTACGTTCCGCCCACTGTTCCCGCTCTAGGAGCCATCTCAAGGCACAGCCCTCAGAGAGCAATGTGTTGTTGAGATCATCTAAGCTGCATGTGACTGAACCCTGTTAAGGCCTCTTTAGATTCTGGTGGGTGAGTGCAGAGACCACTCACCTTGCGGGCACCCAAGACAAGCCTCATATATAAATCCCCTTGCTTATTAAGTCTGCCACCTGCAACGCTGCAGTATTCTCTTTCTTCAGTCTCTCCTTGCCCTCCCTGTATGGGACCAGTTTCCAGTTTCACCCAGAGACCTCCTGAAACTGCACACCAACTTGAAGCATAAAGGAAAAAGACCGGGATGTTGGTGACCAGGGAGCTGCTGTAACAGCCCTGAGATGCCTAACTCCAGACTCCTTATTTCTGAGAAAGAAATGGACCTTATTTTGCTTAAGCTACCACTATTTCTCTTCACTATAGCTGAAACATATGCAAATTGATAGACCCCATTGGACCATCATGCCAGTACCAAGATCAACAGTTAAGTTTGAATACTTGTTTAAACTTTTTTTTTTGGTGGGGGGAGAATGTCATTTTTAAGCAGTTCATCTCTTTATTTTACTTGCTGAAATGTCACCTGAAATATTAGGTTAGAAATGCTAGGAATTGACAGGAGTCTAATCTGGCCAACTGGACAGGATAACTGACTCGTTCCTCAAGACATGTATCACATTTCTTCCTTGTCCTGAAACTGATTTATGACCAGAAACCAGGAATCCAAAAAGCCAGTTTATGAGCAGAACCTCTGAGGTTTCCTCCATTAGCTGATGAATCCACCTACAAATCTTTCAGACTCTGCAATTTCATATCTTCCTGTTTGTAAAATGTAGAATTTACCTTGGTGCACCCACCACCAATAACAGATTTTCTAAAGTCAAGTTACACGAAATGTTTCCTACTTTGGGGAGTCTATTTAAAATTTGAAGCTAGATTGGTCAATAGAGAAAAGATCCCACAGCCTTGGTGACATTCACCAGATGTTGCTTAACTGGTTCTATGAGTGTTTTCTATGAGTTTCTATTAGAGTCCTAATTCAGTAACCTAACTAGTGTTAATTAGTCTCAGGTTTGATTTTCGGACGCATGAGCCTCTTAAGCTGTGCCACGTTTTCACCCTGCATCATTATCAGGAGGCCTCTTCTGTCTGGTTTCCTCACGCTTAGTGAGGCTAAGGTTGATCAGAGAGCTCGGTTCCCCATCGACACTTCCTCTGACAGCTTTACCATCTGGTGATGACCATTATCTGCATCAGCTATTTCATTAGAACTTGAAAAATGATCATTTTTTTTCCATTTCTATTTTTCCTTCTGCATTTATTTGCTGAAATTCTTCTGGTCGGAAAACCCTTCCCTCATCCACCAATATCATTTGCTTACTCGGAAAAAAAAAAAATTAGTTTGTAGCAGAAATCCAAGATGGATACTTCATATTTTTCCTTTAATTATCATTAGAATTATGAGCTGTGCCCTGGCTCTGCTTGTTCTTAGTCAACCTAAAAGACCCCAAGTATAGCATATTCATCATGGCACTGGCCATGCACATTAATGAGTGTTCAGCTGCTGGGCTCACTGCTCTCTCCGAGGCCTGTTCCCTGACCCTATTAAGCTTTACTTAATGCTTGAGAAGCAGGTGGGAAGAAAACAAAAGCACCAAGTCAAAGCCAATCTTAATGTAAAACAGACACCTCTCTGTTCAACACACTGCCTGGTTATCTGTCCTAAATCTTGGCTCTTAAAACACTATTTGATGTACCACAGCAAGAGCAAACTCTAACAGAAGTAGGACTTTGAGTGATAGTGTTGTGTCAATATAGGTTCATCAATTGTAATAGATGTACCACTCCGGCAGGGGCTGTTAATAAGGAGGGAGGTTGTGCATGGGGGTGGCGCAGGGAGTGTATAGGAAATCTCCGTATCCTCTGCTCAGTATTGCTGTGAATCTAAAACTGCTCTAAAAATAAATTATATTAAAATTAAAGAAAAAAATCGCTTCTTGGCTGCTCAGAACTGTCTGCATCGTCACCCACCTCTAAACCCACATGAATATGTGATGCCAGATGCCCCCAAATTATTCCTCTTCCCTTCTGGGCACAAATTCCTATAATAGCCACTCTCTTCGTTCAGTTATCAGTTCGTTCTCATTAATGCATGATAGGGCTTTAGAGCGGAGTAGTGAAGAAACATGATGTTATCACCTTAAGGTATTCTGAAAAGAATAGCAGTTGATGCTAACCATTATACTTTTCACAACCCTTTTTTTTCCCTTTGCTTTTTTTTTTTTTTTTAAGGGCTACACCCACAGCATATGGAAGTTCCCATGGGTAGGGGTTGAATCAGAGCTACAGCTGCCAGCCTACACCACAGCTAAAGCAATGTGGGATCCTAGCCGTGTCTGCAACCCACACCATAGCTCACGGCAACACCAGATCCTTAACCCACTGAGCGAGGCCAGGGATGGAACCCTCCACCTCATGGTTCCTAGTCGGATTCATTTCCGGGGCACCACAAAGGGAATTCCTCATATCCCATGTTAATTCAGACACATCTGTGTTCTACCCTCAACTAGACTCTGAGCTTCTCAAGAGGAGGCTTTCCTCTTATTCATCATTGTACCCTCCAGCACCCAGCATGGTTCCTGACCCACAGTAGGTGCTCAATAGATATTTTGAGTAAGAATAAATATTTTCCATTTAAGAAAAGCACATGCTATGCATTCCAATTTATACCAGAGCTTAGGATGGAAGATAACAAAGGAACATCACTAATGAATGCCTCATCCATTGCAAATCTAGGTCTTGGGGAAGGAAAGGGCAGAAATGAAAGGCTGCCCTGGAGTGTGTGTCTTTGTTTACAAACAGAGCAGTTGAATTCTAACTGTCAAAAGCTGATGTTGTTTAGTACCATTCAGGCATTTATTTAAAAAACAAAAACAAAAACACCACCAACCATATCAGCCGGCACCCTTTTCATTGAATACTGGGAAAACACAAAGTAATGATGTTCCATTTCTTTATTATTTCTTACCTATTTATTATCCCTCTAAATCTCCCAGACTATATAACCCTATAAGACAACAACCAAAAGAAGTCTAAAAAAAAAAGTAAGAAAATTAATCATGCTTAGACTCAGATTTAATTTTCTTCATCCTTTAGTACTTTTAATAAACATCTTGAAACTTGTCTATTTGCATACTCCCCCTGAATAGGCAGAAAGCTTTGGGGAATTTTTGGTTAATTTAGAAAGCACCTAGTATTTTTGTCAACTCTCCTTTAATCATGGTAGAAGTGAATTGTTTATGTTCACTTTCAATGCCACTTGGAAATACAGCTGTCACTGCTACACTAAGCTTATTGCAATTTCTAGATGTCTGAATCAGTATTCAAGCTCAATATTTCAGTTTTAATTGAGGAATTCATGCAAATCTTCATTAAGAACTCTAATTTCTACAAACCTCAACATTCAATATCACCAAAACAAAGCATGACAGGGATAATATTATCACAGCAAAGAGATTGTTATTTTTATTCTTAACTGTGCAGGGAGGCTGCTTCTCCTTGTATGTACAGATTTAATCTTTAAAAAACAATCTTCAATGACACAAAGTTGAAAACAACTATTTTTATCTGACCATGTCCTATACACAATATTTTAAATATCATCTAACCTCCTACAGCTCAGACAGATTTATAAGACAAAATTTTGTGGATCTTGATTTTCAAATCTGTGTAACAATTCTTCCCCTCACACTTCCAGTTCACTAGTGAATCATCCAACTGCAGCCCCAACTGCAAGATATAGGAACAACTTACAGTCCGCTCTTCTCTACAGTTTTGCTCTACGCTCCACAGAGGGGATACTGGGGCTCTGTCTTAGCATCTGCCAAACTCCTTTCTCCAGACCAGACCTCTTTTGATTACTTTTTCTCTCTTTAATCAAAGTCAAGCAAAAATTGCAAGTTATCAAGAAGGAGATCAGTCAAAAGACTGCACTTTCCCTTTAATCCCCATCAAACCCAATGCCGTGTAAAGTTTATTCTTTTGATGTAGTTATTAGAAAACTTAAGATTACCATGTGGCTGACATTTGTGGCTTGCATTGTTTCACAACTGGACGGTGTTGCTCTAGACACCACTCCTCCTGCCTCTGCCCCTACCTTTCCCTGGAGGTGGGATTTTTTTTTTTAACCATCCAAAGAATCCTGAGCTTTAGAACTGATCTTATCACTCAGTTGTTGGGATCATAGGGCAAAGGGGTTGCCCACAACTTGCCACTCAAGGCATACAAACACAAACCTATCTGGGCAGTGTTCCAGGTAAGAAAATAAGAGTTGCTCTGAGCTTTTTAAAATTACTTTCCATGGTACAGAAACTGTGGCCCTATGATGACACCCCATCACTCAGTTACATGAGCTGGGTCATGGAGGGGAGGGGAGGTTGCCTTTGTTTTTCAGAAAGCTAATAAGCAAATAAGCATGATCCCTAAACAAAGAGGCAGGTTTAGGGAGGAACTTCGCCAAAATCTCGTGTGTTCCTCCTTGACATGGATCTAATTTGAGCCTTGGAAGGGGACACAGATGTGGGTAAGACTGGCTAGAGGAGAGAAGAGCGCCATAGTAAGCTAATTGTTCGCATTTCCATTGGAAGCAAATATGGTGACATGGTGATGCTAGAAAATGTGGGCCTCCATCAAAGGGAATTTTTCCAAGTATCTTCCAAAAAAGGCTCACTGACTTCCCATCCTGAGGAGGCCAGCACCACGTCATCTGTGCATGGGGCTGTAAATATCTTGGTGAGAAGAACACAGTGCATCCTTTTTCAGAGGTTTCCAATAATAACCAATTATGAAGATTACCTGGGGGAGCTTTTCCAAAACCACAAATCCACTCAATAAGGATCTCTGAGGGTGGGTTAACATGAACCAATGGTCAGAGCCCACAGGATATTTACCCTTCCTTCCAGGCAATGAGAAATTCTTGAGAATTGGAGTTCCCGTTGTGGCGCAATGGTTAACGAATCTGACTAGGAACCATGAGGTTGAGGGTTCGATCCCTGCCCTTGCTCAGTGGGTTAACCATCCGGCGTTGCCATGAGCTGTGGTGTAGGTTGCAGACGCGGCTCGGATCCTGCGTTGCTCTGGCTCTGGCGTAGGCTGGCAGCTACAGCTCCAGTTCGACCCCTAGCCTAGGAACCTCCATATGCCATGGGAGCAGCCCAAGAAATGGCAAAAAGACCAAAAAAAAAAAAAATTCTTGAGAATGAATGATTGAAATGAGAGGCCAATTTCTGTCTCTTGATTCTCTAAATATTTGTTTATATAATGGGGGGGGGAGGGTGGAGTGGAGCATTGTGCTAAGAACTAAAATTTGGACATATGTTAAAGAACATGTGTATCATAGAATGATTCACAAACTATGCTCAGTAAGCATGCAGGATATAATATATCCAAAGAAGTGTTGTTAGAAACACTTAGACATAAGTTCCATTAATTGTTCTCATAGTGTTTTAAAAATACACTAGGGCATATTATGATTCTACCCTTAAAATCAATGCCTGGGCATGGAATCACCTCTGGGAGATGTCGGCTCCTTGTTGAAAAGCAGAAAACATGGATATAAGGTAGAGTGAGCATCTGTTGTTTTATCCATTAGCTGCCCTCCTTCCACTGTGAAAATGACCTCCCTGATTCATGTGATATGGAAGAAAGTGTCAGTTACACGGCCTTTCCTGATGTTTGGCCACATAAGTAAGCAAGTGACCCAAACTTTGCCAAGAGTGGTCTTCCAAACTGTGATTGGCCCAAGGACCAAACGGGGTCAGACAGGACAAAATCTCCAAAGAGAGTCAAGGTATGTGGACCCTGGGGGACTGTTTGCTTGGTGGCGACCTGGAAGAATCTTGAATCCTAGAGCTCCTACACATCCTTTCATTCCTTCTCAATTAAGTAGCAGCTAAGTTAAGTGTGACTGGCCCAGGATGCAGTTCCAGAGATAGGCTCAAAGTGTCTTAAATGTAATCTGATCCTCCTAGCCCCAGGGATCAGTCTCATGAATGAATGTGTAGGACTTCTCTTTGATGGTGGAGGTAAAAGCCTTTCTTGTCCTGGACAATTTGATGTACCAGTGTGATCTTTGAAGCTGCTGCAGCCATTTGAGTACCTAAGAGAAGTCAGCATGAGAGTGTAGTCAACACATCAAGGTGGACAGAGCCAAACAAAACAGGGAGACATGGAGATAGAGCCCTGATCAAACCTTGCCTGAACACTTTCAACCTCTGGAGTGCAACCTCTAGTTTTTAAACCATGTAACTACTTTGTTATTTAAGCCAGTTTAATTCTGTTTTCTATTACTTACAACTCAAACAGAGAATTTGGTAAAGAACGAGGAAATAAACCTCTATAAGGCAGGCTTAGCTGAGAGAAAGAGGGCCAGCAGAGGGCAGTGTGGAGCCCAGTGTTCCAGAGAGGTTGGTCACCTCCACCTAAAGGCAAAATATCAACTGCCATTTATCACATTAATTACACTGTGATTTTCTTCACAGTAGGAAATAACGTTTTCCTCTATCCATGTCTCTATCAAAAGGATAAAAACAAAATGTAGAACTGAGTACTTCTGGTTCAGAGGAGAGTGGGATCTCCAGGTCTGCTTTATGCTTTTATATCATACTCATATCTGATGTCTACAGGCATTTGCGTCTACAAGCCCTGGAGTAGCTGTCCACCTGACTGTTGTGGGTGAAGGGGAATAGCAGTCAGGGAGGGGTAGGGGCTTGAACTATATTATCCCTGAGGTCCCACGAGTCTATAACGTAAAAAAAAAAAAAAAAAGAGTGTACCCTAATAGTTGCAATTGATTTCTTTAGACTACATCTAGGCAGTTAAGGCATGCATAAAATTAGGAGGTTATAATGATCAAGAAGGTATCATCCTGTGATAATAGTTTTGGAATTGTTACTACCATTAATTTAGTAACATATTAATAATTATTCCAAATATTCTTTTTTTTTTTTTCGGTTGTGCCTAAGATTCCTGGACCAGGGATCACACCTGCACCATAGCAGTGAGAATGCCAGATCCTTAACCCACTGAGCCACCAGGGAACTCCCAAATATTCTTATTCCTGAACTTACATGGGCTCTACCAAAATAGCTCATGCCACTTAGTATTCTAAATGTTTTTTCTGTTATTAGAGAAATTCTAAACATTACTCTGTCTAAGCCACTAAGAGTTGTCAAGATCTCTATGAGAGTACTTTCAAATACAATACCAAGAAAGAATATAAAACCCAGTTCAGACACATTTATTACCATAGAGCTTTTGTAAGATGAGCGATGTGAGAAAGCAAAGTACAAGAAAACACAGATTTATTTGTGTCTTTGACAGCATAACTCCTAGGAATAAAGCACCAGGAAAGAACAACTCAATTGCACACTTCCTCCCAAAAAAATAATTTTTAAAGAGTGATATAATTAACTCTCAGACAACACTTGAGAGGTGAAACAGCTAGGGTTCCTTGTTGGAGCTGTGGGCCTCTGCAGATACATTGAGAGTTGAAATTTCTAATAGCCTGTGTTTCCAGTACTTCTTACCTCCTGAACCAGGATCAGCCAGAGCCAATTTTCAAAAACAATCACTAACAACATCAGGTGTTAACAAATCTTACCAGGCAAAAATCCATGCGGTTACATGTGAAAGACCTGAATGGCAGTCAAACATGAATCTGGCTAAATGGATGTTTTCTCTTTAGCTGAGAAGAATAAAGGACAAATAAGGGTGTGGCTCTAAGAGGAGAGAGGGGAGCACAGCTCTGGATGACAACTTTGAAGAGCATGGCCTCGGAGTGAGACTCCCTAGTTTGAATCCATCTCTGCTAATTACTGCATATGAAACACTGAACAAATTACTTATCCTCATTCTATCTCCGTGCTTCCCTCTGTAAAAGAGAGCTGACAATAATGTCTCATAAAGGTGAGAGGATTTACTCATATTAAAACAGAACAGCACCTGGTTCATAAGTTCTCAATAAAAATAACTATATCCCCTGCATCTAAATGTTGACATATTTCGAGATGTCTAGTAAAAGCAAGACTTATAATGGAGCTCCATAAGCTGTTATTTCTAGCATACTGCTAATCACTTTCTTAGAAGTGGCTGACTTCTGCTGACCTGGACCTTTGTTGGAAGATGCATAACATTAATTCCCCAGGCTATTTCTCTGCAGCATTTCCTAAAGGTCAGTTTCTAAGAATATCTGAACAATACCTGAATTTTACAGTTCCAGCGTTAAGCTAATTACTTTTGTTAAATGATGTCATTGGATGCTTAATGGCACCTGACATGAATCAATGGCTGATGTCCACTTTGCTCTTGTTTTATAACAAAACCCCCCTTAAGATAGTATCAGAAGATGCTTCTTCAGGCTTCAGGATTTTCTTGTACAAACAGGATGTATGTCAAGGCTAAAAATTGGGTTACTGTGCAAATAGGGGAAAAGCAATGAGCCCATTACTTATAATCCTATTTTTAGTTCCACTGCCTTCTACACTGCTGCCAGAGTTATATCAGAAACACAGATGGGATTGTGTTATTCTACCACTTAATAGTCTTCCAATGGCTCCTCGCTGTCTAAAAAGTGTCCAAACTCCTTAACAAGCCAAAGGCTCTAAACAATCTGGTTCCAATCTGCCCCCATTAGCTCATCTCTACTCATTCCCTCCTCTACATCCATGCTCTGACTTCTGAATACATCGTGTACTTACTTGCTTCTATCCTTTTTCTTAATTCCCACAATTGGAATACCTTGCTCATCTGGCATACTACATTCCGCCAAGCTAAACAGAAAATACATTGTGTTATGCTTCATGCTTATTTCATCTTTTGCTGGCTTCCTGGCAGAATTAATCATTTCCTTCTCTGAGTTATAGAATGCTACGTTCAAAATACCATGCTAGGGATATACTGCGAGGGCAAAACAGGCAACAGTCTTGCTGTAGTGGAGCAAATGGTCTAATCACAAGTCAGAAAATCAATATCACAAATACAAGTTAAACTATGATAAGAAGAACATGGTACTATAAGATCACTTGGGCATTAAAAAGGGTTTTCATAAACCATCTGAAGAGTAGCAGTAAACTAAGTAAAGGGAGGAGGAAGCACATACATGTAAAATCATGTACAAAGTCCCTGTGGCAGGAAAGGGCATCAAAGTTTAAGAGCTGAAGGCCAGGGAGGCTGGCACAGAAAAATTGAGGCACCTACAGTTGGTTGACCCAGGAAACTAGCATTAAAAGTCTTTCTTTTTCTTTCTTTTTTCTTGGTTTTTTTCTTTTTTAGGGCTGCACTTGCAGCATAGGGAAGTTTCAAGGCTAGGGTTGGATTCAGAACTACAGTTGCTGGCCTATGTCACAGTCACAGCAATGTGAGATCTGAGCCGCATCTGCGACCTAGACCACAGCTCAAAGCATCACCAGATCCTTTAACCCACTGAGCAGGGCCGGAGATCAAACCCATGTCCTCATAGATACTAGTCTCAGGTTCGTTTCCACTGAGCCACAATAAGCTCCGTTTTAAAAAAAAAAAACAAAACAGTCTTTCTTCTCAAACCTTAACATCATATACTCTAATCCTTTTGCCTCTAGAGGAAAAGAATATGAGATCCAAGAAAATTCAATATGGAATTTGTCAAATTTTCAATATTTTATTATTGCTAATTCTTTTTTTTTTTTTTTTTTTTTTGCTTTTTAGGGCTGTACCTGTGGCACATGAATATTCCCAGGCTAGGGATCAAATCAGAGCTGTAGCTGCTGGCCTACACCACTGCCGCAACACCACCAGATCCAAGCCACATCTTTGACCTATACCACAGCTCACAGCAATGCCAGATCCTTAACCCTCCAAGCAGGGCCAGGAATTGAACCCATGTCCTCTTGGATGCCAGTTGGGTTCATTACCTCTGAGCCATGATGGAAACTCCCTATTATTGCTAAATCTTAATGATAAGAAAGTGAACCATTCCCTAAAGACTACTTTCAACATTCAGAAATGAAATTTATCTATTTTAGTTCTTTATAAACTCTTCCTACAGACCATTCATGAGTGACAAAAGCAGTATCCAACACCAGGACTTGTCGTTGTTCAGAAAATAAGACCGTAGCTTGTTTTCATTGGCAGAAGTAAAAAAAAACACCTTTCTGCCAAAAACCACCACCAGGAAGTTTCCCCCCTCCACGACCCCACACACCCTAAACATCCTGTGGAGGGTAAATAAGCTAATTGTTGGGAAATAGCCTCTAGGTTTCTCCATGTTGCAGTCTCCATAAACTTTCTAGTGTCATTGATCTTAGAAAATTGCATATATTGCTCTGAAAGTAAATTCTTAAATTCCTCAAGAGATTTGCCAAAGATTTTTCGTAATAAAAACAAGGAAGGTAGTTGCTTTCTCAGGGTTCATTTCAAAGACAAGGGTTTTTCTGCGTGATGGATTCAGGACTACTTTGTGATTTTTTTTTCTTTTTAAGAAAGACACCTTTAGGAGTTCCTGCTGTGGCACAACAGCATTGTCAGCATCTCTGCTGCACCAGGACACAGGTTAGATCCCCAGACTGGCACAGTGGGTTAAGGGATCTGGTATGAATGCAACTGCAGCTCAGATCTCATCTCTGGCCTGGAACTCCATATGCTGCAGGGTAGCCAAAAAAAAGAAAGAAAGAAAGAAAGAAGAAAAGACACCTTTATATCTGAATCCCATGCTCATTACAATTACAGTTAGAAAAAATACAATGATTTGACATTTATTTCACATACTCATTCAACAGATATGCATCAGTCATTTACCACGGCCTCATCACTATGACAACTGTGATAAGAAATACAACATATTTGTGATCTACATATTTTATTTCCTTAAGCCAGACAACTAAAGTGTAATGGAAAACAAAGCAACCCCTAATAAGACTTGTGCATCTGTTTTATTCACTTGATCTTCAAATGTATACAGATCAGATATTAATTTCCACTTTGTGATTGGGGACATTAGTATGCCATAACTAATTATAGCACTGGTTATAGAAATGATAGATGAAGCAGCAGGAATTGTGAAGATGAGTCCAGATTCAAAGTACTTCATCACTTTTGATAGAACCAGAACAAAACTTTCCATTCCGCTCATGCGAAATAGATTACAGAGTAAGGCAAAAATGTAACCGGTCTCCCTCAATTCTAAAATTAGGTTTTTTGTGTTTTTACTAAATGCCTCTGTCGGAGCTTCTCTCTAACCATTCAGGACAAGACGTCCCAAAACTTAAGGCATCAGGGCAGGGAGAAGATGGAGTTATGGCAGGCAGGGCTGTGTTCAGTTTGTGCTGGTTAACTGCTTATTACTATAAAAGGAACCATCACCTGTTTGCTCATTAGCTGACTGGCCTCAACTAGACATCTAAGTGTATTGTCCCCTACTAAGTGCAAGTTCAAGGTCTCTCTGTTCTTTTCAAAGGAAATTTTATATGACTGTTGCCTGGTTACCAAAGACTCCAACTAGTATTGCAGTAGCTCACATTTCTGTCTCCATCTGTCAGGTTTTAAGACCTTATAAAATTAACACTCAACCTAGAATTTATAATTGTAAGGAAACCAAATTCCCTCCAAATAGAAATGGGAGTGATGGTAGTTTCCTCCAGTCACTGTCTCACAAATAGTTGTCTTTGTGATTTTGGAGAACAAAACCTATTTGGTATCTTATTTTCAACCAAGGGTCACCCTTCTTCTTGTTTTGTGCATGTTTAATTTTTTGAAAATAGTACATTTGCAAAAGGATAACCTCTTTAAAACCAGATCCTTAAGAATTTTGATATAAGATAAGACACCATTAAACTCATGGAAGAGAACATAGGCAAAACATTCTCTGACATCAACCTTACAAATGTTTTCTCAGGTCAGTCTCTCAAGGCAACAGAAATTAAAGCAAAAATAAACCAATGGGACCTAATCAAACTGACAAAGTTTTGCACAGCAAAGGAAACCAAAAAGAAAACAAAAAGACAATTTACAGAATGGGAGAAAATAGTTTCAAATGATGCAACTGACAAGGGCTTAATCTCTAAAATATACAAACAACTTATACAATTCAACAACAAAAAAGCCAACAACCCAACTGAAAAATGAGCCAAAGACCTGAATAGACATATCTCCAAAGACATACAGATGGCCAACAAACACATGAAAAAATGCTCAACATCTTTGATTATTAGAGAAATGCAAATCAAAACTACCATGAGATACCACCTCACCCCTGTCAGAATGGCCATCATTAATAAGTTCACAAATAACAAATGCTGGAGGGGGTGTGGAGAAAAGGGAACACTCCCGCACTGTTGCTGGGAATGTAAGCTGGCACAAACACTATGGAGAACAGTATGCAGATACCTTAGAAAACTATACATAGAACTACCATATGACCCAGCAATCCCACTCTTGGGCACATATCTGGACAAAACTTTCCTTGAAAAAGACACATGCACCCCACATGTTCATTGTAGCACTATTCACAATAACCAAGACATGGAAACAACCCAAATGTCCACTGACAGATGAATGGATTAGGAAGATGTGGTATATATACAAAATGGAATACTAACTCAGTCATAAAAAAAAAGAACAAAATAATGCCATTTGCAGCAACATGGATGGAACTAGAGACTTTCATACTGAGTAAAGTAAGTCAGAAAGAGAAAGACAAATACCATGTGATATCACTTATATCTGGAATCTAATATATGGCGCAGATGAACCTTTACACAGAAAAGAAAATCATAGACTTGGAGAATAGACTGTGGTTGCCAAGGGGGAGGGGAAGGGAGTGAGACAGATTGGAAGCTTGGGATAATAGATGGAGACTATTGCCTTTGGAATGGATAAGCAATGAGATCCCACTATGGAGCACTGGGAGCTATGTCTAGTCACTTATGATGGAGCATAGTGAGAAAAAAGAATGTATACATGATTTATGTGTAACTGGATCACCATGCTGTACAGTAGAAAATTGACAGAACACTGTAAACCAGCTATAATGGGAAAAAAATCACTATATATATATATATATATATATATATATACACACATATATAAGAATGACTCCTGAAAAAAAAAGTAGAAGCTGTTAAAAAAAAACCTTGAAAACTGACATTTAAAAATCTACAAAAATATTCCATTTTGCAAGATAGAGTAACTTTAATTCCCTTCAGAGACTTGCTATTTCATTGTTCTTATGACTGAATAGGTGCTCTTTGTGAGAAAAATTAAAAACAAATATGAATCCATTCTGTATGGGGACAAGTCTGAAGCCCCATAAACTTTTATGATGGTATTATGAATGAGCAGGTGGTAGTTCCATTGCTGATATAAACTAAATGGAGTCTCTTCAGACATGGCTGCTTTTTCTGTTGGGCAGAGAAAAATATATCTTTTTCCTTTGGAATTCAGTGTGCACTCTGCCTAAAGCTTTTCCCTGGTTTGTGTGCAAAAAAGTTGAATTCTTATTTGAGCATAAAATCTTAAATAAGATAAAGAGCTGAAAACAAGAAACCTGGGGGAAAGATTTATATAGGCTTCTTCAAGTCAAATTGGAAAAAGGAGCCAAAAGAAACTAGGCAGAACCTAATGACTTTCAAGAAGGCACAGACTACTAACATTCTCCTTTGGCTATTTCACATAAGACAGCCTAGACTTTGAAGGATACACTGTTTTGTACCATTACCCTCTGAGGTGATTAACACACCAAGGCCAGGGTATGAGGTCATACCCATACCCTCGATGCATGGTTGGGATTTTCCTCGAAGGCAGTGGATTTCCCACTGTCAATCACCAGAGAAGATGTAGTCCCAGGAACAGGAGAGGAAACTCTTGGACTCTAAGTGAGGGTGTCTATTTCTTGCTTCATGAAAATCTGTAATACACTCACGAGTAAGAGCCAAATTCTGTTTCTTTCCTGGTAATGAGGCTCAAGCCATTGCCAGATACATGAAAATAGTCTGGGGAGCAGCCCTACCTATACTATAACTAAGCATGGAAGTACTGGCAAGACTTTCCAGTACAAGAAGTCTGGGTCTGTGGATGCTGAAAGTCAGCCCATCCCATGGCAGTTGTATGCTTTTCTGTGCTAAATTTCCCTTTGATTATGTCCAAACTTACCATAAAATCTGGATGGATGACTTCCAGAATGGTAGAGTAAGGACCTCTGAAAAATCTGCTAAGTCTTTAAAAGCAATGAGAACACTGGGAAAAAATTGTCAAAATCAACCTGTTCATAATTCTAGATACTAATTAAAGACTTATAACAATTCAAGGAGGTTTTATTCAAGAAAAATAGGTGAATGTCAGTAAGAACAGGAGTTTGTGACATTTTACCTTGCCTTAATCCTGCCCTCCTCTCCCCAGTAAGTGGTACCCTTGAAAAAAAACAGCTGCCTTGTAACTGTAAATTTCAGCAGCCTATCAGCCACTGGAGGGAACAAAGTGGACTTGGAATGCCTCAAAAACCTCACTTCCAGAGAACTGTCACTATTTGACTTGTCTAGCAGCTTACTGAAAACCTCCAATCTCAGGGATGGTCTTTATTTGACCTAACTCAGAGCTCACTCTAAAAACAACTCTACACCCAAGGTATTTGATGAAAACAGCCAGCAGAAATTTACAACATTGCAGTTTCTGCTGAGCATAACAAGAAGCTGATCACAGAACCTGAAAGGAAAAACTGGGGAATGAGAAGTCCACAGAGTTTTGAAAAACTCTTATATGTTCCTGGGAATCCAAGTAATGCCCATATTAAGGAAGTTATATGTATGCCCAGGAAAGACTTGAGAAGACTCTAATCTCTCACATATGACAGAACTTAAGGCCATGCACAAGCAGGAAGTGAAGGCTAATGCAGAGTGGTAAACTGGCTACTGAAGCATTGAAGTCATGCCTCAACACACAGGCAGAGCTCCTAAGCAAAGGCTGAGACTTACTGGTTCAAGGTACTTAAGGAAATCTCTGTCCAATCCTTAGCTGACAACTAAGAAAACCAAACAGAGACTTCAGTGGCTATGCATGATAAAGAAGAGACACTTTACAAAATTAGTCCAGAAAAGTCACTAAACAAACCAACAACAAGACCAAATCTAGGGGAAGGAAAAAATCTGATTTCTAGAGTTGTAACAGTATATTATTTAAAATGCCCCATTTTCAACAACAACAAAAAAAAAATCAAAAGGTACACACACATATAAATAAATAAAACCCAATAAATTATAGCCCAAATACCCAAACACAGAGGAAATAAAGAAGTCAACAGAATCTTCCCCTATTGAAACTTATACGTCAAACTTACACTTGAAATATTTGGACTTTTTTTTTTTTGTCTTTTTAGGGCCACATCCACAGCATATGGAGGTTCCCAGGCTAGGGGGCAAATCAGAGATGACCTACACCACAGCAACTTGGGATCCAAGCCTACACCACAGCTCATGGCAACACTGCATCCTTAACTCACTGAGTGATTCTGTGTCCTCATGGATGCTGGTCAGATTAATTTTTGCTGAGTCATGATGGGAACTCCTAGACAAACATTTTTAATTAGCTCTTGAATAATGTTCAAAGAACTAAACAAACCATGTCAAAAATACTAAAAAGAAAGTATAAGACCAATGTCTTGCCAAATAGAAAATAAGAGAAAAAAAATCAGATATAAATTCTGGATTTGCAAAGTACAAGAATTGAAATGAAAAATTCGCTAAAAGGGCTCAAAAGCACTTTTGAATGGCAAAAGGAAGAATCAGATGGGTTAATTAAGATTATCTAGTCTGAGGAACAAAAGAAAAAAGATAAAGAAGAATGAGTAGAGCTTCAGAGATCTACGGAACACCATGAACATACCAATGTATGCCTAATGGGAGACCCAGAATGAATATTTGGAGAAATAATAATCGAAAACTTTTCAAATTTGATAAAACTATTGATATGCACATTGAAGAAGCTCAACAAAACCCAAGTAGAATAAATTCAAAGATATCCAGACCTATACACTTCATACTCAAACTGTCAAAAGACAAATAGAGAAAAACATTGAAAATGAAAAGTGACATATATACAAGATTAACAGCTGATTTCTGATCAAAACCACTTTGACCAAAAGACAGTGGAATGACATATGCAAAGTGCTGAAAGGAAAACACATGTCCACCAAGAAAAAATATCCCACAAAACTATTCTTCAAAAATGAAGGAAAAATTATGACATCCTCATAAACAAAAACCAAGAGAATAACTGACAGTTAACTCATGGACACCACCAACCCATATTAAGATTACTTGTACCTCATGGCCTAATAATTGTCTTCATGTTCCCATTGTTGTTCTTTTTATCTCAGACACAAAACACTTCACCTTGACTTTTTATTCCAAACTAAAAATGAGTCTGTATCTCTGAATTAGTTTAGAATATATTTACATATCAATGGGAATTAATAAACACTTACTAAACTTTAATATACCATGCAGCAGATTTAAAAGTGCACCTTCTCATATTTTCAATTGAAATCTGAATGTAATTTTGCCTCTCTAAGGCTAGATGTATAGCCATAATATAATTCATATTCTTTCCAATAATGTATTTATGTATTCATCAGGTAAGAACCAAAGGAGATTACTAGAAAGGAAGAGCTAGTTACAACTATTTTCCAAAATCCACATGAAACTTTCAGCTCCTAATAGTTAATTAAGCTAATGCATTTCAAAAAAGTTCATTATTTGAAGGCTCTGAATATAGACTTTGCTCATCTTTAGCACGGATACTTTAAAAAACAAAAAACAAAAACAAAACAAAAAGCACTCTATTCTACCACCCTATCTGGATGTCTTCAGCCTTACTCCCATTATTTTTGACAAGTGTTTCCAAATTAGCGCCCATACCCTACCCCTAGACCCCCATGCCACAGGGCCCTTTGGATATGTCATGCTCTTTCTAACTCAATGGCTCCATTAACCTAGTTAGATTATTCATCTTTTACTACCAGAACACCCCCTCCTCTATAAATCCTTTTTTCTTTCTTTCTTTCAGCCATGCCCTTGGCATGTAGAAGTTCCCAGGCCAGGAACTGAACCCACACCACAACAGTGACCCAAGCCACTCCAATGACAATGCCAGATCCTTATCCCACTGTGCCACAAGAGAACTCCCTGTAAATCCTTTTCTGATATCCTGGACAACTGGTCACTCCCTCCTGTACAGTTCTACTTCTTGTATTTCTTAGAAGTACTTATCACATTATACAATAATCATCTACCCATATAGCTGCCACCACCGGTAGACTGATTTCTCCAGAAATGGCAGTCTTCTTGGATCTCTTTATTCCTGGCCTCCAAGACAGCAAAGGGGCTCAATGAGATTTGATCTAAAGGACTATCAAAAATAGGTAACTAAAAAAGTAATATAGATAACTAAATTTCACTAATGAATTATAGGTATAAAAGCCTTAATAGAAGGTAAGGCTCCCTGACATAACAGTTTCTAACACTAGTTATCTGCTAATAACATACTGTGATAATTCATTGATGTAAAGAAAATTCCCTGCTTCTTCCTTACTGCTATTGATGGGATGAGAGCCATCGGTGCTTACATAACATACTTTATGTTTTGCTTACTTGCATAAATGCATGAAGCAGTACTCTTGAGAAGCAATCAATGCTAATATTAGCAACTTGATCACTCATGCAAATCTATGCTGGATCAGTTCTCCTCACAAGTATTGCAAGTATGCCTCAATGTGTCTGACTCTAAGGATGAATGCGAGTTCTGCCAGGGAATGCAATATACATACAAAAGTAACTTTGAGCACCTTAACTAATTATCTAATAATTCTAAACACATATATCCTAATATTTAGCACAATGTTTGGCCTATGTTAGATGATCGATGTGTGCTATCAATTAATAAAATATAATGGTCTTGATTTAAACAGCATAATTATCTCCTGAATCTTTTTCTATCTTTACCCCTTGGTCAAAGGCAGAGTTCCCTCATTCAGCAGACATGGCTGCTTTTTCTGTTGGGCAGAGAAAAATATATCTTTTTCCTTTGGAATTCAGTGTGCACTCTGCCTAAAGCTTTTCCCTGGTTTGTGTGCAAAAAAGTTGAATTCTTATTTGAGCATAAAATCTTAAATAAGATAAAGAGCTGAAAACAAGAAACCTGGGGGAAAGATTTATATAGGCTTCTTCAAGTCAAATTGGAAAAAGGAGCCAAAAGAAACTAGGCAGAACCTAATGACTTTCAAGAAGGCACAGACTACTAACATTCTCCTTTGGCTATTTCACATAAGACAGCCTAGACTTTGAAGGATACACTATTTTGTACCATTACCCTCTGAGGTGATTAACACACCAAGGCCAGGGTATGAGGTCATACCCATACCCTCGATGCATGGTTGCATAATAATCTCCTGAATCTTTTTCTATCTTTACCCCTTGGTCAAAGGCAGAGTTCCCTCATTCAGCATACCTTCTCAGAGGAAATAAATCCTTTTTTAGAATGATTTTCTATAATTATTCCTCTTGATATCAGTGCAGCTTCCATAGCCAGCACTTCTTGATGTCTCTAAAATAAATTCTTTCTAGTTTTCCATTTCAGAATTTGCACTGAAATAGTAACAAGTTTGATTTCATCACATAGAAATAGTATATTTTCATTGGGCTCATGGCTCTTGTGAGCTTTCTTGAATTCACTCTCAAGACTCTTCTTAATGATTTTCATGCAAAACAATCATAAAACTGCTTGTCTCCCAATTTTTCTCCAGCTTTCTTTTCTGAAACCTTTAGTGTTTACTTTTTTGCCTCCAACACTCGTGTCCTTTCTTAACCTGAGATCAGCTCCTTGGTCTAAAGATCTGTTGCAGTAATGTTATCTTCTCTTGACTCACTTCTAAATACTATGAGGTTATCTTTTTCTGTGACCAAACAGACTTCAGTGTAATGAAGTAACTGGAAAGTGAAGTGCTTCTTCACATCCTCTGAAAGAAGGGTCATTTGGAAAGAATTAAACCTGTTATAAGAGAAATAAATCTAAACATGTTTTTCTATGCAGCACCTTTTATGAATTCATATTGGTAGAATACCAGCTTTTAATGCATTAGTCAGCATGAACTGCTATAACAAGCCACCATAAACTGAGAGGCTTTACACAACAGCTATTTATTTCTCACAGTGCTGGAGACTGGGAGGTTCAAAATCAAGGTACTAGCAGATTCAGCTCCTGGTGAGGTCCCTATTTCTGGTTTGCAGACAGCCACCTTCTCCTCACATGGTAGAGAGGGAGAGCAAACTTTCTGGTGTCTCTTCTTTATAAGAGCACTGATACCATAATGAAGGTCCTGCCTCCAAGACTTCATTTATACCTACTTATCTTCCAAGATCTCCATCTGTAAGTAATATCACTTTGGAGATTAATACCTCAACATGTGAATTTTGAGGAGATATAATTCAGAATATAGACTAATGTAACCCAGTAAAAGAGAATAAGTACAGATCACTCATCCAACTCGTTCTTCCTTGATAGTACATATCTTTATAATTCTCATTAAAATTATCAACATTTCTGAAATGGTAAAAAAAAAAGTTTAAATAATTGGCAATATGACTAATAATAACATTTGATGAATTCATTTTACTGTAAAGGATTTCTTTTGTGAATTTCACATGAATTTATCTAGGCTTTTGAGATTTCGCTGTTGAAAAAAATAATGGTCTCATAGCTACCACAGTGGTAAAAATGAATTACCAGCTACATGGTAGCTTACAAGCACAGATTTATTATCTTAGTTCTGGAGCTCAGAACATGAAATGAGTTTCACTAGGCTAAAGTCAGTGAGTCAGTCATTTTCACTAGGCTGTCAGCAGTCCCTCTGGAGACTCTAGGGTAAAATCTGTTTCTTGCATTTTCCAGCTTCTAGAGGCCACCTGCATTTCTTTCATTATGGTTTCTTCCCCCATCTTCAAAGCCAACAGTGTAGTAATATCTTTACATCAATCCCTCTCTCTCCTTCCCTCCTCCTTCTGCTCTCTCTCCCTCTGACTGCTGCTTGCATTGGCACATCTACTCTGACTCTGTTTCTGTCATCATAGCCCCTTCTCCATTTTAATAAGATGATGACATTGGGGCCATCAGAGAATCCAGAATCATCTTATTTCAAAATTCTTAATCACATCTGCAAAGTCCCACACTCAGTTTCTAGGGTTTGGACAATAGGCATCTTTGCTGGGGAACATATTCTCTCTACCACATACTATGACTGAAGTGAGAACAGACCAAAAAAAAAAAAAAAAAGGTGTTCTTTTCTATAGCTTCTAGGAGGAAAACTCATGGAGGAAGTAGTGTAGTTGCTTTTATCAGGGTAGTAAGCCAAGAGGGAGAAACGGAGAAAAGTAATTCTAGTGGTGGATCTTAGACTCCTCATTGGATAAGAAGGAAAGTAAAGACACAGTAGGGCAGGAGGGATGATTGATACTTAGATGGTGGTAAGGCCATTGGGCTAAAGGTCTCAATGAGGTCAAAGAGTTGTTGAATGGGATTCCTAATATAGGCAAGTTGATGCAAGGAAGCAAGATTTCAGAAGTGTGAATTCCTGCTGCAGATGAGGTCAGAGGTGTGACCTTGGGAAAGGACAGCTGCAATTGGGGGAAAGAACAATTATGGGATGCAAGGGAGTCACCTGTAATTGCTCTGTACCAGAAGTTCGGAAAAGGGAACTTAGTAAAGCGAGTGAGCTCGAGGCTTGTCAATAGATACAACCTAGAACCCATGGAACCAGAGTTTATGTATATATATATATAAAACCGTGTGTGTATATGTATATATAAAACTCTCTCAAAGAGAGAAAGGGAGGGTGCATCTATTTTTCTAATCCTGTAGCACTTGCTTATTAGTTTTAGTTTTAGCACTTGCAAAGAACAATTCAGGGACAGAAAATGAAAATCATTCCTGGGCTCCTACTCTTTGTAGAATGCTAGTAATCTGGATTACTTACTACATGGTGCAGGCTGAATTGTGCCCCAGAATTCTTATGGTGAAGCTCTAACCCCCAGTTCCTCCCAAGGTGACTGTATTTGGAGACTGGACATTTGAAGAGGTGATTAAGTTAGAATGAGGTAGAGGGGCTGTAATTCAACCTGACTGTTGTCCTTATAAGAAGAGGAAATTTAGACACCCAAAAACAGAGACACCAGGGCTGAGCATGCACACAGGAAAGACCATGTGAGGACACGGTGAACAGCCAGCCACATATCTGCAAGCCAAGGAGAGAGGCCTGAGAGAAACCAAACCCGACACCTTGATCTTAGACTTCCCAGCCTCCAGAAATATGAGAACATTCCTGTTGTTTAAGCCACTCAGTCTGTGGTATTTTGTTATGGCAGCCCTAGCAAATTAATGTACCTAGTTTGTTTTAGAGATTATTATTTGGAAATTCTTCCTAATTTTAACACAACTTCAGAAAGTTCTTTCTATCCGGAAAGTTCTTTTGATTAAAGACCTCAGAATCCATCTTCATCTTGACTTCTCTGAATCTTAGTGAAGAGGGAAATGAGACATGTTCAGGTGAATAGATGAGAGGTGATGGCCGATTTCTCCTTGGTGCCCAGGACTTTGCTTCCATCTGTGTAAATTTGGGCTTGATGCGAGGAGACTGTGTTGTGAAATCTTCATTAGCCAGGACACACAGCAAGTCTTTTCCACAGACAGTGCCTGGAAAAGTTTGAGTGCAAGCTGGCAGTAATTTAAGAGCATCCTAGGAGTCCAAGTCCTTTCCTGCTGGCCTCTACCCCATGTCCTCCCTGTGGCAACTGATTTTCCACTGGCACGCAGGCAAAGAAGTTTTGTCATTTTTAAATTAAGGTATTTATGCTAAAACACCCAGGAAACCAACAGAAGTAGAAGGAGAGGCTGTACAGTCCTATGCAAGTAAGAATTGAAACATGAAAATTAAGTACCTCAGCAAAGATGGCTTGGCAAGGGAACCCACATTCTATTACAAAAGACATTAAATAAGCAATTGTATCTATTTGGAAATATTACAAGAAGAACAAAATGTTGTGTCCTTGTGTAGTCCCATTCTTGCTTCTGAGCTACCACATTAATTTGTGGGTACCTTTCTACTCTTTGTGATCTTGAAGTGTTTATATGAACTACCAAACTTTTTGCCACCCAGCAATTTGTGGAGTTCCTATAGGAAAAAAAAAATAATAAAATGAAAATGGGTTGTAAACACAAGCTGGGTGAGAGTCATGGTGCTGTTTTTGTTCCATGTCACTAATCGGACTCACTACTGGCAACAGAATCTTGTGGCAAGAATCTACACCTGCTTGTTCTCAGTTGAATCAGGCCACCTGCCTGGTCCACTGTGACTACCTTGAGAGAACCCTGTAGTACCCACCAAGTAGTTCCCTCCATCTTGAACTTGCCCAGTGAGGCCTCCTCACTATTCCATTAGCTAATACAGCAGGTGCAATGCAGATTTTCTCCTTTAGAATATGTCTGGATTTAATGATGCTCCATTTGAGCTAAAGAGGCAATGTATAAACAGTAGTCTTGCCATGAATGCCTGTCATTGCCAAAAACACATGTCAAGAGAGGAGCATATCTTAGAATGCTTATAGCACAAAGGGGTGCATGCATGTATTTTTAAACAGACCATAATTAAGGGCATAATTATTGCTCTTGCCTCCTTCACACTGGAGTCTTCTGTACTGTGAGAAGGTGACCAATCTTAATGTGTTACATAAAATCATACACCTCAAGCCTCTCATTGCATAAATGAGACCCTAAGACTTCGTTCAATGTCATATGGAAGGTCATGCTGATTTCTTAATATTTGATCAAACATACTTGCTAAAAGTTCACAGACAACTATGTCCCATAAGTTCTGATTCAGTGAACATGACTCAGGCCCAGGAATATGCATTTTTAAAGCACCCCTGGTAACTACATGTGGGAAAGATATACTGTGATACCTAAGGGCAAGTCTCAAGCATCCTTTCATTTCATCTTGAAGGACTCCTTTTTGGCATTTTTTGTATGGCAGGTCAAGTGGTAATGAACTCCCTTAGCTTTTGTTTTAAAAGTCTTTCACTCACCTTCATTTCTGAATGACAAAATTTGCCAGATAGAGACTTTTTGGTTGGCAGTTTTTGTTTTTGTTTTTTTTTCCTTTCATCACTTATAAATTTTTTAATGAGAAATCCACTAATACCCTTATGGGGGTTCCCTTTTAAGTTATAAGCTGCTTTTTTCTACTTGATTTTAAGATTCTCTCTTTGTCTTTTATTTTTGATAGTTTTATTATAATGTGTCCTGGGGAAGATCTCTTTGAATTTTGTGGGGGACCTATGAGCTTCATAAACTTGGACATCCAAATCTCTCCCCAGATTTAGGAAGTTCTCAGTCATTATTTCTTTAAATAAGTTTTCTGTCCAATCTACCCTCTCTTCTCCTCATGGAACTCTGGATTATTTCTTTTGATTCACAGATTTAAATTCAGACTGTTCCTTTTGATGATATCTCATAGACCATAAGCCTCTTTCTTCACACTGTTTCCTTCTCCTGCCTTTGTTCTCTCCTGACTGTATAATTTCAAAGGTCCTATCTGCTAATTCATAGATTCTTTATTCTTTCTAACCTGATCAGTTATAGATGCCCTCTACTGTATTTTTTATTTTCTTCGTACCATACTTCAGCTCCAGAATTCTGGTTTCCTTTTTATGATTTTCCCTTTGTTAAGAGAAAATTTCGTTTCTAATTTTGTTCATGTATCGTTTTTCTGATTTTGTTAAACTATATTTCTATGTTTTCTTAGAGCTTACTGAGTTTCCTTAAAACAGATATTTTGAATTCTTTATCAGGTAAATCACAGATCTCCATGTCTATAGAACCAATTACTGGAAGATTATTGTGATTCTTTGGTGGTGTCTTGTGTTGTTGATTTTTTATGGTTCTTGAAGTCTTGTCTTGTTGTTTTCACATTTGAAGTAGATGTCACCTTCTCTAGTTTTTACTAGCTGTTTTCAGAAGAGAAATACCTACCATCAAGTTCTGCTAGGGATTCTGAGGCTCTCCTGCTCCACACTTCTTGCTCCCTCTTGTGATACAGTTGTAAGCTTGTGTACCTTCATTTGACCCTGCACTGCCCCAAGCCAGGTACTGACATTCTCCTTTTGCTTTCTCAAGGGTGAAATTAAAGCTCATGTTCATGATCCCTCCCTGGCACACAGATTGAGGCTGGTTTTCTATATTTGCTCACTGGCCATCTGCCAGTGCTCATATTCACTACCATAAAGAGCCAGCCCAAGTTCAAGGGCTATGTAGATAAACCCATGCAGAATGCTGAGGGTAGTTTGGGAGATCTCCAAATTAGGCATACCTAGCAGCTAGTGGGTGTGCCTTTTGATGGAGTCCATACTGCAGTTAGCAGTATTCACATCCTTTAAGTGCCTTCTGAGAGTCCTCTCTGCCACTCTCTCAGCTCCTTCCCATCCCTGTCCAAGTCATGCACCTCTCATCTCAGTACTCTAGATAGGGTAAGAGAGAAGTGGGCTTCTTTGGCAGCATCCTGCACAACTAAGCAAGCCAGGCATCCACTCACATGCTCTCACTTTCCCCTGCAGGAGAAACCACACATTAAGAAGATATCTCTTAGCACTGAACTGTGCCACCCTGGGGAGAACATGATTTAGGTAAAGTCAAACTGTTCTTATGTTCAATGTGTCCAAACTCTTTTTTCTCCAATGGTATGCTGGATTTTTTTTTTTTTTTGCTTTTTTAGGGCCACAGCTGTGGCATATGGAGGTTCCCAGGCTAGGGGTCCAATCCAGAGCTACAGCTGCCAGCCTATGCCACAGCCAAAGCAATGCCAGGTCCGACCTACACCACAGCTCACAGCAACACTGGATCCTTAACCCACTGAGAGTCCATGGATCAAAACCACAACCTCATGTTTCCTAGTTGGATTTACTTCCACCATTCCATGATGGGAACTCCAGTATGCTGGAATTTTTATGCTGGAAACCTACAAATGAATGTTTTTGCTGGACATTCACAAAGGTCTTCTTGACCATGAGTGGTTGTCTAAAAAAGTGTTCTATAGGCACTCCTGGACTGCAACCAAGAGGAGCTGGACCTGGTTCTTGGACTATTGCAGGGTCTACAGCTAGAACCAAGATCTGTATGCATACTGTCCAATGCCCAGGCAAGTCTTTTCCCATGCTCCTTCAGAAATGGTGCTGGATCCTACAATTCCCATAAGGCATTTTTGTCCCTGGATGGATGCCAAATTGTTGCTGTTGATGAGTGATTCAAATGAAGGATGCCTTATTAGACCATGTTGTTGTGTTACTCCTTCAATATGTTGATGCTTAAAGCTTCATCCCAGTAGAAGTTCTTTTGAACGCAGTTCAAGATGTGAAAAATCTGAGTGTTGGGTTATTCAGACCTCAATTCCCTTCCAAATTCACTTGTTTCTAATCATGAATGGCTTTCAAATGAATTCAGTCATTTTCCCTCACTTTTTGGAGGAAAAGTAAATGCAATTACTACAATTTCCATTCATTAGAAAATATCCGATGCTTACATAAAATGACAGCAGCCAAAGTAACACACATCACAAACTAGAAGACAGGGGTCAGCATATGGAATCACTGAGACATACAGACAAGTATTCTAAGTACCAGAATTATTAGAGCTGGTTTTTAAACATTCACTGAGCAAGTTCTATCTGCAAGTGTCTGTGCCAGAGATGCTATAAAAGAGTCAACCTCCAACAATCTTCAAGATCTCTTACTGGGGAGGAATGATTGCAAAGAGGCAACCACTAGTGTACAATTTATTCACCAAGTTGCTGTCAACACTTGAGGACCAATTAATACTATAAATAGAGCTTAAAGAGTAGAATAGAGCTGGCTCATACTGGCCTGCGAGATCCTATAACTAAATTTTCAGAAATTTTGGGTGTTAAACATAACCATAATTAAAATTAAATAAAATTACAAGTAAATAAATTATATTACAAATAATGGGTATCTAGATTAAAAATTCATCACTCCCTAATGATTCTACTACATTTTACTATTGCCTATATTCTTGAGGTTATGTCTAGAGCATATGCGTAATGAAAGTAATATAAAACAGTGTGCATCTCTTTCCAGCTTCTCATTCACTAACATTACATTGGCAGCTTGAAATCAGCCATGACAGTAGTATTTACACCACAGAAACTAGCAAACGCTACAAATTAGGGCTTGATTTACTGTTCTGTTGATCACCCAGACTGGGATTCAGCACTATCTATAAAAGGTCAGATAGTAAGTATTTTAGGCTTACAGGCCATACAGTCTCTGTCACAACTACTCAATGCTACTGTGGTGGTGAGCAAGCAGCCAGAGACCAAATGTAAGTGAGAAACACAGCTGTGTTTCAATACAACTCTTTACAAAAACAAGGGCAGCCAGACTTGACCCATAGGCTGTAGTTTGTCAACCAATGGTCTAGACTTAGTAATAGATAAAATGTTAATGAGCATGAAATTTAAAAGCATGTCTTAATACAATATAGTCATTACATTGTATGGAGCACAAAAAAGGAAAAATCCCAGTAATCTAAAACTATCACCCAATTCAGCAAGAAGTCTTTCTCATCTCTCTGATAAGCCAATGAAATTCTAACATACACCACAGCTATTTCACTTTATCTTGCTTGTCAACATAAATAAAAATACCAACAAACATTTATGTTGTAATCACATCTTTAAAAATACATGTATTTATTCTGAAATACTAAGGGTGTCCCAGTTTTTTGGTCAGACATAAAAATGTTTTTAAATTGACTGGCAAATAATCACTTAGATTTTTTTCTCTTTCTTTGCTTCCCTTCTTCCTTTGAAACATTAGGACTTAGAACACTTACCTCTAGTACTTATTTTATTAGTTTGCTGTACAAACTAGTATGCTTTGAGCCAGAGGTAATAGAAGACTGAATTCAATCTGTCTTCAAGTACAAGAATGTTTCTTGGCTTACATAAAACATAAGTCTAGAAAACTGTGCAGATTTCAGAGTTGACGTGATTTATGGCTCTGTGCTATTTTGCCCTCTGGTATGTGTGCCTTTCTCCTTAGGCTGAATATGAAATAACTGCAGCACTTCTGGGCCATATAACATCATACAGAGGAAGATGAGATAACTCCCAAAGAGGGAGGATACACTTTCCCCAGAATCCATATCAAGCCTCCTTCACGCTTATTGGTACACATTGGATCATATGAAAATTTCTGACCCAATCCCAGGCAAGGCAGACACTCAACCACATGGGCACCCTGCAGTTTGAGCAGATCAGCTTCCTCTGAGACATGTGGACTGACTGGCAGGGTGCGACACCTGAACAAAAAGGAGGAGGGGTAAAAAGAATAATGAAAAGGTCATTGAAGATATCCCACTATCGTTTATTTTTTTAAATCAGTATTTGTGTGTGTGTGTGAACTTGTGGCATATGGAAGTTCCCAGGCTAGGGGTCCAATGTGAGCTGCAGCTGCTGGCCTACACTACAGCCACAGCAGTACCAGATTGAAGATGCATCTGTGACCTACATTGCAGCCCACAACACCAGATCCTTAACCCACTGAGTGAGGCCAGGGATCGAACCTGTATCCTCATGGATAATAGTCAGATTCATAACCCACTGAGCCACAATGGGAACTCCCCTGTCATTTATTTTTTATTTAGTTTTCCTGTCAGCTCCTTCTCTGCAGCTTGCATCTCAATTGAGACATCACTGGAAACCTTTGGTAAAGAGTTGCTCAAAAAGTTTACAACTTGAAGAAAATAACTGAAAATAGTTTCAAATATTTAACTACTAGAGTGTTAATCATATCAACCAAAAACAACTTGGAAACTAAATGAGGAAATTATATCATTTACATCATTGAATTGTCATAAGTACATTTGACATTGTAAGTTTTTCATGAAAGAGTGTATAGAGGGAAAAGCATGTTGTAAAAGAGTATCTTAGAGTTGAACAATAAAACAAAGATCACCAGAGCTTTAAAAAACAAACAAAAAAACAGCCAAGTTGTGTCCATCATCTTGGCAGGTAGGGGAACCCAAACCAGTGAAGAAATCATTGAGTAGTTTGCTCAGAGGGGAAAGTTAGTGTTAGTGGCACTTATACTAATTAAGCATTGAAAGTTAGCCTCTTGGAAATGGTGGAACAATTCCATCAGTCTGTAAACAGTTGGTACCAATGAGCCCCACAGCTTACTGATAAGCATCTTCAATTAGTTCCAGTAAGGGTCAAAGTTCAAAGTCTTTAATCGGCTGAATTACCTAGAACCAGTTGTGATGAAATGCTACATTTAATTTTGGTAACTCCTCGACAAGTGTAAAATTATTTTTATATCACTATCAACCTGCATCAATCAGCATCCAGCTCAGTACACAAGAACCACACTAATGCTTAGAACAGAGGGAAATTAAATCAACAGGAGTTGAAATAATTGAGAAATCAGAAGATGAGATGACAGGAGTTTCCTTCATGACTCAGCGGTTAACAAACCTGACTAGGAACCATGAGGAGGCAGGTTCAATCCCTGGCCTCAATCAGTGGGCTAAGAATCCAGCATTGCCATGAGCTGTGGTGTAGGTCACAGATGTCACTTGGATCTGGCATTTCTGTGGCTGTGGTGAGGCCGGCAGCTGTAGCTCCGATTCAACTCCTAGCCTGGGAACTTCCATGTGCCACAGGTGCAGCCCTAACAAAAAGAAAAAAAAAAAAAGGAAGATGAGATGACAGATTAGCAAGAGCAGGAAGCCACTACCCAGATCCTAGGCTGGTGGGACAAAGGGAAAGGTGGTATCAGTAGAGCCAAAAGCTGAGGTTGACTAATGGAAAATAGGACCAGGATGACCCTATCTCACAGAAGCTGGAGGTGATGTTCCCCAAGGCAGAGAGAGGTAACTAGAAATACCTTGGCTTCTCCCTTCCCGCTCTCCAATCTCTTACCAAGGCCTCTCACTGGCCAAACCTCAAGGAAACCCAGATGATGAGGTAATGGGGGAAAACAGGAAGTGCTGTCTGCCATAGTCACCCCATCCTTTATAGAGAGAGCAGAGGAAGGAATGTATCTGATTGCCAACAGTTCTAAGCCTGCTACTGAGAACCTATCAATGAATATGTGAATGTATATAAATGTACAGTTACAGGGACGCTTCTAAAAGTCCATCTACGTGGAAGAAAGTTAGTGTTTTCTAGGTTATGGTGTGTTTTTTCTATTTAATTGTTGATACTTTCTGATTTTTCATCAATGGCTGCATATTACAAAAGCAATTTTTTAAGATTACAAGTTATTTCAAGAATTATATATTAAAAAGGAAGCTATTATTATAAACATTTAGTCAACAAATCACTGCTGCTTTTAAAAAAAAATCTGTATCATTATTCATGCCCACATTGTCTGGAGGGCATGTAGGCATATAATCCACCATGAGGAAGTCACATTCTCAGCATGGAATATTTACAAAAACAAACAAGGGTTTTTGCTACCATTAACTGCCTCTCATAATAAAACATGAATACATTATTGTCCTAAAAACCTAAATACATTATTCCTTTAATAGACAGACTACTTACTCTTAGCAAAGCTCCCATCTCCCGGGTGTGAGGAGTGGAAGTCATTTCCTTAAAGGGAAGATGTGCTCACTCTGTAATGATTTTAATGATACAAATATCTTTCTCTGTAAGAGCAAAGTATTAATTGCAAGGCTGGCAGTAAGCAAAGTAAGATGCTGATAGATGAAGTCTTAAGTTTAATGTGCTTAAAGGTGACAGCTCAGTACACAAGAAGACATAGCTAGGGAGTTAGCCAGCAGCATGTTCCCACACTTCAAACCCCCAGGAACCCCCCAGAATACTGAGAGCATAAGGGGAGATGGAGTAGAATCCAGTGTGTCCTCCTTCACCATTTGCACAGAATTTTTATAATCATGTGGCCCTGCCTACTGTCTGCAGATGCTGGGCACTTGCTTGCCTGTCCAGTAGACATAAGTAACTACTAGCAATCCTTATACATTCCCAAATGCCTCTAGATAGGTTGAGAGACTGAGTGCACTAAGTCAATTTGCCTGGCATACTACCCCTGGTATAATGCACTTCGATACTGGCTGCCCATTAAAATCACCAGGGGAACATTTGAAAATGCCAGTACCAGGGCTCTGTGCCTAGAAATTGTGAGTGGATGAGTCTTGTGTGGACCTGGGGCATCCACAGTTCTAAATATTCATCAGGTACAGCCAGGGTTGAGGATCACAGCTCAGAACCAGGCACAGACCTACCAAGAGTTATTTCAGAAATGCTTAACAGGCATACACAAATTGCCCACTGGGAATGACATTACAGGTTCTCTGCCTCCCCTCCCCAAGAAGAAAACTAAATGGAATAGTCCAGTTGTCAACTTTAGACACGTTTACAAAGTCACTTTCCTCGCTACCACCCCCACTCAAATGGAGCTCTGAAGGATCCTGGGTCTATTTAGCCTGTTGCTGGGGCCAAAGACTCCAGAGCAGAGTGTAGGGTTCAGGAAGGGTGAACCAGTGCCCTACTTCTCCACAGGTGTTCTCATGTATTGTAACTGTATTAATTTTTAGTTCTCAGATAAGACATCTCCACATTAAAACTTACATGCACGCATACACACACACACACACACATACACACCCAACAGATAAATCTTCTGGGCTTAGTCAAGTCCTGCTTAGAATGATGGGCCTGTAACTACATCACTTCCCTCATTTTACTAATGGAGAAACTGAGAAGGGGGTCACTTTGGTTTTCAATTTAAATGTCTCTTCTCCCAAGGAAAGGTCCTAGTCCCCCCATAAGTTACATCAAAGCCCTTGTTTTAAGTTCTGTCACCCCCTCTACTTCCCCTATAGGACCCCATTCCACACGCCTCACAATACCCTGGGGCTCCCATCAGACTCAAATCCCTGAGAATGGAGACTGTGCTCTCTTGTTCATCTGTGTATCCCCAGTGCCAGGTCCTATATCACATTTTAGGGGCGATAATAGCTCTTCTTCCATTTTCATCAAGTGACTGCCATTTTTGGTAGGCGTAGTGTCAAATACTCTAATGTCTCTTTTACAAAAACACATTCCACCTTAAGGAACATGATAGGAACACGCATTCCTTCAAAGCCAGGTCACTCGTCATCACACATGACAACACCTTTGAAATTGACTTGGAAGTTGGGGCCAGGTCTTATAATTTAAAAAAGAAACAAACAAAAACCAAAAAACATCCTGACAGATAACTGAGTAAGATTTAAGAATGTAGCTTAGATTGTGCCAGAAGGAATTACCAAGGTTTTTATTTCTAGAAAAAAAAAATATGATGTGTGGGGAAGTGAGTTGAAAAGTGAGCACAGGCATCAGAGGCAAATTGAAGAGGCGCCTGCTGGCTGGGACACAGGAGAATTTTTAGATGATTACATGCAGTTTTGGCTGAGATTTACACACTTACTGGTTTGAGAGGGCTTGGAAGAAACTCAGCAGCCTGTTATTACTAAAAAAATAAAAATAAAGCTATAAGAAGTGAGCCAACAGCACAAGGTACTAATCTTGACTACCTAGAAATCTGCCTGAGTTTTCAACTGAGAATATTGCCGAGTTCCCTGTGGTACAGTAGGTTAAGGACCTGTGTTGTCACCGCAGCGGCTCCAGGTTACCTCTGTGGAGAAGGTTCAGTCCCTGGCCTGGGAACTTCTACATGCCATGCATGCAGCCAAAAGAGAGAGAGAGAGAATATTGTAGACAAAGATGTTTAATAAGATGTATATTTTCAGAATCTCATATTTTTCAAATGCTCTCACTTTTCATTTTGAAGGAAAGCATTTCCTTGTTAAAATAATATGTTCTTTCCCAGCTTCCACACAACTTTCTTCACCCTTGAATAAATGCCTGAATATTTGGCTTTTGTTTTCTCACTTTTTTTTTTTTTTTCAGAAAGACAATTACATTGATTTGCTTTAGACTCAGGGTCTCTGTGTCTTTAAAAAATGTTTCTTTCGTTTAAAGATATAGAAGATAAAGACCCTACTAAGTCCCTTTTCAAAGAATTCTGGAGAATTTTTCTTTTTTTCTTGGCCTTTCTCATCTTGTGAACGCACGTGACTACCAATATCTCCCTCCACCTCACAAAAATGAGGATGTTGCCCGGTCACTCCTCTCTGAGGTATTTGGCCAAACTCAGAGAGGAGGCTGTGATTGCCTGTTTCATGCTCCATCCTGCATGTCCTCTGCATTCTCCCACAGGCAGGCAGGAAGTGCAGTCTGTATTTTCCACTCCCCTGCTCCCCATCTCCCTGCTGATCTTCCTAGTTGGCTTTCCTGGTGGTGAGGGAGGGAAAGAAAACTAGTTTCTACCAGGACAACATGTGGTCAGAGAGGAAAGCAGAGCAGCCCCCCCTTGGTGCTAGGAAAGGCAGGCAACAAAGAGATGCTGTTGGGGAGAGCTGTGGTGGAACAAAAAATAAATTTGAACACTCGGGCCACCAGGAGACAAGCTGATGGGTTGTGGTCAAGCTGAATTAGGAACTAAAGAATTAGGAGATAGTAGGGAATATCATGCTGTTGGGCTTAGTCTCAACAGTCAACAGCAGCGTGGTGAGTCCAGATAGTACCAGTTTACCATCAGTCCTGACATCAGAAGTCCTTGCTTAAAGCAAAAGATAGAGATATCCTGCCTGGCCTGGGAATGATGCTTTCCTAAGCTTCAGATCAATGCTTAGCTGCCTGATATCCAGCGTAGTGGGATCACATTTTTAGGAACTAACTGAAGTTTATCCCTCATTTAAAAAAAAAATTGGTAAACACATTAGTGATGAGAATACATAAAAATTTTACTAAATGTTGCTCCAAGGGAAATCGTCTATAGCAGACCGATTGAAAGATTCAATAGAGAATTGTTAGGAAAAGAGAATAGCTAGATCAGTGTTTCTCGTGCTCAGTACTATGGACATTTGGGGCCTGATAAGTTTTTATTTGGGGAGTGGGGGCTGTCCTGTGCATTATAGGATGTTGAGCAGCGTTTCTGGCCTCTACATACTAGATTCTAGTCGAGAACCGCACTCTCCCCACCACACTGTGAGAGCCAAAAACATCCCCAGACGTTGCTAAATGTTCCCTAGGGAAAACTACCTCCAGGAGAGATGCATGGGGCGAGATTACCATTGGTTAGACTCAAATCGAAAAGAAAAAAGAGTGGTTGGCTAAAGGTTACCAAATTCTGACAGATATCAGCTGGGTACATAGATGACTAGAGTCCCAGATTTTTCATCCCATTAAAGTTCTCAGGAAATGGCTTAAATATTTTATCAGGAATGCTATTTTTCCACCTGGAAGGGGATTGTGGATTACATCACACCAAAATTCTGTCCCAGATCAGATCGGACTGTGGACAATTTTCTTTTACAACCTCTAGGACACATTTATATTCATTACCTTCTCCTCAAGCATTCAGGCAATAACAACGACAGATTTTCATATGCGCCTCTGGAAGGAAGTGAAATACAGCAAGGAAAAAAAATCAGGTAGACACATTTCTAAATACTATCATTAAAGGCCTAGCAGAAGCAATCACAGCAAATTTAAAGAACAAAAGCCAGACTTTCTATTGCAAGAACAAGGCCTTTTGAAAGACCAAACGTGTATTAAGCTCAAGGTTTGAGAATCTGGAGCATTCGCAACAGAAAAAAAATGCAACACACAGTAGTCACACGCAGAGAAAAAAAGGGCCAATACAGAGATGGAAGGCACAGGGAGTTATCTAAAGGGCTCTATTCCTGATCCCCATTAAAATGAAAATGCATGTACTAAAGGGGTGGTTCCTCAAGAGAAGCACTTAGATGCCATGAGCAATGAGGGCAAGAAGAAACAGAAAGAGGGACCAAGAAAGTTGCCCACACCATTCCCACCCCAACCTGGTTCCCCAAATACCCCACAGCATGGGGCAGGCAGGCACTGAAAGAGCTGAATGCCAGTGGCCAACTTGTGGAGGAGGAAGTTGTCACTGAACGTGGACAAAGTGACCTTCCAGCAGAAAGCTAGAGAATGGACCACCCAAAGTCAGGTTTAAATGAGAGCCACAGCTGCCTTGGAGGAAGCTGCAGTTTCACCAGGAGGCTGGCTTGTCTGAGTCAGCAGGATGAGACCTCCTCCATGGACCACACTAAAAGAATGAGTGATTCACAGCATCAACAGATGTTCCAGCAGTGGATGCAGCAAGGGAAGAGTGGTGAGAGGGAAGAAAGGAGGCAGTAGAGAAGACAGATCTCCGAAAGAACAAGGTTATCATATTTCAAACACTTCATGATAAGAACCAAAGATTCCTGGAAGGACAAAGTAGGCAAACTATACTCACTCCTTGGCCTCCTCTCTGAGAAATCGAGGAAACCACATCCCTACTCAAGCAACAGTAACAAAAGATGATAGCAAGTGCATTTCCTAAAAAGTTATGATAAGCAGAAAGTGAATAAAGAGCAGAATAATACATTGCTGCAAATAATAAAGGCATTTGGAAATTCATGGATAGATACAAATATATTTATAACATTGTAAAGAAAGCTAAAAATATTTAAGAAAATCATAGAAGCAATAAAAGAATAGTATAAGTCAAAATTTTTAAAAATCTCATAAATGAGATGATTGGGCAAAAGAGAGGCGACAAAGCAGAGATGTCAGAACTCATGATAAGGTATATCAGGAAATAAGACAAAATGGAAGGAACACAAGAGTAAATAATAATTCCATAAAAGAAATAAGAGATTAGGAGTTCCCTGGTGGCCTGGCGGTTAAGGATTCAGCATTGTCACTGCTGTGGCTCTGATTTGATCCCCGGCCTGGGAACTTCTGCAAGCCACAGGCCCATGGCAAAAAAAATAAATAAATAAATAAATAAAATGAGATTAAAAGGAAGAACATATTTTAAACAAAAAGGAAAAAATGCAAAAAAATTATAAACATAGTAGATAGGCAAAAAAAACTTTGGCATGCATACAATAGGAGTCACCAAACAATCTATAATTCAGTGAAACTTCCCTGAAATATAAGAAACCTTGAATCTACATATTTAAAGATCATTTTGCATACTTGGAAAAAAATCAAACGGGGCAGTCAATATCAAAACATTGTCAGTAAAACTGCTGAGCATTTTAAAAAGAAAAGAGAAGGATTCCAGGCAGAACAAGTCACTTATAAGGAAAGAAACAGGTTGACATCACTCTTTACAACAGCAAAGGTGTTACACCAGGAGAAAATTGAGTAATACATCTAAGTTACTCAAGAAAAGAAAATGTGAGCCAAGTATTTTACATCCATTCAAGTTAACTTTTAAATATAAAAGCCACAAAAAAAACCTGCTGTGAACATGTAAGAATAGGATAAATATGGTTCCCATCAGCGCTTCCTGAGAATCCCTCTAGGAAATGAGTTTTGCTAGAATCTGGAGAGACACTGGCAAGAAGAATGTTGTTGAGCATTGAATATATATTTACCTGTAGAATTGATTTTTGGTTAAATTTTATATGATGATTTCATAAAATGCCACTACTTTACTAAATTCTTCAAGTAGTGTTCCTATTCTTTTGGGAATCAAGCTATATAATCACATCGTCCACAAATAGAGACAGTTTTACTCCTTTGTTTCAATTCTTATACCTCTAATTACTTTGTCTTATCTAAATTCATTGCCTAATGGCTCTAATTTGGTTTGGAAAAATTTCCCTTGTCATTTTAGCAAGAATTTCTCTAATGTTTGCACACTTAATAAAACTGGCTTTAGGTAGAGGTATATATATGTGTGGGTGTGTGTGTAAAATCCTGTTCAGAAAGCATTCATCATTTTCCATGTTAATGAACTAGTGTTGAATCTTGTAAAATCATTTTTTCTGAATATATGGAGATGATTACATGATTTTTATCCTTATTTTTATTAAAATGACAGATTACATTAGCTGATTTTCTAATATAGAGACTTTATATAACAAGGAAACTTTCTTTGGTCATAATGTATTATTTTACTAATGGGTCATTGGGTTCTTTTTCCTAAAATTTTGTTTAGAATATTTTAATTGATGGTCACAATAAGACTGGAAGTTTTATTTTTTTGGTGCAAAATTTTGTCAGATTTTGGGATCAATTTACTTTATAGAAGTTTAAATACTATTAAGATTAACTGACCTTTAAAGTTTTAGTAAATTCCTGTGTGAAACCATCTTGGTTTTCGAGTGGAGTGCTCTTTGATTTTTCTTTTTCTTCTATGTTAATTGGTCTATTTATATATCCCATATCTACTGGTAAATTACATTACACCAAAAATTCATTTACTTCAATTTCATCTGCAGAAAGTTGCACAGTCTTTTAGAGTTTTTAAAGCTTTCTCTCTTCTGAACATCCACCTTATGGTTTCTAATTTTGTATTTCCTCTTCTCTTTGTTAGTCTGACCAGTGGTTTTTCTATTTTGTTGATTTTTTTTCCCCAAAGAAGCAACTTTGTTACTTATTCATTAGTCCTCTCTTGTTTTATTTTGTGTTCTAAATCATAATTTCTATTTTTATCTTTATTCATTCCTTCTGCTTTTTAATTTCCTTTGTATCTCTTAATCTATATTTTTTGTAAGGTGTATAATTCACTAGCCTTTATTTTATTGCTATAGCTATTTAATGCCTTTTGTATTCCTGATAAATCAACAGCTATGGAACCATATTCTGAAGATCTAACCTACTACTATGAATGTTACAAATATATTGGAGACTGGCTAATTGAGTTACATCCATACCACTATGCCGCCATGAAAATAAAGGAGTTAAATATACATAGGTTGCCTGGCAGAAATTTCTATAATGATTTGTTTAGTAAGAAAATCAAGATATTTGAAAGAGTATAATTTTCTCTAAAACAAATAATGAGGGTGTTCTCCTCATGGCTTAGCAGGTTACAAACCTGACTAGTATCCATGAGGATGAGGGTTCAATCCCTGACCTTGCTCAGTGGATTAAGTGTCCACCATTGCCACGAGCTATGGTGTAGGTTGCAGCCGTGGCTCAGATCCCACACTGCTGTGGCTGTGGTGTAGGCCAGCCACTGAAGCTCCAATTTGACCCCAGCCTGGGAACTTCCATGTGCCGCAGGTTCAGCCCTTAAAAATAAAAAGGAAACAATGACAAACCTTTAAATACATACTAGAATGGGATTACATGTCCACAGGAAAGAAATGGAAGAATATATACATCAGACATTTGGGGGAGGAGAAAGACCATATGAAGAATATACACAAGAAAATGTTTTAAAAACATGACCAATAAAAATAACATGATCACACTGAAGAAAAACTGCAAAGAGAAACACAAAAAGATGGTCACTAGAATGGTAAACCTGATACTTCAGAATGGTATGATTTTAGATGTTTTTACCTTTCTTCTTTATACATTTTTTTATTTTTTGTTTGTTTGCTTGCTTGTTTTTAGGGCCACACCTGCAGCATATGGAAGTTCCCAGGTTAGGTGTCCAATCAGAGCTGTAGCCACTGGCCTATGCCAGAGCGACAGCAATGCCTTATCCAAGCTGCATCTGTGACCTACACCACAGCTCCCAGCAATGCTGGATCCTTAACCCACTGAGTGAGGCCAGGGATCAAACCCACAACCTCGTGGTTCCTACTCAGATTCATTTCTGCTGAGCCCACAACAGGAATTCCATACATTTTTTAAAAAAAAATAGAAATAGCAAAATCTTTTCATGACATGGGCGAAATCTCTCAAGTTACCTTCATCTGAACTGATCTTCATTCCCACCAATATATATTTATATGTTTTCTGTTGTCTTCATATTTTTTTCATAGATTAAAAATCTGTCAAAGAGAACTAATCTTCTACCTGAGTTAACAAGGGCTTGTAGAAAGTGGTGAAAGTGACAGTTTTTCTTTGTTATCAGAAAAACCATGAAGATTTAGGAGGTGATTTAATAATGACATTTATTTTTAAATGAATACTGTAGAGGAATAAGTAATCTTTCCATTAATCTAACAAATGTTTAGAAATATAATCGAGTTCCATGAAAACTGGAATCCCACAATTTTAGAGGAGTATGAGAAAATTATGAAGGATTCCGAGAAGCATCAAAAAGATCACTGAAGGATCTGAAAAATAAAATGTGTGGGGCAAAGTTAGAGGATAGTATCACTCAGAAAGCAGTCGACGAGAAACTGAATAATCATTTTCACATCTATAAAAGCCTCTTGTAAGGAGGCCAGCTGGTTCCAATCTCCATTAATGATGTAACCAGAAGGGGGGAGGGGGAGGAGGAAAGTGCAGCAGATGAGACATGGGCTAACTACAAAGACTCCGGTGGCAAGATTTGTCAAACACAGGGATGAGTTACTAAGCGGGGTTGTGGGACCACTTCTCCCTTCTCCTAAGGGGCACTTCCCTCATCTGTTTGGAATGGTTTAAATGCAATCCGGGCTCCAGAGAGGTGAATGCCTTCCTGACTTACAGGCTCGTCTCGTGCTGTATGTCTAAGACAAATCTGGATGAGGGTAAATTTAAAGCTAAAATTTACATTCCCTTCCATCATTCTCCACCCCATTGTCCAATTATGGAACATCTACTGTAAAAGTTTATGAGGCGGCATGGCAAAGATTGGCTCCAGCAGGCAATTTAACAGAGAATGGGCCATGGAACAGCATAAACCTGGCTCCACTACACACGATTTCAACAAAGAAATTTCATTGTGTCCTGTAAACCTAATTAAAATGTTTTTGCTGGTTTCCTAAACAATTTGTTTCACTTTGGACCATTCTACTGATACACGATCTTAAAAGCTGCTGTAAAGCAGAGCCTTCTTACAAGATGACTATGTCTTATTTTGCAATCATATTTCATAGGTAGCTTCTTTTATCACTTGCTTTTATCAATTGTATCATAAACATTATTAAAGTAACAATGAAGAAGACATCAAAGATTATCCCATAGCAATATGGGATGAGCATCAAGAATTCTCCAAGAAGCAATGTGGAGAACCTATGGAAATCAGGCTCAGAAATTAGTAAAGAGACCCAAAACATCTTAGAAATAGCCAGTACTATGAGTCCTGATGTTTTTATAACTTTTAAAAATGTTTACCTGTGGTTAAAAAAAAAAACAAAAAACAAACAGAACAGAAAATCTACCACCTAAACCATTTTTTAAGTGTACAGTTCAGTTCAGTAGTGTTAAGTGTATCCACATTATTGGGCAACAGATCTTCAGAACCTTTCATCTTTGCAAAGCTGAAACTCTGTACCCTTTAAACAATAGCTTCAATTTCCCCCTCCCCCCAGTCCCTGGTAGTCATTCTGTTTCTGTGTTTGACTACTTTAGATACTTCATATAAGTGGAATCACAGTAGTTTTTTTTTGTTTTTTTTTTTTTGTCTTTTTGCCATTTCTTGGGCCGCTCATGCGGCATATGGAGGTTCCCAGGCTAGGGGTCAAATCGGAGCTGTAGCCACCGTCCTACGCCAGAGCCACAGCAACACGGGATCCGAGCCGAGTCTGCAACCTACACCACAGCTCACAGCAACGCCGGATCATTAACCCACTGAGCAAGGGCAGGGACCGAACCCGCAACCTCATGGTTCCTAGTCAGATTCGTTAACCACTGCGCCACAACGGGAACTCCTGGAATCACAGTAGTTTTTTTGTGGTTGGCTCAGTTCATTTAGCATCATGTCCTCAAGCCTCATCCATGTTGAAGCATATGGCAGGATTCCCCTCCTCCTTTTTTTTTAAAAGGCTCAATAATGTCCCACTGAATGTATATACCACATTTTTGTTTATCCAACATCTGTGAATGGACCTTTGGATACAGCCCTGGATTTTTTTAAATACAACAAAGTATTTTAAGAAATGTGTCAGTTATTCTTCTCTTGTCTTTCACCTCCAAACTCAGCGTTTTATATTCTGTTTGAGGCTAATGGGACTGAGATTGTCAATCCAGTGTCTGCTTTGCCTGATGACTTGGCTAGACTCTGTCCATCAGAGGAGTTAGAGGCAGTGTACTAGGCTGGATGAAGAGGCAGAGCTTGCTCCTGCTTTCTTGCTTTTTGTATATTTGCAGTTCCTGTGTCATGCTGGCAACATGACTCACCTGGCCTAGACCCTCCTCCCAATCCTATACCAGCAGCTCAGTGCAGTTTGCACTGTTTCTACCACCGGCAGGGCCAGCACCACTCCAGCAGCCCCCTTCAAAGGATGCGAGTGGCACCTCCATAGGCCCCTCCTCTGAGCTTCTGACTTTCAGTAGTTTCATCCTTGGCCTTTTACCTCCAGTTTGGGTTAAGGGTGAGAGGTGCCTCCCACAGTTGCTACCACTGAGATAACCATCACTGTTCTCTCCTCATTTTTCAGTTACCTAGTTAACAACTCTACACTAAACCTAGTTAATGAGTCTCCATATTAAATTCTCTGTTCAAATTGCTGATCTGATTTCTATCTGCTGACTGTTTCTCAAATGATACAGAAATCAGGCAAAAAAAAAAAAAAAATCACCTGAAGTTCTCAGAACCTTCCAGAGAGGAAGAGCAAGCATGAGCATGCCCAAATAACTGAACAAATCTTTTCAGTCATTCATAAGCTAAAGACAGATTATAGTGCAGTCCGGTAGACCATGTTCCAAAGGAAAGAGAATATCAGTTGTTACGGAGGTAGAAGCAGGCCCCTAACCCAGAGAGAAGTTATCTGGGCAGAGCTGTGCATGAAACAGTGTGGGGGAAGGGCGGACGCTAGTGCAGCCCTGGAACCACCACTCTCAGAGCTCAAGCCTGTACTCACGTGTGCTGCCCTCTGCTCTCCTCTTTGTGGGTTTCACTATGGTCACCTTGTGAAGGTGAAAAAGCAAAACGTGGATGTAGGTGTTTTATCTCCTTTATATTCCAAGCCCCTCAAGAGAGCAACAAGGACAACTTTGTCTTTTCTCTTAACTGGTAATTCTTCCAGCCCTGAGGAGCCCCCAGCCAGAGGAAACTTAGTTACTACGGTCGGTGGATCAACAATCTAGGTCTCTGTTTGCAACAAAATCCATTCATCTGGGAGATTTATGCGAGCTGTTGTGGGGACAAGCCCTTGGGTGATCATCAGAATAATAATAACTGACATTTTCTGCATGAGGGCTATGTGCCAGGCATTGTCTTGATTGCTCTGTACCCATTAACTCCAATTTTTCAGCAATATCCTTAGTACCATTACCACCATTTTACCGATATTCAAAGAATTTAGGCTCTAGGAGAGTTTTGAGCTCATACAATATCTCATAAGAAGGATTTGATCTAAGATTCTAAGATTCATGGGACACAAAAACCTGTGATGCTCTCTCTACTGCCCATTTTTATGAAAGAAAATAAAATTTCAAGAAAGTATTCTGTTAGTCTACCAATTTATCTTTTATTTCTATTGTTTCAGACATAATATTTCATAAAAATGTGCTGTCTGCTTGTAAATATAAACAGGCTCTTCCTTGAAAGTAGAAATTACTCATATCTTATGATGACAGTGTATATATAAATGTAAAGTTATTTATATGCAAAACCTTTGGGAGTTAGAACCATTCTAGAGTGTGACAGTCTGATAGTACTTAGCAAAAAAAAAAAAAAAAAAAAGCATATACCCTTTGACCATGTTATCCTACCCCTGACTATGTATCTCAGAGAAAATATCACACAGTCCAGAAGAATCTTCATTGCAGTTTTTGTGGTTGTAGAAATCAAGCAATCTCTGCTCATGCTAGAGGAGCAGGCAGGTAAACTGTGATGGATGCATTGTACTGAGTCCAGGGCTAGAAAGCTTAAAAATAAAAATCCCATGTCCCAGACTCCCTTGAACCCAGGGCTCTGGCTCTGATTGAGGCTACTTTGTCAGATGTCTCACGACATTTGGAAGGCAGCATGGAGGTAGAGGCTGGCATTCTGCTGCTTAAGCTGGTTCCACTGGCAAACAGCTGCTGAGGATCCCATTTGTGCTGCTGGGGCTTCCTGACCACACTGGCCTTCAGGTTGGGCCACTTGATTTGAGCACCAGAAGTTTCTCAATTCTGTTGTTTCTTGTTGGCCTTTGGGCTCTTAATACAATTCTTTGAGTCCCAGTTTTTAACCTTCCTAACAAGTTTTTTGGAGGTTTTTTGTTTGTTTTTTTGCTTTTTAGGGCCATACTTGAGGCATATGGGGGGTTCCCAGGCTAGGGGTCAAATCGGAGTTACAGTTGATGGCCTACACCACAGCCACAGCAACACAGGATCTGAGCTGCATCTGCGACCTAAACCACAGCTCATGGCAACGCCAGATCCTTAACCCACTGAGCGAAGCCAGGGATCAAACCAGCAACCTCATGGTTCCTAGTCAGATTCTTTTCCACTGCACCACCATGGGAACTCCTAACCTTCCTAACAGTTCTGCAAACTATTTATAGCTCTGTAACAAATCCATTTCTGCTTAAACTAAGTGGAAGAATTTCTGCCTTCCTGCCTTGACCAAAATCACCACATCAGTGTCTATCTTGAAAAGGATGCCTTGGACAAAGCTTATCGGGACCCTTGAAGAGTAATCTGCACTTCAGTGGCAGAGTAAACAGTTTTGGGATTTTGTTGTTGTTGTTAAAAATAAGACTTTAGTGTCTAGCATGTTTCATGATCAGTAACTATGATGTTAAAAATAAAGCTGCTTAAAAAGAAACATGCAATATCTCCTAATAGCTATATACACAAAATGTTTAGAAATAAAACCTAGCTCCATCACCAGGCACAAATATGACTTTATTTATATCAGTATACTTTGTGCAGGACTTGCAGGCACCTCAAGGGAAACCTTGAATCACATTCTGTGTATTTTTGTTTTACTTTATAGTCTGAGCTAAAATTGAATACACTTTCTTTGTTTGTCTAGTTTTACTTTAGCTTATATGAAACTAACTATGGAATCTGAGGAATCCTAAGGAAGCTTCTCAGATTCCCCTGCAGCAAAAGCAACAGCTATACCACTGGATAGGACATATACGGTGCCCCTATTCTTACAAGGCATTTTATACAGTCCCTTTCCAGCTAGAAACAGAAATTTACAAGTCCAGAAGGAGGAGAAGCATTTAAAGCTGGTTTTACAAAAGGGCACATTGTTTTATAGAAATAGCACATTGCTGGGAGGTTGCCTGGGCTAGAGTCGAGCAGCTCAGACTAGAAAAGGGGACTTAGAGGCCAGTGGAAGTGATAGGGATGGAGCAGACACAGGTATTTTTAGAAGTCCCAATAAAGGACCACAGATAACAAGGGAAACAGGGGACATTGGGAGATCACTGTAAGTAAATAAATTGCTCAAAAAAGCCATCAGAACAAGACAGCTTTGCCTCATTAGTGGAGCCTTGAGAATTGCCTCAGGTTGTTGAGCGGGGGATGGGATGAGCCCTGCATTCATATTCAGACCAAGGGCAGGAGTTTGAGGACCACCCTTCTGCAGATTTGAATACACACCTTACTGGATACTAAGGAGGAGCTACTACTCGCAGAAAGGAAGAGGCGGGCTTTTACAACCGCCCCCCCCCCACCCCCGCTCCCCTTGGATGATAACTGTAGCCCACCAGATCCTCATCCTCAGGACAGAGCTTCCCTGCCTACCTGCTTGCATCTCTCACAAGCATCCTATCCTAATAAATCTATTTCTTGCCTATCACTTTGTCTTTCGCTGAATTCCTTCTGCAGAGACATGAAGAACCTGAACCTCAGTGAGTCCAGACACACGGTGAGTGATTCTAATTTAAAACCTTGGGTTCAAGTCCCAATCTGTGTTCTGGCTAGGTTTAGGCTGTTAATGCTGTCAGGTTCAGAAGGAAACCTCCATTGATTGAATGGCTACAGGTCCTGAACCACTGCACCTACCACCAGTGGCTCCAGCCCCTGGAATGGACCTGAACTTCAGGCACCAATGTTAGGCTTGTCACACCTCCATCCTTGGTTCTGCAACCCGTTCTATCTTGGGAAAGGAATTGGTTAAAAAAAAAAAAATCAGTTCTCACTAGCCAAATGAAAAAGCGGAAAACGTAATATTCTAGAAAGGGAAAGTGAACTCTAACAGCATTGCTTCTGTTATCTGCTGAACTTGAAAATGAAAAACTTGTGTATGTGAGGGTCACCCCACTACTTATTAGATTTGAAACCTCAATCAAGTCATTCAGGACAGGTTTCTGTTGCTTCACTGTGGGCATCATTGCTTTCTGATCTAACCCCAGGCTTAGGGTTAGGGTGACATAAAATATTCTGCATGAAATCTCCTTCAGAACTTGAGAAAAATCTTACAATTGTCAGGTGTTAGCACAGAAATATTATGTTCTTGTCATCTATGTGATGACTATCAAGTTCCAAAAACAGCATCTGCTCCAAGAACTGTTGCTAACAGACATTGATCATTCTTTCTTTAGTAAATATTTATCAGGCGCAAGCATTTGTTGAATGACCATATGTCTGAATAAGTACAGTGTGCTTCACGGGAGCAGGGCGGGTGGAAGTCACAAGGCACATGCACAGCACGGTATTGCACAGAGCTGAGGAAAGGCAGACAGATGCTTCTTTGCTACATCATCCGTATTTTTCACTCCAAATACAGCCACTAGACTGTAATCACTTTTGAAATCCCTTGCAGGTGTTCCACTTGGCTCCTTGTCTCCAGATCCAAAGACTTTCCACATTCTGGAACCTGTGATAATGGCTGATAATGATGTGCAGTGATGGTAATTAAATTATGAAAGGGAGGGAAATGTTATCGTGGCTGCTCTCAATGACTTCAAAACATAAATCTTGTATCTACTATGATATTAGAGCGGTTTAGTAATAGATGCTGTGGTGATACCCAGTGTCCCAACAGACGGGTTTTCCAAAGTCATTTCCCTGGCTTGGGGCATTTGTGGTAACCACACAGCCATCTAATGCATACAGATAGCCATTGCTGGGTCTAGGAACAGCACGAAGCCATTAAAGAATGGGAAAACAATTTCAGAAGATGTGTATGGACCATTCTTTTATCTCCTCTTTTCTAAGATACTGTTGGAGGATTCTCAAGCGACACTGAAATATGAACTTGGTTGCCTATTTTATACTCATTAGAAATCACTTTTCAAATTCAGTTAATTATAATAGTGACTCTACATGTCTGATACACAGCTTATTTGTCTTCTGAATTTGAAACAAACTGAGAGCTCTTGAAGTTATTTCTGTGTTAATGTTTTATAAAAGATTTCTGAAGACTTCACAATCCCAAAGCAAATAACATTAGAAACAGGAAAACTTGCCAAATTCAGAATCTTTGTATTTTGATGGAGACACTCCAACTGTCTGGAACGTGTTCTCCTAGGGATTATATGAAACATATGCTGTTTTACTGCTTCCAAAAAACTTTTCCTAATACTTTTACCAATAGGTGGAAACTATTTTTTAAGAAAACTTTCTCTTCAATAATAGCATATTCCCAAGCCCCACTCCAGACTTGCTAAATCTGCAACTTGGGGACAAGGTAGTAGGGGGTGGGGGGTGGGAAAAAGCTGTGTTTTAACAAGTCTGTTGGGTAATTCTGAGGCAGTGGTTCTCAAATTTACGCCAGCCCGAGAATTTGCATGTCTTATTGCCCAGGTGATGCTGATGCTACTGGTTGGGAGACTAAGAGATAAAAACCACTGCTCTACAGTGTTTTCAAAATCCTATTATCACCATAAGAGTTTGACAATCTCCAAGAGAACTTCCCAAGTAATTTGACCAAACTGATCGGTCACTGAAAAATCTATGTGAATTTTCTTTCTTTCGTAGAGATAGTACATAGTGAATGGATAGGAATGCAACAGCATTTTGTCGTACCATAGGAAAGCTCTCAATTGATATTTTAAAAGAATGTATACATGTAGGTATAACTGGGTCTCCATACTGTAGAGTAGGAAAAAAAATAATGTATTGGGGAAATTTAAAAAAAAAGGATAAATAAAATGTAGCATATTATAAATAAATAATAAATAAAATAAAACTATTGTGCTTTTCCCAAATGGCTGAGTCTTGAAACCTCTTGTCTATGCTCTATTGCCCTTTGGTGTTTCTTATAGACATTACCTCTGTTAAGCTATGTATGGCTCTATTCGGCATTATCACTTTCCAAGGGTGGTAGACAGGAGAAGAGGTAAAATCTGGTTCCAGGACCCCCCAGCCTTGCGGTACAAAATTTATAAATGCCGCATAAGTGATTTCATGGTAGAATAAGTCCTTAAGCCAAGATGAAAACAAAGTTGCCACTTTGCAAAATTGTAGGGGAGCACCATCCTTGCAGTTGCAGATGGTGGTGCCTGGAGCTGCACTGTGCACAGCCTACCTATCCTTAATGACAACCTTGGCTGTGAAGCAGACATTTTCACCATCTCCACACATACATTTTGTACTTTTATTCCTGACCCTAAGTTACAGTGCCTAAAGTTAGCCACCTGACCTTCTGTCCTAAGGACAGAGCTCTGATAATATGCTAATGACTTCATGTGATGTAGGATAACCACTCCTACATTTGAGTACCTTGTGGGGGTCCCTTCCCACTCATGGTCCTCTCTCTAAAATGCCTTCTTACCCAAGGGAGTGACCCACTACAGCCATATCTATACTACATGATATAAGCCACTGGGCACATCTGCTTGGATCATGAGTTGCTTCTGACAAGGGAAAGAGACTAGACTGGCTGACTCATGGCCAGTAAAAATCTTTGTCAAGAATTTAAACTATGAGATATAAAGGCTAAGTTATTGGGAGCTGAATAATATAAATGCAAAATATTAACAATAACGTTCAATGAATCTCTAAAGTTCTTGAAACTGGCCAGGTGTCAAAATTTGAAAAGATGATATCACTTTCAGGTAAACATGACAGATTTATCCCTGTTCTTTCGCAAACTCCACTGAATAAAAACATTCAAAAGGAACCAATGCACAAACAAGAAATGGGAGAGAGGCAACAGTGAACTAGAGATGGCAGTGAGATTTAGGAGATCCTATGTGGATGGATAATGACCAAACAATGACACAGCACAGGAAAGCAGCCTAGCAGAGGGGATGGCAAGAGGCAGAGAGCTGATTCCCCCCACCCACACCCCTAAAAGCAAGGACTAAGCAGTGCCAGGGAAGGATGGCGGTGGAGAATTGCCCTAACCAGGAGGACTCGTTGAAAGTCTGTATATGAAGTTATCGAAACTCCAGGTCTCCTCACCGACTTCCGAGATTTTACTCCCAAGAAATGTAACCAGAATAGTAATGGGTGGGTATGTGAAGCGTGGAACTCAGGGGGCTTATGTGGCCATCTAAGTAGGAGGCTGCCATCCTTCCCCACCCCCACCCTTTAACCTGCTCTACTTGCAGAATCCCAGCAGCCAGAGGGGCCTGGAGAAGTCTCCTCTGGAGAAAATGACCTACCTAGAGAGAAAATGTCCAAGTACTAACAATTGGGAATCCAGCAAAAGGCTAGACTTATTATGTCTGTTCATCACAGAGAGAAACATAACAGTTGACAAGCCCCACCGCTACACACAGAAAAATGTCTTTTTAGTGCCCAGCTCGAGTATGAATGGAAAACCCGAGCAGAACCACTTTTTGGCCTCTTGCCCAGCTCTCCATTTAAGATCTTCACATATCATAAGCATGAAAGCTAAATGTATTAGAGAACACATGATACCCCTCACTCGAGACTTATCACAGAGCCAGTACACTGAATTATTACAAGCAGAAACATGCATTCTAAATATCCTGAATAAAAACAAACTTTTGACAATGTACATGAAAAAAATGTTCACATCTGCTTTAACTTACATTATTTTGATGAAAATATGTTCAAATTATACACACTCTGAATACAATTGTGGCTATTTTTAATTCTTTAAATTACTGTCAATAACAGAAATCATATAGAAATCTTCTTTATAACATAATTAGCATGTTTGCTGAAATAAAGGCAAGAAAACAATTTAGAGAATGTATAATTCATAAATTATATCTTCATTTTATTGCTTGTCCAGACATCTACAGATCTACAGAAGACTCAGACATGAGCTATCATATTCAAATTCAATTGTTTTTTATGTTTTAATGATTTCCAGTCATAAGAAAACCAGCTTCACATTCTTTTTAAAAAATACTATTGTCACTGTTTTGAAAGTATACGTGTAAAGGTATGAAAACTGAAGTTTTTTTAGCGAATTATAACTTCTAGATATTTAGATATATGTTATATGGACTTCCATTTGTAGTCTTGGGCTGGGCCCTGCAACATTACAGACAGAGCTGAATCACACATCACCATTTGAGGAAAGCTTCAACAGGGAAATGAAGAAGAGTACAAAGCATGGGAAAAAAAGAAATAAAGGATAAAAATTTTTAAATGAGCCAAAAAAATGCAGCTGTCAAAATTCTTTAAAAATTTTAGATGATGACTACTCTCAGAAAGATAAAAGAAGCCATATTATTCCTTTTTTTAAAAAATGATCAGGATCTTTTTTATTACTGGAATTTAAGAAGGATCTCTTGGAAATAGAGAACATGAAAATAAAAAATACAAACACACACTAGTCAAAATTCAACAGTAGAAAACAATTCAATTAGAGCGTGGCAAAAAATATAAACACACTGTTCACCAAAGAGGATATACAGATGTCAAATAAGCACATGAGAAGATATTCAACATATTTGACATCAGGTAAGTACAAATTAAAGCCACAATGAGATATCACTATACACCTATCAGAATGTAGTAAATAAAAAAAAGTGACAATATCAAATGCTGACGAAGATGTAGAAAAACTAGATCACTCATACAGTGCTTGTGGAAAAGTAAAATGGCACATCTCTATGGAAAACAGTTTAATAATATTTATGAAACTATATATACAACAACCATTCATGCATCCAGCAACTGCACTCTTGTGCATTTATTCCAAAAACATGAAAAGGTTTATGTGCACACAAAAATATGTACAATGGTGAAATGAAATAAAAATATAAAGGAATAATATACACTCGGAAAGGACTATCTTAAAATAATAAATCCCTAGTTACAGGATGGCATACATTCAAAAAGAACTAGTATAAAAATAAAGATTAAGGGCAATTTTTGTTGTTCTTCTTTTAAATCAACCTACACTGGCAACACAGAGAGGGAGCTATCTGACAGTTAAGCTGTAATTCTCTTCAGGAAGGAAAATATTCCCTTGCATCTTTGCCTTCTATTTACATCAGCCAAATCTTATTGATGCAAATACAGGTGAAGATCTTTTTATTGCAAGTAGCATAAGTCTTAAATTAAGGGGAGATAAAATGGAACATATTAACTTGTGTAAGTGAACAACTCAAAAGCAGTTTTTTGTTTCCAGGTTTGTTTTTTTTTTTTTGCTTTTTAGGGCCACACCCACCCCATATGGAAGTCGCCAGGATAGGCATCAAATAAGAGCTAGAGCCACCAGCCACAGCCACAGCCACGCAGGATCTGAGCCACGTCTCTGACCTACACCACAGCTCATGGCAACACTAGATCCCCAACCCACTGGGCAAGGCCAGGTATTGAACCCACATCCTCATGGATACTAGTCATATTTGTTTCCACTGCACCTCAGCAGGAACTCCAAAGAGGAGATTTTTAAACTGAATGGACCCAGAAAGTCAAATATCAGGTCTCAGCCAAGAAGTCTTAATCTCTGCCCATCTCTCGGCTTCCTCTGCATTGCCTTTATTCCAGAGCAAGTCTACCAGTCATGGCATGAAGCTCCAAGCATACATCCAACATCCAACAGTGTCCATTATTCCCCAAGATAGAGCCACTCTTTTCCAAAAACCCCACAGAAGTTCCAGATTGGTTCTAACTGAACCAACTTAATTTCCATGCCCATTTATAAATCAAAACCCTCTAGACCCATGTGGGACACTGCAAATGGAGAAAACAAAGAGAGGGCTGAGCAAATTCTTTATTAGGTTTGTTACAAAATAGTTACCACTACTGTAAATGGTATCACAATGATGGTAATTGGTATTACCAATGACAACATGTGGTTTTTCCCTACACCAAGCAATACTCCAACAATCCAACTCAGTTCTGAACACTATCTGGAGGTAGCCTCAGATCCCACAGGTTGTGGGCTTGGTCCTACAAGACTGCTCCCCAATCCCAACACTTCAGATGCCAATCACAAGTCCAGGTTGCCCCTGGCACTTCTCACCAAGCACACAGAGATGGAAGGTTCCAGTGACCCCCCTCTTTGAGTTCAATTTATCCACTAGAGCAGCTCACAAAACTCAGAAGAACATTTAATTACTAGCTTGCCAGCGCACTACAGAAGGATAAAACTCAAGAACAGCTAAACCAGAGAGGTGCATAGAGCAAGGTGTAAGGAAAGGATGGGAAGCTTCCACACCCCCAGGATGCCACGCTCCCCAAATCTCCGAATGCTCTCCAACCTAGCAGCTCTCAAAAACCCCTCCTTTGGGGATTTTTCTGAAGGCTTCATTACATGGGCATGGTTTTGACCTCCAGCTCCTCTCTTTTCCCCAGAGGTCATGGGGCTGTGGGACTGAAGGTTCTAATCTTCATATCTCCTGATTGGTTCTCCTGGCAAAAGCCCTATCCTTGGATGAGGAAGCCTCAAGGTCACCTCATTAGCATTACAAAAGACATCGTTTGGTTCCTATCACTTAGGAAATGCCAAGGGTTTTAGGATCTCTGTGCCAGAAACAAAGACCAAATAAATATTTCTTATTATAAATCATAATACCACAGAAGTATTTTCTATGTGTTTGCTGCTTCTATTTTTTAGAAGGAGTTCACTGATCTGCTGCCTTCACTGCTTCTGTCTTATAATCTCCCAAATGTTCTGCTACCTTCTAAAATATGGTTTCCATGCCTACTACCCCTGGCCAAGGGCAGAAATGTCCTCCCTAACCCATACCTTACACTTTAGATAATCCTTTGACATTGATGACCACTTCTTTCTAGAAATACTCTCTTCATTTAGATTCTGTGACACTATATTCTGACATCTTTAGCTCTGCTTTTCAGTTTTGTGAGTTCTTTCTTTGTCCATTCCTTAGGCTAATATTCCTCAACATCTTTATCCTAAACCCTCTGCCCATTCTTATACATTTTACACTGGCAATCTCTTCTGCATTCATTACTTTAAATGCTATTTATAACCAAATGAATACAACTGTATATTTCTGCTCCATTCTTTCTCAGGTTCAGCAAACCTACTGTATATAGGCCAGGGAACTATATTCAATCTCTTAGAATAGACCATGATGGAATATAAGAAAAGAATGACTGGATCACTTGGCTTTACAATAGAAACTGGCACACAACACTGTAAACCAACTATAATTAAAAAATTAAAAAAGGAAATCTTATCAGAGATTGTTGATGTTCATCAATATCTGAATTCTCCTGTTCTTTATGTGCACAGGGCTAGAATGTATTTTTCAGCCACTTTTGCAGCTCAGATTATGTGATGGGTCCTAGACAGTAGAAATGAGAGGAAGTGATATTTTCCCATGACACCCCCAACCCCTGCCATGTGCAATACTTACTCTATCAGGTAAATGAAAGAATGCTAGGTATTTGGAAGAAAGTCCTAAATAGAAAGAGTCTGAATTATTTTTTGAAACAGATGACATCCCACCACGCCAACCCACATTGTACTTTTGAGTTAGAAATAAACTTTTACTGTGTTAAAGTACTAAGGGGTTGTCTCTTTCAGCAGTTAACACTATTCACCTGAACTAATACAGACCCATGACCTAACTGCTCCCAAAGCTTTGCCAAACTCAGCCAGACACAAAGCAAGCTCATCATCTTCTCCTCCCCCTCACGCCTAACCTCTTCCTCCAGCTCTGATCTCTTAGTGATTATCTCATTGGTTTAATTACTTCAAAGAGAAATCTGGCAATCTTGAGTCCTTCCTCTCTGGTATCAGGCAGGGCCAAGCATCAAGTGATCTCTGGAATCAAACCACTTTTCCTGACGCCCACTTCTGCCTTTTTCATTCCCGGTATCATCACCTGGCTGATTACTGCCCTGGTCTCCTTACTGCTTTCCCTGTTTCTACTATTGCTTTTCTCCAATCCATTCTCCACAATGCATCCAGATGGATATTGGAAAATGCAAACAGACTCATGATACTCCTCCCTTTTTCTGAAGATTAAGCCCAAATACCTTCACATGGCTTTAAAGGCCCTTTATTGTTTCTTGGTATCTAGACCCATCCCATGTAATCTCCAATCCTCTACCATGTTGAGTATCTCTCTGCTCCTTGAAGTCTAGACTTCTCGATTCTCTGAACTCAAGCTTCCATCTGCTACTGCTTCTAACTAGTGAGCTTAGTGATAGCTGTGATGTCATCTAATCTTCATGCTATAGTACTTCCAGACTGTTTGGTATAAGTTAGCACTCAAGCACTGCTGAGGGTCTGACAGACTTTGATTTGACCTCAGACAAAAATCAATGTAAATACCCCATATAAAGACTGATGCCAGGAGTTCCCATCATGGCTCAGCAGTAATGAACCCGACTATATCCATGAGGATGTGGGTTCAATCCCTGGCCTCGCTCAGTGGGTTAAGCATCCAGTGTTGCTGTGGCTGTGGCGTAGGCCAGTGGCTACAGCTCCAATTCAACCCCTAGCCGGGGAACCTCCATATGCCATGGATGCAGCCCTAAAAAAAAAAAAAAAAAAGCCAAAAAAAAAAAAAGACTATACTAGAGTTCTCAGCTACATTAATATCCATGAATAGGAACACCAAAAGCAACAGTACTTTTGAAACAGTAATCACATTAGAGGGAAAGGTAGGTTGCTGTAACAAAGCGACTATAAGGAGAATGGCTTAAAGAACAAAAACATTTATTTCCCACTCACATAACAGTCTGATGTAGTTGTCCAGGCTGGCTGGGCAGTTTTTCATATGGACACTCACGGACCCAAGTCCCTCCCCTCACAGTGTTCCTTCCCTCTTAGGAGCAGTGTCACTATCTACAGGGTCAAACCTGGATCTCCTTGGGTTTAAGCCAGTGGAAAAGGAGAAGAGAACATGGGAGACAAGGCACACAGAGGAGAAAAGAACATCCAGGGTGTATCAGGAAGGATTCCACCAGAAAAACAGATATGTATTATCATATCAAGAGATTTTTTGCAAGGAATTGGTTTATATGGCTATAGGGGGCTGGCGAGGCAAGTCTAAAATCCACAGCACAGTATCTTGCAAAGGGCAGGCTGGAAATCCTCAGGCAGAAACTGAAGCTTCAGTTCCCAGGCAGAATTTCTTCTTCCTCAAGGAGATCTCAATTCTGCTCTTAAAGCTGTTCAACTGATTAGATCAGTCCTATCTTGAGGATAATCTCTTTTAAAGTTAACTCAGATATTAATCACATCTACAAAATACCTTTACAGCAATCCCTAGATTAGTGTTCTATTGAATAACTAGGGGCTAGAGCCTAGCCAAGTTGACACACAGAACTGACCATTACAGAGGAGAAAGGAACAGAGAAGAGCACATAGTGGAGCATCACCCACTGCCTTGAGTCCCAGGTGAAGGGGGCACATTCACTTCAATGCACATTCCATTATGGTATCTTAGAGCACACCTAACTGCAAGGAAGTCTGGGAAGTGTAGTCCAGTCATGAGCTTGGTATAAAAGCAAAAACAGTTTTAGTGGATAATTAGTAACTGCCACACTAATGATCAGCAATGATCAATATGAAAAGTAAATCTCAGTTCTTTGGCTACCCATGTTTGTTCCTTGTGCTACAGAACTGTGCACTTCCAAATAAAGACCTGAAGGGACTGCTGGATATAGATTAGCTTTTATATATTTTCACACACAACAGATCACACAGGTATATCCTTGGCATTACTTGCCCAGCTGCCCTTTTTTGCAGTAATGATAAGAGTTCTGTAATCAAATTTTGGTAATTACTTCTACAAATTTCCATCATTTATGACCCTGCTAAATATATCTAAGTCTATAATATCACTGACACTCTGTCACCTACATTAGAGTGCACAACTGAGACCTCATTCCTTTTTTTTTTTTTTTTTTTGCTTTGAGGGTGCATCCACAGCATAAGGAAGTTCCCAGGGTAGCAGTCGAATCAGAGCTACAGCTGCCAGCCTACACCACAGCCACAGCAATGCCTGATCTGAGCTGAGACCTATACTACAGCTCACAGCAAAGCCTTAACCTACTGAGCAAGGCTAGGAATCAAACCCACATCCTCACGGATACTAGTCAGGTTTGTAACCTGCTGAGCCACAGTGGGAACTCCAGAGAACTTCTGATTCTAGCAATCAATTAAGAAGGAATAAAACACTAAAACATTTCAGCCCTTTAAACCAAAAAGTTTTACAGCATAAATTAACACACATTGTAAACTGACTATACTTACAAAAAAAAAAAAAAATAGGAATTCCCACTGTGACACAACAGGATTGGCAGTGTCTCTGGAGCACTGGGACGCAGGTTCAATCCCTGGCCTAGCACAGTGTGTTAAGGATCCAGCGTTGCCACAAATGTGGCTCAGATCTGATCCCTGGCCCAGAAACTCCATGTGCTGTGGAGTAGCCAAATAAATAACTACAAAAAATAAAATAAACCAGGGAGGTCCCATTGTGGCTCAGTGGTTACAAGTGCAACTAGTATCCATGAGGATGTGGGTTTGATCCCTGGCTCAGATCAGTGGATTAAGGATCTGTCATTGCCTTCAGCTTTGGTGTAGGTCACAGATGCAGCTCAGATCTGGCATTGCTGTGTCTATGGTGTAGGCTGGCAACTGTAGCTCTGATTCAACCCCTAGCCTGGGAACTTCTGTATACCACACTCGTGGCTCTAAAAAGCAGAAAAAGGAAAGAAGGGTGGGAGGGAGGGAAGGAGGGGGGCAAGGAGTAAGTAAAGAAGGAAGAGGGAGGGAGGGAAAGAAAGAAGGGCATTGGGGGGGGTTGGAGATGCAAACTATTATATGTGGAATGGATGGGCAATGGGATCCTACTGTACAGCACAGGGAACTGTGTGTGATTGGGTCACTCTGTTGTACAATAGAACTTGTGAAACCTTGTAAATCAACTATAATAACAATGATAAAACAAAAAGAAATAGAGAAAAACAAAGAGAGAAAGGAAGAAAGAGAGTGAGAGAAAAGAAGGAAAGAATGGAAGAAAGAAAGAAAATAAATCAAAGACTTTGATCATGGAAGAACATGCTTCCTGCCTTTGCTGTGGTCCGAGAGCGTGAGATAACATAGGGATTGAGATAGGAAAAAAGACACATTTCAGCCCTCTTAGTGGCTTTATTTCATTTCACTCATTCACTTTTTTTGAATCTGTGGAAAAGTCTAAAATAATGTTTCCACTGGCACCTATCCATTGGTTTCCTTCTCATCCTCACGCTTCCTAAAGTCTATTGGTAAGCAAGTTAGGAAGAAACAGGAGACAGCCTGCAATGGCATCGGTGTGCCCTCCCTCCAGTCCCAATTTCTCCACATGCCACATTCCCAGCGCTGCTGAAGTCAAGAGGCTTAAGTGCCTCCATGTTGGTGAGCTACCCTATCAGTGCACACCCATCACCACAGGGCCCCTGAAATAAGCGTAGATGCAGCCGGTAGTTGCTCTTCTCATGTAGGTCCCACTGCAAAAATGAAGTAAAGGTGATGATGAATCCAAAGATGATACGGTGCCTATTCTCCAAAAATTTAAAAATCAGAGACACCCCAGAGGAGTGCAGAACACAGTCAGGTCCCATCCCTTGGGCAAAGGACCTTTGGGCTTTTATGAACATTCTTTCCTCCTCCCCTTCAGATCTATCTCTAGATGTTTCTGACAATATTATTGAAGCCAGCTGGGAAGAAGGAAGGTTGGAATGAGGCTAGATAAGGAAGTTAATAAAACTAAGCCATCTATTCTAGGAAGAATAAACACTTGATACCACCATTCTGAGCTGTAACATTAAGTTTCCCACAGTCACTGAGGGTTCAAGCTTTCATGAACTGCTTATTTTTCGAGTCAGGAACTGTGTTAAGCACCTCGTGTTTACAAGTCGATTTACTTCTCCAAAAGGTAACTCTGTGAGGTAACTATGATTAGCCCCCGTTTTCAAATAAGGAAATCAGTGTTAAGAGAGGATGATGATCAAGTCACTAATACATAGCAGAGACATGACCATATCCGTACTTTTTCTACCATACATACACACCCACAAAAGCTACTGAGTCATAAGAGTCCACAGCAGACTTAAAAATCATCCGCACTCATTAAAGATGCGAGAAATAAAGACTGAATCATTAAAGATTTTAATGAAAAAGTAGACTGCAGAACATTTTCTAAAGGATGTAAAACTGGGAGTTCCCATCGTGGCTCAGTGGTTAATGAATCCGACTAGGAACCATGAGGTTGCAGGTTCGATCCCTGGCCTCGTTAAGTGGGTTAAGGATCCGGCGTTGCTGTGAGCTGTGGTGTAGGTCGAAGACATGGCTCAGATCTGGTGTTGCTGTGGCTCTGGTGTAGGCCGGCAGCTACAGCTCCAATTAGACCCCTAGCCTGGGAACCTCCATATGCCGCAGGAGCGGCCCTGGAAAAGGCAAAAGAGACAAAATAAATAAATAAATAAATGATGTAAAACTACTTGGATAGATTAAGTAGAAAATTATGTTGGGAAGTAAAAGTGCGCAAAAGGACAAAGAAAAGGGAAGAAAGAAAGAGATTCAGAAGCTCCATTTTATCCACTGCTTGCCGAAACGTTTGCAGTGAGACTTAACCAGAATCAAAAATGAATTCTAGGAGTTCCCTTTGTGGCTCAGCAGAAATGAATCTGACTAGCATCCATGAGAACGAAGGTTCAAACCCTGGCTTGGTGCAGGGAGAGGGAGTTGAGGCCAATGAGAAGTAGCTGACCACTTAGGGAACAAGTGCAGCAAGCCGGATGACAAAGTATGATCAACTCAACCACAGCAGCAGCAGCAGTGCACATTTAATTTTAAAATAAGAATAACCTCTGAGGAGGCCCTAGAACATTGAGAAAAAAATCTCTTTTTAGTAAATTGTACCAGAGGCACTTGTAGATGTGCTCAAAGCCAGAGGATATTGGGTACTAGGAAAGCTGACAAAGAGAAAGTGGGGAGTTATTTATGGCTCAGCCTGAAGTATCAATAGAAAGGGGCATGCAGGTCTGAAGAGAGAATGTGAACAATTTCCTCCCTTCCAGAAACAACTGCTATAAGAAAGGAGGAAGAGGGAGTTCCCATTGTGGCACAGGGGAAAGGAATCCAACTAGTATCCATGAGGATTCGGGTTTGATCCCTGGCTTCATTCAGTGGGTTAAGGATCCAGCATTGCCATGAGCTGTGGTATAGGTTGCAGACATGGCTTGGATCCTGCTTGCTGTGGTGTAGGCCGGCAGCTGTAGCTCAGATTCGACCCCTAGCCTGGGAACCTCCATATGCCACACTTGTGGCCCTAAAAATCAAAAGCAAAGAGGGAGGGAGGAAGGAAAGAAAAAATAAGGAAGAAAACCTTGCAGTAGTCCTGGCTTGGAACAGTGGCATTGCCCAATGTCTTTATCATCTTGGAAGAAAATGGGAGCTAGTAGATTCTGACAGCTCCTAATTCCTCCCCACTCACACAGACATGAGCTCACCCATGCTGGATCCCCAGCACTGAGTGTGTGTCTCCCCTGTGATGGTCACTGGTCCTTCGAGGTAGCAGAGACAGGCAAGGGTGGACAGCCTGCAGTGGGGCAGGGGACAGAGGTAAAGGTGGTATGCAGACAGGAGAAAGGGGTGGGTGTCTGAGCCAGCTTCACTGGCCCTATTTTAAGAGGAATAAAAGAACCAAAAGGAAAACAACCCACAAGGAAAACAAACACCAAAGACCATCTTAGAGATGGGCAACAGGCGGCTTCAGGACAATGCCCGTTCTGGAAGCTGAGGGTGGCATGAATCGTCCTTCTTTCTCCTTCCCTAAAGTTCACAGGACTGGGCCTGGCAAGACTGCATGGACAACCGTGTACAGAAAGTTTCCATCCCCTAGTGTGTGATACAAATGTATTTTTTCTATGTGTACCTTTGTGTACCTTACAGTGCAAAGACTGGTGGTGTGGTGAGGGCAAATCCACCAAGATAAAGGAGCAGAAAAACCCTGGGCTCACCTCCTCTCACTAGCACACCAAAATCACAACTATCTGCAGAACAAGAAGACTGGTGCCTACCAGGAAAGCTCTTCTGCAACTAAAGACAAAGAAGGAACCACAAGGAGACGGGGGCGGGGTAGGGATGGGGAGCAGCCGGGAGGGACAAAGCTCAGCCTCTAGGAACTGAGGTTGACCTCCTTCCTGAAATAGGGAGGGAAAGGAGATAGTGAGTCCAGAGAAAAGATAAAAATAGTTTTTAACCTTCCTTTTTCTAATAGTTCACTCTATTGCACATGGTTGAGATAGGAGAATTGGTATTCTGGCCCATGGTGGGGGGCGGGGAAAAAAGTCATCCTAAATTCTTGCAGTACCTATAAAATCATTTCTTGAACTAAAAAGATGAAAGGATATATCACAGGAAAGATTTAAAGGTAAAAAGTTCATGAAAAAGATTTTCCTTATTTATAGCCCAGCCTTCCTTTGAAATGAACAGTCTTTCAGTTCATATCAAGATAATTAATAGACCTGAGAAAGCAGCATTCCTAATAAAGGTGATACTTAAAAGTGGCCATTCCATTAAAAAAAAAAAAACATACTACACAGCATAAAATTGTCCTGAGTGTCCAGTTCATAAATTCAATCTTTCCAAAAAGATAACAATATCTTAAGGCTCAGCACTTCAGAAATTAAATGCAATCAGCTAAACAAGAAAGTGGGTTTTTGTATTGATAGATTAAAGTGTCAATTTGAAGCTGTAACATTCGAGAAAAACCAGCAGCAATTGAAAAAGGGTCATTTCCAGAGGTATCTTTGTTCAACCACAATTTCTTGCAACATAGAGCAAAATAATGTGGGAGCTACAACTCCTTGTTTTATCACAAAGGAAATACATCCACAGGGAAGTTACTAAGGCTGGAATCAGACTTGACCTTACAATGTAATCCCCATCCTGAGTGACCGGGTGAATCACTGACCCAAAGCATCTCTCCTCACTCCTACTTTGGAACAATGTCACTCAATCTGCCTACTTCCTGGGGACTCAAGAAACATGTGAAAAATATGCACGATCCCTTTTAAAAATCCAATACAAATGCTAATTTCCATTGTTATTTATTATTGTCAGTTACTTTGCACTACTGAGACATAGTTTTAGACAAAATAAGAGGGATTGTGCCCTAAAATTTAGAGTGCTTAAGGTTACAATGGTGTGTATGTGTGTGGATTTCATAATGGGACAATAAATAGAAAGCAATGTTTTCACAGAGTATTAAACAAAGAAATGTGCTTAGGCAGAATTTTTCCCCAGATTAACTCAAGTCCCTCAAGTTCACTAGTTTTTGTTTGTTTTTGTTTTTTAACTTTTGTATTGGGAAAATTTTCAAACATAAAATAAAGTAGAAATATACAGTGAGGAGTTCCTGTCATGGCTCAGTGGAAATGAATCCCACCAGGAACCATGAGGTTGCAGATTCAATCCCTGGCCTCACTCAGTGGGTTAAGGATCCAGCGTTGCTGTGAACTGTGGTGTAAGCTGCAGATGCAGCTCGGATCTGGCATTGCTGTGGCCCTGGCACATAGGCCAGCGGCTACAGCTCAGATTCAACCCCTAGCCTGGGAACCTCCATATGCTGCAGGAGCGGCTCAAGAAAAAAGGCAAAAAAAAAAAAAGAAAAAGAAAAAAGAAAGAAAATTAAATCCAGCAATATGTAAAAAGAAAACTATATAACAGCTAAGTGAGGTTTATCTCAGAACTTCAAGGCTGATTCAATATTACCAGAAAAGTAAAACACTGTATCAATGAATAAAACAAGAAAAACCACATGATAGTATCGATTTATTTAGAAAAAGCATTTGAAAAAAATTGACACGTACTCATGATTAAAACAGTAACAGGGGAATTCCCATTGTGGCTCAGTGGTTAACGAATCCGACTATCAACCCACATGAGGTTGTGGGTTTGATCCCTGGCCTTGCTCAGTGGGTTAAGGATCTGGCATTGCCACGAGCTGTGGTATAGGTCGCAGACATGGCTCAGATCCTGCGTTGCTGTGGCTGTGGTGTAGGCCGGCAGCTGTAGCTCCGATTAGACCCCTAGCCTGGGAACCTCCATATGCCATGGATGCGGGCATGGAAAAGACAAAAAGACAAAAAAGTAAAATAACACCAAAAATTCTCACAAACTAAAATAAAAGGGAACTACCTTTCCCTGAAAAAGTGGTATCTACAGAAACAAACCAAAAAAACCCAAACACCCTATAGCTAACATCACTCTTAATGGTCAAGGCCTCAATGCTTTCTCTCCAAGATCAGGAACAAAGCAAGATGTCCATGCTACTCACTCTTATTCAGCATCATATAGGAAGTGCCAGGAAGTGTGATAAGGCATGAAAAAGAAGACTCTATTTGCATATGACAATTGTTTATGATGCAGAAAATCCCAAAGAATCTACAATTAATCTTCTAGGATTAAGCAGAGCAAGATCACAGAATCAATATACAAAAAACAATCATATTTCTACACACTAGTAATGAACAAATGGAAATTAAATTTAAAATATAAATGTCATTTCGATTAGCTCCAAAAAATGAAACACTTAAGTGTACATTAATAAATCATGTGCACTATCAGTATGTACAAAACTATGAAATGCTGATGAAAGTAATCAAACATGATCTAAATAAATATGAAATATAACTTCTTCATGAATTGGGAAACTCAACATAGTTAAGATATTGATTCTACTCAAGTTGATCTACATATTTAATACAATTCCAGTCAAAATCCCAGAAGTTTTTTCAGATACAGACAAGCCAATTCTAATATACATGTGGAGAGGCAAAGCAAACAGCCATAAACCATTTTGACAATGAACAAAATTGAAGGATTCACACTACCTAATTTTAAGATTTAGTATACAGTTCCAATAATCAAGACAGCAGTATATGGGTGAAAAAACAGACATCATAAATCAATGAAATTTAGTAGGAAATCCAGAAATAGGCTGGCACAAATGAGGTTAAGTTGATTTTAGACAAAGAAGAAAAGGTCATTCCATGAAGAAAAGGTAGTCTTTCTAACAAATGGTGCTAGATCCTCAGCCAATACCTCACAACTTACACAAAAATTAACTCAACACTGATCATAAATCTAAGTGTGAAAGGTCAATCTGTTTAAAAAAACTTACTATAGACAATCTTCATGAAATCTGAGCAAAATTATTATATTATTATTATTATTATTATTTTGTCTTTTAGGGCCACACCCGCGGCATATGGAGGTTCCCAGGCTAGGGGTCTAATCAGAGCTATAGCCGCCAGCCTACACCACAGCCACAGCAACGCAGGATCTGAGCCACATCTGTGACCTACACCACAGCTCACAGCAATGCTGGATCCTTAACCCACTGAGCAAGGCCAGGGATCAAACCCGCAACCTCATGGTTCCTAGTCGGATTTGTTAACCACAGAGCCACAACGGGAACTCCAAAAAATATTCTTGAATATAATCACAAATCAGTCTGTAATAGAAAAAACTGATACATTTGACTTCATGAAAATTTAGCATTTTTGCTCTACAAAAAAATTGGTGAGAAACTAAAAGTCAAGCTAGTAAGTGGAAGAACATATTTTCAAATCACATATCTGACAAAAGACGTATCCAGAATAGAGAATTCTCAAAATTCAAATAGAAAACAGCCTATTTTTCAAAAAATTGACCAAAATTTTGAACATTTGACCAAAGATACACACATGGTAAATAAGCACATAAAACATTAACTAATAGAAAATGTAAATTAAATTCAATGAAAGACCACTGAACATATATCAGAGTGACTAAAATTTTTAAAACATAATAAAAGTGTCGATCTGAAGTGTCATAAAGGATTAGGAGCAACTAGAACGTTCCAGTGTTCCTAGTGAGACTGCAAAATGGTAGAGCCACTCTTGAAAACAGTTCAGAATTGTCTTGTAAATATGCACTTTCCATATGACCCACCGTCTTTTAAATATTTACCAAGATCAGGTGTGCCACATTTTTGTAAATAGTTTTACTAGAACACAACCACTCATAAATGTAATCAACACGGCTTTTTTCATACTTTAGTAATAAAATTAAGGTGCTATACCAGACACTATATGGCCAGCAAAACTTAAACCATTTTTAGTCATCTTTTTACAGAAGTTTGCTGATCTCTCCCTAGAGAAATTAATGCAAATACTCCACAAAAATCTGCCCACAAATAGCAATAGCAGCTTTATTCATACTTGCCAAAAAACAAAAAACTGGAAACTCAAGTGTCCATCAATGTGAATAAATAAACTGGCAAATCCATGCAATGGGATTTTACTCAACAAGACAAATAAATGAATAATTGACACACACAACAACATAAATGAATATCCAAATAGTTATGCTGAATGAAAGAAGGGAAAAAAGAGAATATACTGAATGATTCTAATTATATATAATTCTAGAAAACAATCTAGATGACAAAGAATAAACTAGTTGTTGACTGGAGATGGCGGATAGGGCGAGGAAGGGCAGGAGGTAGGAATTTCAAATGGCTAAGAAGAAATCTGAGGGATGATGGATTTGCTCATTATCTTGACTGTGGTGGTAGTTTCCTGGGTGTGCATCTATCTAGCTCAACACTTTTTAAGTGTGTAGTTTATTGTGTGTAAATATATCTCAATAAAGTTACGAAAAACCCAGACCTGCTTGAGTCCAGTGCCCATACACTTAATAGCAATGCTCTAACTTCCTTCTCATGAGAGAAAGGAAGTCAGAAAATCCCCAAGCTCTGCCACCAGGCTGTGCTAACAGCCTGGGGCCCTTGCATCCCAAAGGCTCTAATCCTGGGGGTGGAGCTGGTTAGGAAGACACTGCTGCCTCTTCTGTCCTCAGAGCCAGAGTCATAAGCCTCCCCTGAATGAGCCTTCAGGGCTGCCCCCACCCGAGTCGGGCTTCAGCCTGCCCCATTTGACCCTGACTACTTCAGCGACCTCAGGTGGAGCCCCTCAGATGGCCTGAAAGCAGCCTGAGCATCTCTGTTTTCGAGACTCTGAGAAGCCAGAGGAGTGTCATTTTATTTAAAATGAAAGTGTCTCAGGTTAGGCTTTCTGAAAGCAGATTATTAAGACTAGGTTGGAATGCGAGAAGTGTGTTAGGGGTCAATACCTGCGAAAACAAAAAGAAAGAAGCAGAATTGGGTAGAGGGGTCATCAAACCAAGAGGTCTGGCAAAGCTTTTGTCAACTTGTAAGAGAGCTCTGGAGTACCTCCCACCCACAGCAGAGATGGCCTGAGTCAGGTCCAGGTAGTTGGAAATTTATACCCCTGCCTCACTCAGTCATGAGATGCAGGCCAACCAGGAAAGGGCGTGATGTTGACTGAGCCCCTCTCTGCAGCTGAGGCTGCCCCTGAGGGAGCAAAGATGCTGTCATGTCTACCACCTGGTCCTTGTAGAGTCAAGGTGATAAAAATAGTTATACATGCTCATTTCTCTAAAAAAAAAACTATCATGGGATTTCTCTTGCGGTGCTGCGGGTTAAGGATCCAGTGTTGTCACTGCAACAGCTCACCTTGCTGCTGTGGCAAGGGTTTGATCTCTGGCCTGGGAACTGCCACATGCTGCAGGGGCAGCCAAAAAAATATAAAGGAAAAAAAACATGTTATGAAAAATATCAGTGTGCAAAATATAAATTTGTTCTCTTCCACTATCTTGCTAGTCAGGAAACTCAAGCCATGGGAAAAGAATTTAGCCCCATAATCAATAATAAACAAATGAACCTCACTGGTTTATCTTTTGTGCCTTTCACGTGTTGCCCAAGTTTTCCAAGCCTTGTCACACCGTGAGAGATGATATGGGTGGCAGATTTAAGAGCTAGCTAAAAATTAAAAAGTGAAACCACATACCTGCTCTATCAGGAAGAAACTGCATATCGTATTCAGAAAGAGAAACTATACATTAATAATGAGTATGCTTGACTGATTCTAAGAAGCCAGATAGGTGTAATGCAGTAAGAAAACTGGAAGAAGATAATGAGGCAGCCAGCAGGAGCTGAGAAGCCTATTTATGGTGCTCTGAGCTTAAAATGAGTGTCGGCAGAAGCAGCAGGAGGAGCGTGGGCTGCCAGCTCTGTGATTAAGAACAGGAGAACTTCAGGGAACAGTTGCTGCAGTAGTAAGATTTTGCCAAATACCAATACAAAAAGTTCGTATGCTACAACATCAAGAATAGAAACAAGTGACTGCGAGTCAGTATTTCTCAAAAATGAAGTGTCAGGAGCGAGCTTTTATTAATCAAGTAATAGTGTTTTGCTGTTGAGTGATACTATTTGCAGAGTGTGGAAAAATAATGAATCAGAATTCACAGAACGTTTGAAATGATGGTCTTTGAAAATAAAATGCATCGCTTTTAATGAAGAAAAACTTCTCCCATTTCCAGGGATATTAAATCAAGGGACAAATGTAAATAGTGCTGGTAGTAGAATAAGTGGTCGAATAGGTAAGAATGGGCCTCTGGTATCTTCTCTCCTCCATTGGTTTCCTCCACAGTCAAGGGAGGGCCTTGGAGCCCTGGCAGCTCATGAATCCTCTTCTGCTGTGCAGCCCTCTCTATCTGGTCTGCTCTGGTCACCCCCAATCCCTTTCAGATACACCTGCTATGGGCTCTTTATCCTTAAGGACCTTAATGGAGAGTGTACAGCAGACAACCATAGGGTGCCTCTACTGATCTGATTAAACAAATTAATCTGAATATATATCATTTTCCCATAAGCACATAGGTTTTTTAAATGACTCCAAAACACAGTTTTTAGCATGTTGTGGGGGAAACATTTTTAAGGTTGTTTCAATGTCCTCAGGGATTCCCAAGTCGCACTGTGTAGGTGGTGAGCTCTCGGCCTAGGAATCAGGCTAGCCCAGGGTCTAAACTTTGCTAAAGTTCATATACACGTGAAGACCCTCCAGTCTTCTCTCATCTGAGGACAGTATTTTCTTTCCATGACTTATTTCCTGCCTCCTTTTATTGTTAAGTTTCCTTCCAACACATAGATGATGCAACCATGATGTAGTAGAAAGAACAAGAATTCCTGGATCTCAGGCCTGATTTTTTCTGCTCCCCAGGTAAGGCCTCTGGCGATTACTTAAAGCTCTCTGACTCCGTAATTCACTGCAAAAATCAGTGAGAATAGCTCCTTTATGGGGCAGCTGTGAGAACAGTCTGATGCTTGGCACATAGTAGGCTCCCCAGGTTATTTTCTTATCTCCAAGTCAGAGAGCCAGGAACAGGTCTCTAAGACTGCAATGTGCTCTCCTCTGCATGCCAGTCTATGACAGCAACCACATCTCACCCTCCCCCTGGAAAGAATGCCCAGATGTGGAGTACAGACTGAAAGGGACACTTGTTCTCACACCACAAAAGGCTACCTAAGGGAAAGTGCCAGATCTGAAGTCCAGAGATCTGGCTACCAAGCTAGACTTTGCCACCTGCAAGCTGCATGATTTTGGACACCCAAGTGCAATCCTGAGCCTCAGGATCTTCAAGACCCAGGGGTCTATTCCAGAGGAACATAATAAGGATAAAATACAAATAAAATGCTTCATGACAATAGCTTAGATAGCTACATCACACAGTTCTAGAAATCCCTTGAGGAGCATAAAGGAAAACATTACTAATTGAACTTCAGGAGCAGAGCTGAGAGATAGAGGTACATGAACCAACAGTGTGATTTTTAGCTTCCTCCTGATACAAAACTCTACCTGGCTTCAGATACTATCAGCATCTAAATGGTTGAACTTTTTCTTTTAAATTTAAATAAGGCAAATACATTTTTGTTTTAGTAATATTTTAAATGGGAAAATATCAAATATTGATGGAATTACTGAGGTCTGTAAAGCATACACACACCTTAAAACATATCATACATGTTTCTTAAATTAGCCAAAATACTCTTGAATGAGGAACTTATACTATAGCCTACATCCCTCACACTAAGTTCTGGTTTCCAGAAAGAAGTTCATACCAAACTGATACCACCATGGGTGTATTGTGACAGTGCTGTTGTTTATTCCAATAACCATGTCATGCTGTGCTCCCAAAGAACAAATTCTTGGAGAAGGGTCAGAATGGGAGACTGTATGAGACAGAGGTTTGTGAGTGGGTGTGAAGTTCCCTGAGGACTCCCAGAAATAATTGGTGAGGTTTTCATCAAAATGGGACCCAGATTCTTTATCAACTGAGAGGGAAAAAGAAAGATATTCTTTTGTTCAATGTGACCCCATTGTACCCTCAAGCTGAAGAGCCTGGAGAAACACCCTGACAAGTGCAAGCATTCCAATGGACCAGACTGCAAAGAAACAAATACCCATCAAAGTACCCCCGCTTTGCATATTCAACACTTAGAACACCTTTGGAGGGTCTTCAAAACTTCTGAAGTGAATTGGGTCAAATCCTTTCAATGTCACTTTTTCTGAGTGTGTTTTAATTAGGAAGAAAACAGAATCACTAACGACAACTCTGAATTTGGATACCGTAACTAAACATGTTAATGGAAAAACGCTGAACTGACACCATTATCCAATGCTGCTGTATTTGGTTTAGTCTCAGCCTATAACAGGGATTTTAAAACAGGATGTTGCTATAGGAAAATGAAATCTGTGAACAAATGAATAGGTGCAGGGTACTTCCAAGGAGAGAAATGGGGGTAAGGGGAGGCATAGAGAAATATTCAGGGAACTATGTTAGACATGGCTAGATTGGGTATTCTCTTAACAAGTATCTTGAGATTGATGAGAGTACCAGAGATAAACAGAAACTGTGTTTGCTTGACTTCTAGATAAATAACAAGTCTTTTTAGAAATTGCATCTTTATAAGTTATTTTTTCTTTCTATAAACTTAAAACTTAGATCATTGGACCCAGACACAATTGGTATGTATATGAGCTCTATAAGACTACTAATAAATTGATAGAACTTCCCCTGAGAGTTTGGTTAGTTACCTAACCCTTGTTACCGATGGGTGAATTATGCCTTGTTGAGTTTGTAGGTCTCAGTGATTTTTCAGTCCTGTGGCAGACGCAGTATTTCTAATTAGCCAAGGCAATTCCACTTTCTCCACCTCCATTACCTCCCAGCCAACGCCTGTCTGTACAGAGCAGCTCCTCCTGGGGATAGTAACATATTTCTTCCCACCCACCAACACCTGCGAATATTTCTTACATTCCAAAGAGCACAGGACATCACTTTTCTATATGGTTCAAATCCACCCTTTGTGGAAGGAACCTCCCGCAACTGTGAAGCTCAAATCTTCAATAGGTGTGCGTGGGCAGGGGTGGGGTGGGGTGAGGTCTCTTCACCTGGTCAGAGTCTTTGCTGGTTTCCCTTGTATATTTTTTCTTTTTAGTCAAGACCCTTGTCACTAGCTGATAAGTAAACTGGTATTCTCATAAGCCTTTTTAGCTCCTCTGGCAGAATAAGGCTTATTTCAAACACCAGGTAGTTAACCCCTTCAATAAGGGCCCACAATTTTTCTTTATGTCCCCACCAAAGCTGGTTTAATGCCTGCAAAAGCCAAATGGCCAGTAAATTCCTATTGAACCAATTTGCACCAACAGGAAGACCAATCTTCTTACACTACGACACCTAAGTGGCCAATTCCCCTAAAAGGAAAAGGTTTCTGCAACTTCTGTTTCCTCACTTGGAATCATACAGAAGTTTTCCTGGAAAATTTCCTCAGGACCAGCCTGTGTTCTTCCACGGCTGCCAGATAAAGCTGCCTCTTAGCTACCCAATTGCACTATTCCTTTCATTCTGTGCACATCTTCTTCTAAGAGACAGGAGTACTCGTTTTCTTATCGAGAAATGACTGTTGTCTCCAAATGTCAATGGCAGAGTGTATTGGGTTGAATAGATTCCCCACCCCACCCCCACCCAACTCACATTCACCTGGAACTCATAATGTAAACATTTTTAGAAGGACAGATGTCCTTAGTTAAGAACCTCATCCCAAATGAGGATGAGGAAATCATCCCAAATTTATGGTGGGCCCTAAATCCAATGACTGGTGTCTTTATCAGAAAAATGAGAAGGAAATTTGGAATAGAGACACAGAAAAGGCACAAAGAAGTAGCCGTGCAAAGACAGAGGCAAAGATGGGTGTGATGTAACTCCAAGCCAAGGAAGGCCAGAGGTTGCTAGAAGCCTTAACTTTAAATTTTCTGGCTCTATGACTGCAAGAGAATAATTTCTATTGTATTAAGCCACCCAGCTTGTGGTACTTTCTTACAGTATCCTTGGGAACTTAATATCAATCTTAATAAACCCAAACCTGCCCTTCACATTTTGCTACCTCTCTTTACTTTTTGCTACCAGGTGCCAAAAATATAATCTTCCTCACTGATGTTAATGAAGATGGTATGAAATAATAAAAGAACATCAGCTTTAGTATCAAGTTGTGAGTCAGAAATATGACTTGAGTCATCTAGCTGCATGAAGCCTTATTTTCCTTCCAGGGGAAATAACACCTTCCCTATTAATGAGATGATTCCAACATTTAAACCAATTATGTATTTATATACCTTGAAATATTTAAAGACATTTGGTGTGTTTTGATTAAAAGTGGAAGGAAGGTAGGACCATATGTCAGAGTGATATGCCAAATGAAACATTTTTTTATCAAAAATGCTAATAATTTCTAAGATGATTAAGCTAGTCAGTTTTGGTCACACATTGAAATGACCTGGAGATCTTTCTTTTGAACTGAGTCCGACCCTAGACTAGCCTCTGGAAGAGGCATGGGGTTTTTGTGGGGTTTTGTGGGTTTTTTTTTGGTTGTTTTTTTGTTTGTTTGTTTAAACAAGGCTCTCTTTTGTGTAGTCTTTCACTTTTGTTTCCATTTCATAAAACATGAAATGGAATATATTTTTATGATCTACTTTATTCTTTAAAATGATTTTTATTTTTTCCATTATAGCTGGTTAACAGTGTTCTGTCAATTTTCTACTGTACAGCAAAGTGATCCAGTCACACATACATATATCCATTTTTTTCTCACATTATCCTCCATTATGCTCCATCATAAGTGACTAGATATATTTCCCTGTGCTATACAGCAGGATCTCATTGCTTATCCATTCTAAAGGTGATAGTTTGCATCTATTAACCCCAGATTTCCAGTCCATCCCATTCCCTCCCCCTCCCATGAAATGGAATATTAACGGATTTTATCTGGTAATGTCTCTGACAATTTTTTACTCACATGTCATATATCATAGAAAATGTGATAAAATCATGAGATTCCAGACATAGAAAAGCCATCAGACCCCAAACAATGACCCTTACTAATATCCCTAATAACACAGACATTCAATGGAAAAGACACTGAGAGGGCTTGGGACCCAGAACCCTTTACTGGAGGGCTTGCACCTGGCCAAACAGCTCCTTCAGCAACAGAATACAATGAAGCTATAAGGAATTAAAAATAACTGGGTGCATGTGCAGCCAGGGCAATTAGGAACAAGTTACAAAAATGGAACAAACCAACTGCCACTTCTGAGGCGGTGCCAGGAGCAAGAGGCCTTCTTCTATGCCATCCCTGCACACAGAACTGCCAAGAGGGTGGGCAGACCACCTAAGCCACCCCCCCCCTGCCAGATCCACTCCCCACCCTCACCCCATTTAAGGAACCAACTCCCCAGAATAAGTAAGGGCACCTGTTTCTTGTTCTCACTCCCTCCTGCTGCAGCAAGGGTCCCAGTTACTTGAATTTCTCCTCTGGCCTCTTATCAATTTTTATTAATTGAGGAGTACAAGGACCAAGGTAAGTAACATCACCACTGATTATGGCTTTCATCTTCATTACAAATTCCAGTCAAGAGAGCTGAAGATAAACCTTTCCATACTAAGTTTGCAGAATAACTGTTTCTCATACCATGGTGTCTATTTTGTTGTTGATGTGTGTGACCACATGCGTGTAGGTGTGAGTATACTCCAGGCAGCAGTGCCTAGTTTGTTGTTTTCTGTCTATCCCCATTCCTTTTGCTTCTTCTCATCCTAGCCATACAAAAACTTCCAATCACATAGCATTGCAAAGACCTTTAGAATAATCCATATTTTGCTTCCCTAGTGAAGAGGTCCTGATCACCTTCCCATCTCAAATGTATGTAACAAATAGGTCACATCTGAAGCACGGTGCCTCACAATGCATCCAAAAATAAATATTAATAAAGAAGATAGCTTTGCATCTCAAATATAGAACAAACCTTATAGAGACAAGCCAGTAGTGTCCTTCGTAATAAAGTTGCCTGTTGCCATGGGAATGAATCTAAAGATTCTATGACATTTCCTGGACCACATGAACTAAGTGGGAAGGATGCCTCTCAGACACCAACCCCATGTTTACACATTTACCTGAGAAACTCTGGGGAAGGGAAAGATGAAGGTATATATAAACATTTTGTATGTGGCTCAGAAATTACAAGATTGCTATCTGAAATTTATTTTTCGCAGGTACACAAACTGAAAGAGAGAGAAAACAACGGATCACCTACATCTTAATACTATTAAACCCTGAAGATGTGTAGGATAACAATAGATTCTCATTTTCACGTCTCTAACTCTACTCCAAGACAAGTAATACAAAGCTTTGCAGTTCACACCATAATAGGACATGCAGGTACAAGTGTAGCAACACAAATGTCTATTTCATGCACCTTTGGTCATCATCTAGGTTTCAAATAAGACCCCCAAGGACCTAGCTGACTGGTTCTGCTGCAACAGAAATAGAACCAGGAAACCATTTTGACTTGCTATGACTGTTCTTTAGCCCACATTCAGAAGTCAAGATAAAAGTTGGCCTGCTCAGCTGCCCATGACCACTGATGGAGAGATCATTATCAAGGTACAGCTTTGTTCTTCATAGGACCGGGGCATCTCTGGCCAATTCCCCCAAGCCAGCCTGTACCTTGTGAGGGGTTCACTTTTTTCTAAAAATCGCTGCTTTCCAGACATCACGTAGAAACAAGAAAAAAAAAAAACTACCCTTCTTCAACCATTTTTGGACCTATAAAAATAGCAAATTCTTCTTTTTTTTTTTAATCTTTGTCCTTTTAGGGCTACACCCGCGGCATACGGAGGTTCCCAGGCAAGGGGTCCAATCGGAGCTGTAGCCGCCAGCCTACGCCACAGCCACAGCAACGCCAGATCCGAGCAGCGTCTGTGAGCTACACTGCAGCTCATGGCAACTCCAGATCCTTAACCCACTGAGCAAGGCCAGGGATCGAACCAGCAACCTCGTTTCCCAGTCGGACTCGTTTCTGCTGCGCCACGACTGGAACTCCTAAAAATGGCAAATTCTTACAGTCAATCTAATATTGTTATTCTACAAAGCTATACTTAGAAGGCAGATATTAAATATTTTAATATAAAAAATCCTGCATAGTTTTAAAATGTATTTAAATATGTATAGATGTAACTACATCACCTATCTGCTGTATCTAATCTAGCTAATGGAATGTGTTTCTTAGATGTCCTATATTTCTATAATAAGTATTGAACACTTACTGTGTCCCAAATACTGTGCTAAGTCCCATGGGTGTTTTCTTGCATTTCATAATAACTCTATTACATAGATACAATTATTACCCCCACTTTACAGGTCACTTTGAGGTTAAAGAAGGTGAAGTATCTGGCCCTAGGTCTTATAGCCCAGAAAAAGGTAAGACATATATTTGATCTTGGACAGTCAGACTCCATAGCTTAACCCACAAGGGTCCTACGGTGCATTAGAGCTAGAGAGGGCCTTGGAGAGCAAATAATCCAGTGCTTTTCCTTTTTTTTTTTTTTTTTTTTTCTTTTTAGGGCTGCACCTGCAGCATATGGAAGTTCCCAGGCTAGGGGTTGAATCAGAGCTACAGCTGACAGCCTACACCACAGACACAGCAACACGAGATCCCAGCTATGTCTGCCACCTACACGATGATGGCTCACAGCAACGCCGGGTCCTTAACCCACTGAGCAAGGCCAGGGATTGAATCCACATCCTCATGGATACTAATGAGCCGGGATGGGAACTCCTTTATTTCTTTTCTTTCCTTTTTTCTTTTTCTTTTTTTTTTTTTAACAGCAATGGAAGGCTCTTATTAAGTGAAACTTTTTGTGGAAGTCCTAGCAGTTGGAGCAGGGCTGCTTTTGTTGAACTAGGAGAAAGCAGGAGACTCCCTGAGACTTCTGACCCACCAGGCTTTTCCACCTTTTCTTTTTTTTTTTGGCCTCCCCACAGCATGTATAAGTTCCTGGGCCAGGGAGCAAATCTGTGCCACAGCAGCAAGCCGAGCCACTGCAGTGACAATGTCAGATCCTGTTGCGCCAAAAGAGAACTTCATCCACCTTTTAAAAATTATAGTCTGGAGTTCCCATCATTGCTCAGTGGTTAATGAATCCAACTAGGAACAATGAGGTTGTGGGTTCAATCTTTGGCCTTGCTCAGTGGGTGAAAGATCCTGCGTTGCCATGAGCTGCGGTGTAGGTTGCAAAAGCGGCTTGGATCCCGCATTGCTGTGGCTCTGGTGCACACCGGCAGCTACAACTCCGATTAGACCCCTAGCCTGGGAACCTCCACATGCCGAGGAGCGGCCCTAGAAAAGGCAAAAAGACAATAAATAAATAAATAAGTAAAAGTTATAGTCCATTGATATGTCTAAGCTTAAAGGAGCCATCCAGCAGCATATTACGCCACCCCCACGGAAACCTGTGTTACACAAAAACTCTCCCATGCATATACACCAACCCATCAAGCCTTATCTTCTGTTCCCCTGACTCAATACTTTCAAGATCCAAACTCTCATGGGTTCTTCTGATTTCATCAGTGTATGTTAGCCATTTTTTTCAGTGAGTAAACTATGTTCTCCTGGAGAACTTATTTTCCCTCTTATTTTACTTACCGGTCTGGAGGAATGAGACAAGGTGAGGGTGGATCTTGAGAAGAAAACATCAAGATGTCTTCCTCAGGCAGCGTCTTTGAATGGGCTCCGGAGAAAACAAGGCTGCTTTCCTCCACCATCCAAGGGCAAGAGGCAACTGCTGCTGGCCCAGGATCCAGAAGACGCTAGAGATTCAAGCTTTTATCCATCCAAAGTTTCCCATCCCAAGTCTTCCTTTTCATAGGAAACCTGTCGCACCTGTGCCCTCCATCCCCACTGAGCCAATCACATGCACGTACTTTTAAGACAGTCTCCCCTGTAGCCTCAGGGAAAGAGAATCTCTTTCAAAGCTGCTGTGAAGGAATGTCAGGTTTTATGGCTGACTCTGAGCTGACACTGATGGCTGAACTGAGCCTTTGTTTTCTTTCCTGGAGATTTTCACAGTCAGTGCCATAATCCTTTAAATTATCAATATCTTCATACCATTCAGGTGCTAGAGCAACCACTCCTAGCCTTAAGTACCCCAGGTGAGTTTGTTGTGTGTGTGTGTGTGTGTGTGTGTGTGTGTGTGTGTGTGTGTGAGGCTTCCCTATGCTACAGCTTATCAGGAATCATCCATTTACTACCAGCCATAGGTCTTTGTTGCTATTTGACTAGTGAGTGATTGCTCCAGAATATCATCCTAAAAGTCTGCTTTTAAAAGCTATTCCGGATGCCAAATAGTTTATTTGGGGTTCTGCCTAAATCCTAGCTGAGATAAGACCTGTATAGCAGTTTATTTAGTTGCTGATTCCAGGGAAGAGAAGTGAATCACCAGGAAAAGTGAGAAAGGGGAAATATAAACATACATATGTTATCGATATTGCGGCTGTGAACAACAAAGGCTTGACTCAGAACCTCTTGAGCAGCATAGAAAGTACCTCCCAAAATTGTTCTCTGATGGACTAGAGGCAGAAGCATTTATTCACAAGGTACCCACATCATGACACTGACCCAGAACATCATTAAACACCTCTTGGACTCTAGTCATTGGGTTTCCTAGGATTCCATATCTGGAATTCTTCTCAGCCTCCATATTCTTCCTGAGTGATCTCCTATTTGCAACATTTCAACTTTATAATTTTTTTTTTTTTTTTGGCTACACTTGCAGCATGCAGAAATTCCTGAGCCAGGGACTGAACCCAGGCCACAGCAGTGACCCAAGTCACAAGAGAACTCCTATAATTGCATATTTAACTGTGGTTTTGATTTGCATTCCCCTGATGACTAGTGATATTGAGCAAGATTGCAGGTCTGTTTGAGTGAAGATGCTAATAGAAGTTGGATATAGAAGTGTGAGAAAAAGAGAGGGGAGTTCCCGTCGTGGCACAGTGGTTAACGAATCCGACTAGGAACAATGAGGTTGCGGGTTCGGTCCCTGCCCTTGCTCAGTGGGTTAACGATCCGGCGTTGCCGTGAGCTGTGGTGTAGGTTGCAGATGCGGCTCGGATCCCGCGTTGCTGTGGCTCTGGCGTAGGCTGGCGGCTACAGCTCCAATTAGACCCCTAGCCTGGGAACCTCCATATGCCGCAGGAGCGGCCCAAGAAATAGCAAAAAAAAGACAAATAAATAAATAAATAAATAAATTATTAAAAAAAAAAAGAAAAAGAGAGGAATGGACATGATCATCAGATTTGGGCGTAAGCTCTTGGGGAGACGGTGATGCTATTTAGTAGGAGAAACAAAGACTAGAGGAAGAACAGGTGGTAAGAGGGTAGGAAGTTGAGAAATGGAGACATTTTTACATGATAATTTGACTTTAAGCCTCCTGTAGTTATAATGGCATGGAACACTGCAGGCGTGTTTATGACTATAAAAGGAAATACAGCATTATTTTGTAAATTACAACAAAGAGGCATTGCCATATTATGAGTCCTTGCACATACCTGAGGAAAGAATACAATCTATTCATCACTGACTAGAAAATGAGCTCATAATCCATAAGGCTTTATTCTATCTGTGGAATATATTTTTCATGATTATTTAGAAACTGTTCAAGAAGAAAAGAATTAATGAAGAATATTTTTTACTCAGAAATTTATTTTAAATCACAGAGATGCCAAAATGTTGTCTACAAAAAATAAAATGGGATGAAATCTGACACTACCAACAAATGATCAAATACAGAAACTAATTTTAAAAGCATGTTCTCTTGTAATTTGATTGTTTAAACAACAAAATTATAATTCCTTTGTCATGTTGAATCCTCCTCACAACTAAATTGAGCTGATGGCATCAGAAATTAATTGATAGTAAAGAAATCCATTGCGATATTTTAACAAGAGAAAAAGAAAAAGAAAACCCCCTAATTTGATGACTGCTAAAACAGTTTCAATATGAAAACCCTTTGTTTTCACGTCGGAGGGTGGAATAAGGTGGAACATCTGGCCCATTAGAATAGGTTCAGGAACACCTCTTCTCTGGGCAAATAGAAGAATTAACCAGTTAGAAATGAAGACAGTACAAGAGTAAAAGTGGATTTGATTTGGTGGAAAAGCAAACTCAGAGTATTCGTTGATTTACCTTTTTGTGATGGCCTATGAGTGATTTAAAAGAAAAAAAATCTCCAGAAATCTTGGTATTTTTCTTGCTTTAAAAGCTAATTGAAATTTTGAGCACAGAAAGGAATCAATGAACAAATTATGGAAACATAGAAAAACAACCAGAGTATGGTGGGAAAGCAGCAGGATGACTGCCGTGAAAGGGGACCGAAGAAATTCAGAAAGTGAGTTCATAATTATAAACCTCAATATTTTTCCATATGTTCCTCTGTTGCTTTGCCAAAAGGAATAAAGGCCTCTCTAGGTCCTATGCACCAAAACCTGGACTATTATGATGATAAGGAGGTTAGACTATTGCGGGTACAACACTATGTTGGCTTTCTCACCAAAGTGTAGGACTTCCGTATTCTTCCAGCCTCACATAGCTGGCAGACTGTGGGTTTTGTTTGTTTGTCTGTCTTATATTTTTGGCTGTGCCCAGGACATGTAGAAGCTTCCAGGCCAGGGATTGAACATGAGCCACAGCAGTGACAACACTGAATCCTTAACTGCTAGACCAACAGGGAACTCTGCAGGATTGCGTTTTATGAAGAACAATTAGAATACATGGTGTCCAAGGTATGGCTATACTGATGAAGTCCGCTATGCAGAAAATCTAAAATCTGGACTCCTGGAGTTCCCTGGTCAAGGGCTGGGTGTTGTCACTGCTGTGGCTTGGGTCACTGCTGTGGCATGGGTTCAATTCCTGGCCCAGGAACTTCTGCATGTCAGTGGCACAGCCAAAAAATAAAATAAAATCTGGACTCTCCACCTTGCAAGGTCCGATTCCTTCTGCTATATGTGCTGACTAGCAGTAGCTACATCTTTGAAGTCAAGCAGATAAAGAGAAACTTAAGAATATAGAACATTAATGTTAGCTACTGAGCAAAATTTTTAATCATTGAACAGTTATAAAGCCCTGGAGATTTTATTTGAATAGCATTCTTTCCCATTCAGCTGTGTCTCGTTGCTTTCTTTAGAGATAAGAAGTGCTATAAAATAGTCTTATAAAAGCTATTGTTATCCTTTCCTATGTCAATGGTTTGTTTTACCCATCAAGCAATTGTGAATTCCTTGTTGAGAAATGCTGAAATCTGTGGTTACATAAATAACAGACAGATAAAAAGGACTACTAAGCAGTGTGCCAGGAGCTGTTGTATGTTTTAGCAATCCTAAAATCTAAACATTTATGCACTATGTTTTATAAAGAGATTGTACAGAAGAGAGGACAATATTTATATGGCATATTTGGAAATGCACAAATGCAGACACAAGAATCAGTACAGCAGCATCAAATCTACCAATCTCCAAGTAAACAAAATAATATATAATATATTCATATACATTCTAACATATACTATATATTCCAACATATTCCAATTAGGACCTGGAGAAAATTAAAGAATTTATAAAGGATTTAGAGCCTAGATGTCCATTTATGTCTAATGCCACCAGGATGCCAGTAACATATTCACCATGATGAGAACATGTGAAGAAAGAAATTCCCAGCACTGTATCCTTGGAACTCTGGGAGGTTTAAGCTTAAAGAAATGACCTAACATACTTTGGATGACATACTATTCTGGTTTCCTTTACCTTGTTGACAAGATACTGCTAAAAATGGCTGTGGAATGAAAAGTTACCAAACTGAAAGTCAGTAAGTACAACCTCTAGGGACCCCTGGACAGAGAAATATGCCTTGGTCCCCTCAGTAGATGGATAAGGATTATAAAACCTGTCATAAAACATAAGAATGTTGGAAAACAAAACTATAGCATTTGGGGGTAAAATTAATAAACCATGTAAAATAATTCCCATTTATAATCACAAGGTTGTCCTTTTACTAGGAATTGGAACACTTGAGACTTTACTAAGTCACAAGTCCTTACCCCTAAGAAAACTAGATCACTAAATATTTAAGTAACATCAGATTCTGGGGCTTAAAATCAAAGATTTAGTTCTACACTCATATTTTAAGGGTTTTAACAACAGCCTAGTTAAAACTGAGGACATACAGCAAGAATAAACTCATGTCATTTCTTAAGGAAAAAAAGGGGAATAAACTATTATAATGGTAATCACAAGATAAAATAAATATGAATTATAAAAACATTTTGTAAGGCTCTAATAAAAAAAACCTACACCATTAAGGAACGCAACCCTAACACAAGAGTCATGGAAGCCATAAAGTTTTAAGATAGCATACCTTTTTTGTTTTTGTTTCATTTTTGTCCACAGCTATGACATATGGAATTTCCTGGGCCAGGGACTGAATCTGAGCCACAGCTGCAACTGTGGCAGCTGTGGCAACACCAGATCCTTTAACCTACTGTTTCAGGCCAGAGATCAAAACCACACCTCCACAGCAACCCAAGCTGCTGCAGTTGGATTCTTAATCCACTGCACCATAGCAGGAACTCCCTACGTCAACTCTCTTAAGGGACACTTACTCTTGAGATCCAGCGACCGTGCTGTGAGGAAGCTCAAGTCACATGTAGAAGCTACTTGCATATATCATCCAGTTAAAGTCTCAGCCAACAGCTAACATTCACAACCAGCCAGGGGCATGAAAAAAGTCTTCAAATGATGTCAGCAACTACCCTTCCAATCATCTCAACTGACACTGAGTGGAACAGAGATGGGTACCCCTGTTAAAACCCTGCCTAAACTGCAGATGTATAAGCAAAATTAATGGGCTTGATTTTTTAATCCGATAGGTTTTGAGGTGATTTTTTTTTTTTTGCAGCAATAGATAGCTAATCAGTCTCTAAGTCTCAGTTGCCCTTTCTAAAGTGGGGAATAATACTATTAGTCCCTAAAACTGTTTTGAGAACTAAGTGAGAGTATGCATATAAGCATTTAGCATGGTATTCAGCACATATAAGACACAGTAAATGTTATCTGTTAATGATGGGATCAGAAAATAGACCATAAAAGGAAAAATTTGTTTGAGAAGCAAGCAGGAATTTGAATAAAGAGCTGGATGAGATAAAAAAGAAATGCTTTGAAATAAAAAATATGGTCAAATATTAAACAATAAAATTGTCAAGGTGTGAAACAGAATTTTTGTTGTAAAGGAAAGGCACAAGAAGATCTCCCAGAATACAAAGGAGAATGCAGAAAAGTAACATGATTACAGAGAAGATGAAGGAAAGGATACAATGATGATATGGCCAAGAGCTATTCCCGAGGAGGCTAGAGCAGCTAAACAAAAGCAAATACGTCCCTAAAGACACACACACGCACACAGGAAAATACAAAAAGAAAGCTTTTATAAGCTAAAAAATCTCTGAACTCTACGAACACACTATTTCCCAGATAGAAGTAAAACTGCACTACTTGAAAATACATGGAAGCAATGCCTTGTACATCAAAGAAAAAAAAATACACAAACTTACAGGCAGGGGAAGGGCTTCCTTATAAAGAAAAAAATAAAGCCTCTTCAAGGTTATTATTAATGTAGAGAAACTACTGTATATTTTAAGACCTTTACTGAGGTATAATTCCATACAATAAACTTCACACACTTAAAAGTACACAATTTAAGTTCTGACGAATGTGGAACCATCACCCCGATAAACACAATCCTCAGGCACTTTGTACCCCATCCTTCCCACTCCACACTGTCCCCCAGCAACCACGGATCTGCTGTGGCGATTTTTTAGTTTGCATTTCTAAAAATTCATATTATTAGATATTTGGTATGCACTTCTTGTCTGACTTCTTTTACCCATTACTGAGATTTGGCAGTTTATGTCTTTCAAAGAGTTTGCCCATTTCATTAAAGCTGTAGAATTTATAGGCCTGAAGTTTTCATATTCTTTTATTATCCTTTTAGTATTTTTAAAATCTGTATTACTGTCATCTTTCTCATTCCCATATTGGTAACTGTGTCCTTGCCTTTTTTCTTCCTGTTTGACGAGAGGTATACTGAATTTTATTGAGCTTTCCAAAGAATGAGTTTTGATTTCACTGACAACATTTTTCTGTTTTCTATTTCATTTGTTTTTGCTCTGATCTTTATTTTCTTTTTTTCTACTTTGAATATAATTTTCTCTCCTTTTTCCTGTATCTTAAGGTGGAAACTGAGATCTTTGTTTTGAGAATTTTCTTCTTTTCCTTTTTTTTTTTTTTTTTTTTTTTTTTTGCTTTTTAGGGCTGCACCCAGGGCATATGGAGGTTTCCAGGCGAGGGGTCAAATCAGAGCTACAGCTGCCAGCCTACACCACAGCCACAGCAACACCAGATCCAAGCCATATCCGCGACCTACCCCACAGCTCATAGCAACACTGGATCTTTAACCCACTGAGCATGACCAGGGATCAAACCTTCAGTCTCATTGTTCCTAGTCAGATTCATTTCTGCTGCGCCACAACGGGAAATCCAAATGTAATTTTTTTTTTTTTGTATTTTTAGGGCCACACTGGAGGCATATGGAAGTTCCCAGGCTAGAGGTTGAATCAGAGTTGTAGCTGCTGGCCTACACCACAACCACAGCAACGTGGGATCCAAGCCGAGTCTGCAACCCACACCACAGCTCATGGCAAGACTGGGTCTTTAACACTGAGCAAGGACAGTTTTCGAACCCACGTCCTCGTGAGTAATAGTCAGGTTTGTTTCCACTGCACCACTATGGGAACTCCTTCTTTTCTTTTTTTTTACATTTGTAAAATATTATTTTCCATCAGGGTATATTCTTTTTTAATACAGGTATTAACTGCTATAAATATCCTGCTATATCTGGCTTTATGTCATCCCATGAATTTTGATGTTTTGTCACTTAATTTCAAAATAATTTCTAATTTCCTTTTTGATATCTTCACTGACTAATAAGTATTTAATTTTCAAATATTGGGAGATTTTCCTAAGATCTCTTATTATTGATTTCTAATTTAACACTCTGTGGGCAAAGAACATACTTTGTATAATTTAAATTCTATTTGTATAAATTAAATTTGAGACTAGTTTTATGAGCCAGAATATGGTCTTTTTTTCCTTTATATTTTATTTAAGTATAGTGATTTACAATGTTCTGATCATTTCTGCTGTACAACAAAGTGATTCAGCTATACACATGCACATATCCATTCTTTTTCAGATTTTTTTCCCATATAGGTTATCACAGAATACTGGGCAGAAATCCCTGTGCTGTACAGAAGGTCCCCACTGACCATCCATTCTGTACACAATAGTGCAGAATATGGTCTATCTTGGTAAATGTTCTTGTACACTTGAAAAAAAATGTGTTCTGTTGTTGACTGGATTTTTCTAGAAGTGTCAATTATGTTGAGGTTGTTGATTGTATTGCTTAAATTTCTTATATCCATAATTATTTTCTATTTGTTCTATAGATTTTTGAGAAAGATATATTAAAACATGGGTTTTAATTGTGTATTTCTTCAGGCAGTTCTATCAGTTTTTGTTTCACGTGTTTTGAAGTTCCGATATTAGTTGCATAAACACTTAAGATTATTGTCTTTTTTTTTTTTTTTTTTTGTCTTTTTGCTATTTCTTTGGGCCGCTCCTGCGGCATATGGAGGTTCCCAGGCTAGGGGTCGAATCGGAGCTGTAGCCACTGGTCTACACCAGAGCCACAGCAACGCAGGATCCCGAGCCGCGTCTGCAACCTACACCACAGCTCATGGCAACGCCAGATAGTTAACCCACCGAGCAAGGGCAGGGACCGAACCCGCCACCTCATTGTTCCTAGTCGGATTCGTTAACCACTGTGCCACGACGGGAACTCCAGGATTATTGTCTTCTTAATGAAGTGACTCCTTGATCATTAGGAAATGACCTTTATCCCTGGTATTACTCATTGCTCTGAAAGTTACTTCATCTGATATGAATATAGCCACTCCAGTTTTCTTTAGATTCGTGTTAGCATGCTATCTCTTTCCCCATCCTTTTATATTTAGCTTGTTTAGTCCTTACCTTTGAAGTGTACCTCTTACAGCCAGCATAATGCACTTGGTGTTTTTAATGTTACCCAATCTGATAATTTCTATCTTTTAATTGCAATTTTATACAGTTTACACTTAATGTGATTATCGATATGGTTAGTGTTTAAGACAATCATCTTGCTATTTGTTTATTTTTTCCATCTGTTCTTTTTTCCTTTTTTTTCTGTTTCTGCCTTCTTTTGGATTAACTGAATACCTTTTTCTGATTCAATTTTATCTCCTTTGATGCCTTAATTAGTCATTATTCTTCCTTTTCTAGTTTTAGTGGTTATTTAAGGTTTAGAGCACACCTTTAAATTTGTCACAATCTGCATTTTAGTGATATACTGCTTCACACATTGGAACCTTCCTCTCCTACCAATTTGGTGCTGTCTTTACTACACATTTCCCTTTATATATGCTACAAACTTAACAGTACCTTGTTATTTTTGTTTAAACAGTCATTTATCTTTTTAAGAGATTTAGGTAATATACTTTGTATATATCTACTTCTGTAGGTTAGTATTTCTACTGTTCTTCATTCCTTTGTGTAGATCCATATTTTCACTTGACATCATTTTCCTTCAGCCTGGAGGATTTCTGTTGGGTTTATCTAAACTGCTATATAATACTGTTGCCTTGGCATCCACTTTGTGTGGCCAAGTAGCCTGCAGGGGTCTTGAACTGACATGAGCCCCCTCTCAAGCACACGCCCTAGATAATAGCTTGCAGAGTCATAAGTAAGTATAAGTTCCTGATATGACGCCATTGTTGTGATAGTCTCTCCCACCTCCCACCGCCCTCTCCTTTTGAGTCTTTTAAGTAAGGACCCCAGAAAGCTTACCAAACCCCTGGTCTCTTTTGATTTGAACTGACCAATCCAGCATTAGCCAGGGAAACTCAAAGCACTCCACCAGCAGATTCTAATAAAGGCATGTTCCCCTAGTCCCACCATTCTCTCTGCCTGCACCCTGCCTTGGCTTCGGTCCCTCAAGGTGTGCTGTGTAGCTCTTCCAGGACCTGTGAGTCATAAACTTCCCTATTTCAATTCCCTTGTGGTCTTTTGTTGAACCTCAGCTCACCTTCAACACTCTGGGACTCTATTTAACAAATGATAATTTAACACAGTCACAACTTCCTTTAAACATTTCTTGTGGTGCAGATATGCTGGTGATGACATCTTTCAGCTTTTGAAACTCTTTACAACATCTTTATTTTTGAATGGAACTTTCACCAGTTATAAAATTCTAGAAATTTTTGCTTCTCTTTCATTATTTTAAAGAATGTTGCCCCATTGTCACCTCACTTGCATGGATTATAGTGAAAAATCTGCTGTGTTCCTTATTTTCTCAGTATAGTAGTCCTCCCTCAGCCCCCACCCCCACCCCTGCTCCTTATTCACAGGGAATTTGTGCTAAGATCCCCAGTGGTTATCTGAAATCATGGATAGTACCAAACTATATATATATATGTGTGTGTGTGTGTGTGTGTATATATATATATATATATATATGCTATTTTTTTCCTATACATACATACCTATTACAAAGTTTAATTTATAAATTTGGTACAGTAAAAGATTAACAACTAATAAAATAATAGAACAATGTACTGTAATAAAAATTATGTGAACATGAGCTCTCTTTCAAAATATCTCATTGTACTGTACTCACCCTTTTTATGTTGATGATGTGAGGTAATAGGATGTCAGTGTAATAAGATGAAGTAAGATGAATGCTGTAGAAAGCATGATATGACATCAGGCTTCTACTGACCTTTTGACAATACAATGTCAATGGTCAGATGTCAGGAGTAGACAATGTCAATAGTTGGGGATCCAGGCAGGATGAAATAGGACAGCATGAAATCTAAAACTTATGAATTTTTATTTCTGAAATTTCCCACTTAATATTTTGGGACCACAGCTGACTTCATATAAGGGGAGACAAACATACACACATCTTATTTCAGTATCTACTTTTAAAGTTTTTTCCTTATCACTGCTTTTGAACAACTTAATGATTATGATATGCCTTTATTGTTCTCCTGTCTTTAGTCCTCAAGACATTTTTAAGATTCTTGAATCTGTGGCATTATAGTCTTCAATAAAAATAAAAGTTTTTTCAGTCATTATTTTCTCAAACATTTTCTTTTCCCCCCACCTTCTCTCCAATTCCAGATATATTAGACTTCTTGGAGTTATTCCACTATTCACTGGTGCTTGGTCCATTACATAAATTCTTTTTTTATGCTTTTTTTAAACAATCATTTTACTGGTAATTTACATACCATAAAATTCACCCTTCTAAACTGCACGATAGTTTTTAGTAGATTCACAAAGTTGTGCAACTATCACCACTATCTAATTCCAGAACATTTTCATCACCATGCAAAAGGAACCATATCCACTGGCAGTCATTCCCATTCCACACCAGCCCATGCCAGCCATTAGTCTCCATGGATTTGCCTATCATGGACATTTCATATAAATGGAATCATATAATAAGTTCCCCTTATACATGGTTTCCTTTACTTAGCATAAGGCTTTCAAGAATCGTTCATGTTGTAGCATTTATCAATACTTCATTTCTTTTTATTGTTGAATAATCCATTGTATGAATATACTATTTTTGTTTATTTTTTCATCAGTTGATGGACATTTGGATTGTTTCCACTTTTTGGCTATTATGAATAATGCTGCTATGAACATTTGTGTAAAAGTTTTTGGGGGAATATATGTTTTTATTTCTCTTGGGTATATACCTAATAGTAGAATTTCTGGTCTACAGCAACTATGTCTAAACTTTTAATGACATGCCAGGCTGTTTCCCAAAGTAACTACACTATTTTACATTCCCACCAGCAGTGTATGATGGCTCTAACTTCTCTACACGCTTACTAAAACTTGTTACTAGCTACTTTTTTATTATAGCCATCCTAGTGAATGTAAAATGGTATTCCATTATGGTTTTTTATTTAAATTTTCCCGATGGTTAATGATGCTAAGCATCTTTATCTTCCTTGAAAAATGTCTATTCAAATCCTTTGTTCATTTTCAGATTGATCTATCCCTTAATTATGTTGTAGTTGATTTTTTTATATTCTGATTCCAAACTTTATTAGATATATAATTTGCAAACTCATCATGTGGATTGTCTTTTCACTTTATTGATGGTGTCTTTTTAAGTACAAAAGTCTTAATTTTGGTGAGGACTAGTCTTATTTCTTGTTTTGTCATTTGTGTTTTTTGGTGTCACAACTAAAATTCATGACCTTAACCCAAGATAACAAAATTTACTTCTATATTTTTTCTAAGGGGTTTATAGTTTTATCTCTATGTAAAGAGCAAAAAGTTACATTTAAAAATTTTTAAAACTTCCCAATAAAATCCACCAAAACCTAGAGGATGCATCACATATAATGACAAAATATTGGAAATGTTCCCCTGAGATCGAGAATGAGAAAGGATGTTCACTAACGTCACTTCTATTGAACATTGTACTGAAAGTTTTAGCCAGTTCAACAAAGCAAGAAAAGCAAATAAAACACATATAAAATATATAAGGTCAGAAGCAAGAAAATCCCCCAAACTTGTCATTATTTGCAGATGACATGCTTTTGTATCCATAAAATCTGAAATAATACAGAGGTAATTAAAATTAACAAGTGAGTTTAGCAAGTTCACTTTATACATGACTATCACAAAATAATCTATTTTATTTTCTATATACCATAAATAGGCAATTTGGAAATTTAAATTTTAAAATGTTACTATTTCTAGCAGCATGAGAAACATCAAATACTTAGGAATAACTCTAATTTAAGGTGTGAAAAACCTTTACACAGAAACCTATAAAGCTGTATTAAGAGAAATTAAATAAGACCTTAAAAATGGAGAAATACACCATGTGATGTAAATGGATTGGGATACTTGATAATGTAAATATGTCAGAACTCCCCAAAATGATATATTCAATATAATACCAACCAAAATTCCAGGAGGTGTCTGACAGAAATTGACAATTTATATGGAAAAACAAAGAGCCAAAAATAACAAAGAAAAAATGTTGAAGAAGAGAAGTGGGAGCCTACACTCTATGGAGTCAAAACATTATAAAACTATAGTAATGAAGACAGTACAGTAACATAGCCAGGACAGATGTAGACAAATGGAACTGAAAAAAGATTCCAGAAATAAAAACATACATACATGGGTACTTCATTTTTCACAAGGATGGCACTGCAGACTAATGACAAAGGACAGTCTTTACAATAAATGGTCTGAGTCAACTGATTATACATGTTGGGAAAAAACAAAATTGGCCCTCTTTCTCACACTATGCACAAAAATCAAATATAGGGGGATTACAAATTTACATGTGAGAAGTAAATCAAGAAAGCTACCATTAGGTAATATAAGAGAATATTTTCATGAACATAGGGGCAAAGATGTCTCAACACTAAACAAAAATGAAAAAAAAAATCACAACTTGGATTAAATTAGGGATCTATACATCAAAAGACATTAGCAACACACAAGACAAAACAGGTTTAAGATTCTTAAGTAATGCCTCAAAAGTGAATAATAAAAAATAAAAATTTACTACCCCCCAAAATGATCAGAAAACAATGATAATCTGTATGAGATTATTTATAGTCAACAAACATACTAATATGTATTTAATCTCACTAGAGATTAAAGATAAAGACAAGTAAGATTTTTAACCTAGTAGATTGGCAAACATGAAAATAAGAAAAACTAAATTTAGTATTAGTTAAGATTTGAGCACTTTCATAAACTCATGGTAGGAAATTAAATTGGACAAGTTTTCCAGAGACTATTTGGCAATGTATCACAAAAGCCCTAAAAAGTGCATCTATTCTTTGCCCAATAATTCCACTTCCAGAAATCTATCCTAAAGAAAAAGTTGAACAACTTTGCAAAAATGGATTTTTATCACTGCAATGTTTATATAACAAGAAATTAGGAAAGAAAACTCTAACAATAGGAGATTGGTTAAATATGTTATGATAATGCACATAGGGAGACACTGCGTCATAATTATAAATAATAATTTGGGTCAAGGATCACCACCTAAGACAACTGCAGGGCAAGATAAATGAGTGAAGAGGGCAATTCCAATGAATTGATGCCAAGAAAGAAGTGAGGGGAGGGTCAAGTGATGTTGGTATACTCAATATTTTAAAAGAAGTAAAAAATCAAAATTTTTATGTGAAATCTGATTATGTTTAAAAGTTGCCCATTGTTTAAAATACTTTTGAAAAAGGATCAGTGATCAAATAAAATTTTCATGTATGGACTAGATTCAATTCAAAGGCTGAGAGCTCCAATGTACATATATACTATTTACATAGAAAGATTTCCATGATGTGTTGTTATTATTGCTGTAAAAAGCCTATTATGAAACAGCTTATGTAATATTATCTTGTTTTTTGTTAAAAATTAAAGCATATTTATATGTATATATAAATGCTAAATAGCATCTAAGGGTGTATAAATCTAAATGTAATAGAGTGAGTTTTTTAATATATTTCTCTATTTTTGCATTTTTATATTAATCATTAATATTATAGGAAAATAGGATGAAATTCTTTTCGGTTATGGTGGTAAAAGAAGAGTTAAAAGTCTAGTTTAAAATTTTGAAAATTAAATTAAAAATCAAAATCAGTGACTAAACACTCTTGCACATAAACTCAGACCACAATTGAAAGTCAATTCTTTCACTTCCTGTATTAGTGGACTTTGGCTTTCTCACCTATAAAATGTTAGTGATAATACCTACCATCTCTGCCTCAAATTCCCTGGACTATAAAAATTAATAAACAAAAACAGAATGAATATCTACCATACTACTTTCCAAGCATCACCAGAAGCTAAGTGGAGGGAAGGAGGCTTTTTCAACTGCAGTTCAAGTGTGGAAAGAAAACAGACAGTTGTAGAAAGTTATAATGTTAAAAGTTTGTATGTTTGTTTGTTTGTGCTTTTCCATCCAGAGGCAAAACCTCTTCCCTTGCAACTTCTCCACTCTCAGGATCTAGCATTCCTCCCTGCCCAACACCCTACTCCCAACCTACAGAGGACACTCAATGCAATGGAGCAAAGAGAAGCTGACACCAAAAGTATTACTAGATGAGGTGGAATCTTATCATGTTCTCAAGAACATTTGGGTAGAGCTTAAGTGTACATGGAGCCCCAGGACAAATGGAATAAATTAGAGAAACCACTCTCAAGGATTGGATTTGACCCTCAAGTACAGAAATGAACAAACATTCTTTGAAAGTTTGCCACCCTTTATCTTCTTGTCCCACCTCTCTGCTCTCCAGGAAAGGCATGGATTTCTCCAAGTGGAATTCAGGGAAGTGCAAAGGTCCATGGGTGAAAACAACAAATTGGCTGATGCAAGAAGGGTTTCATTTCTGTCTGTAGCACCTCTTTTTTCATCATAAGGTATTTAGATTACTGCATGCCACTATTCCTCTACCATACAGGCTACAGTGGAAGTACAATGGAGGGTAAAGACATTTTTTTTCAGGCTACTGTAGTGCCATAGGGAACCTACCTTAAAATAAGCTCACGTACCTTCCCAAGTTTTAATTGCAAGGAGAAATATCATCCTATCTGGTCCATGGTAATATCATACCCTGTAAGATATTTTTGATATAATAATAACTCATTTTCATTACCATCCCTATTTCAATTAATTCACAATAAAAGAGAACAGTAAGTGTTGTTTCATATCTTTACTCTTTCAGTAATGTGCAACATGAACATAATAGTGTTAAGAAGTCAGAAATAACTTAACACAGTAGCTATAGAAGATGATTTTATATTTGCAAAATTTCAACAATGATCTTCCCTTAGGTTCCCCCAAATTAGCGTATTTGTTAATCAAATTAATTAAGAAGCTTTTCAAAATAAAAGCAATGTTTTAAATAAATATATTTTCATAACCATAGAACATTTAGTTCTGTTGGAGGTAACAAACACATTATACTCAAGTACTTTATGAAGATATTAGGGTAAAAATGATCTGGATGCAATTATAAATGTGCCTTAATTAGTCATTTGCTTCTTTTACGTCTATGTTTTTCTACTATATTTTAAAATTTTGTAATCAGTTCTTAAGTTGTCACCAAGATGTTATCTGACCCACATAATTTATATCACCTCAAGATAATTATATGGTATTGTTTGAGCAATGTCTTTAAATTTAAATTTAATTTAGTATTCTCAATTAAATGCAATGAAAGCCAAAACCTCATAGCTGCCCATGTATGTTATAGAAAATAAATGCTAGATTCCCAGTTTGGACGAATAAGACCGTCCTACAAATTTCAAACCTTGAAATTTCATAATTGAATATCACTGTCCCATAAAAATCCTAATTACAACAGTTTTCACTGTATTTCAGAGTACTACATAGGTGGGTATAAATTCACTGATGATCAGCTTTTCCACTGAAATCATATCTGTTCAGTAAACAACTACAGAAAACTTTCTAAAACTTAACTTTAAGAAATATTTTAAAGAGTTCATGAAATGAATTTGCTGATCTTCCCAGTAATTCTGATCAATTTTATTTCTACTGTATTTCTTAAGAATTTGTCTAATCTCTAATCTATTAAAGCATCTATGCCTTGGTAAATTTGGCTTCCTCCAATAACAAGATATGTTAAGATCCTAAATTAAAGGACAAAGAGAAGTAAAATTAATCACAGCAATAAGTTATAGTAAGTGCTCTTTAGAATTTCAGATTAACGAATTTGTCCCAAAATGATAAATAATTTACTAAACGAATAATGCAACATGGAATAAATTTTAAGAGAATCTCTCTCTCTTTCTCTCCCCCATCCCCCCTCTCTCTCAGTCTTTATCTTTCACTCTTTCTTCTTCTGTCTGTCTCTCGCTCTCTCTCACGCAAACACACACACACACACACACTTCCACCCACATCCATACATGAGTGTGTACACACACCTCAGAATTGTAAAACACTGCTACTAAAGATTTTAACTTAGATAAGTTAACTATGTTAAAATACTGACACTGTGAAAATATCTGTTTCTGTCCAATACCCCATAGAGGGCATCTTTTTGTGAACTTCTAAAAAGCTTAAAGAAAGAAAACCAGAAAGAAAAGCCAGAGTCCTCGACAGGAAGGCTGGGTGGTGGCGTCTGCTCAGGGTCACAGCTTCCCACTGTCCTCGCCACTCTCCTTCTCCTCTATGGCTTCCAGGCTGCGCTTGCTCTTGGCCTCGGCTCCGCTGCTGGGGGCTTTACTAAGTCCACAAGACAAGCACGCCAGCTGGATCTGCTTCATGTTTTCTACAGCCTCATTCTTGGCATTCTTCAACAGATCTCCCTGGCCCTACAAATAGCAGAAATAGACACCAAAGAAGAAAGTTATGCTCCAGGCATATCCTGAGTGACATCATTCTATATCCTTCACAAGGAAACAGACTCGGACTGGAGCACCTACTTTTCCAGGGTTTAGGCCAGCATCCTTTTCTCGCATTATTGAGGGTCTTTGTTCTATGAGTTATGGACCTCAACCTGAGCCTTCCCGATTGGCTCTATGGTTGCCGGCAGCCCCTGGAGATTCCTGTAGCAGGGAACAGCCTCCAGGAACCCTTCTGCGGACAGTAAGCCCTTCCATCACTGGGGTCTGAGACTTGGCACACTGCTGCAACTCCTGTCCCACCCATCCCAGCATTCCCAAGCTTGAGAGAAAACAAGGAAAGAAACTCCTCCTTACAGAACTGAAATGTACATCAGCTTCTCAGTGTACAAGAGCTTACAAAGCAAAATATCTTCCATAAAGTAAATCACACACTCTTATACTTGGTGAGCTGGGTTTTTGTATATTGGGTTATCCTTGCAGTCTGCCTTTTGATAACTTCCTAGTCACCCGCATTCCATCTGTCTTTTCCATCATCCTGAGGACAAGGTTCCCATCTGGCTGATGGAAAAAGAGAGGCTCCAGAGGCTCAGTGTGTCAAGCAAAACAAACAGCAAATGAGGATCACAGGAAATCATCAGCTGTCAGTTACATCAGTGCCTGAGAAAGGTATTTTCCCATTTTTTTTTTCTTATTGTAGATAACCGTTATAATGATCAAGTATATATACTGACTCTGGGCCAGCGGGTTGAAATATTAAGTGTGGGGAAGCTGGAACATGTTTCCATAATGTACAGACAAAAAAGGAAGCAATTCCATCTCTCCCACTCTTCTCCATTCTCACCACAACACCTGAGAGGATGACCTTGAAACTCAAGGTTACACTAACTGATGGAGAGTTCCTCTAGAAAGCAGAGGCTCTGAGAAAAGATGTCACCTACTTTATGCAAGGTACTTCATGATACACTGTTTCATCTCTTTAGTTTGAGAATACTTTTACCTTAGGGTGTATGAGGAAACTTGTATTAAAAAATGCTTTGGGGAGTTCCCATTGTGGCTTCGTGGGTTAAGAACCCGACATAGTGTCCATGAGGAAACGGGTTCGATCCCTGGCCTCACTCAGCAGGTTAAGGACCAGGCATTGCCACAAGCTGTGGTGTAGGTCACAGATTAGGCTTGGATCCCGCATCGGCCAGCACCTGCAGCTCCAATTCGACCCCTAGCCTGGGAACTTCCATAAACTGCTGGTGCGGCCCTAAAAAGAAGAAAAAAAAAACCTTAAATTTAAATTTTAAAAAATGCCTGAGATATTTCATTCCTTAAAAATCTGTACAGGCACTTGTCAGTTCTATCTTACATCATAATAGCTAAATCCTTCAAACAACAGCCTTTCAGTATACGGGGTCAATAAGTAGGGCTAATATTGTTGGTAAAGTAATCAACTTACCCTTGACTACTTTGATCATGGATTGGGATTTTAGAAGTAGATTTGGAAGTTGTATAGGCGAAAAGAGGCTGAGCCTGATGAGGTGAAGTGACTGACCCAAGGTCACGGCTCATGAATGACTGAGCTGGGACTAAAGTCCAGGTCTTCTCCCTCTTGATTCGGTGCCCTTGCCTACATACCACATTTATATTTTAGCCTCAGACTGGAGAATGAATACTTTTTCAGAAAAAGATGAACTTTCTAGGGGGAAGACATTCACTGCACTAGCAGAAGTTGAGGAGGTGGGTCTTAATGTTATAGACATAAGGAGTTCCCGCTGGACCTTAGAGAATGAAGTCACATCCACTTCAAAAAATGCAGTTCTTAAGTACGACTAATAATAGTACAACATATAAAGTGCTTGCTCTCTGCAGGCATTCTTCTTCATGCATCACTCACATTCATTATTTGACTGTCAACATTTCCATGAAATAGGCACTTTCCTTATTTTAAGTTTACAATGAAAAAACTGAGAACCAGAATGACCCCGTTTCCCAGAATCACTCAGCTGCTAAGGGGGAGATCTGGGGCTGAAATAAAGTTCATCAGCTGGCTCCAGAGTTTGTAGTATTAACCACTACATGATATGGCATCTCTTCAAGGCAATTACACACTCTCTATAAAGCACACTAAAGCCTCCTACTCATTGTTACCCATGGAAACAACACAGATAAAAAGAAAATCATTGCCCAGGTGGCACAGTCTCAGAAATGGGGTCAGAGATAAGATGCACCAAGATACACCGGCAGGGACAAAAGTCAGAGTATCTTAGTTCTGTTTTAGCTTCAACAATTTCTTCCTGGGCCATTTTCTCTGCTGTAAAAATGATGAAAATACTCTTTGCTTTGCTCATGCTTTTATTTAATTTATTTATATATTTTTGTCTTTTTGCCATTTCTTGGGCCACTCCCGCGGCATATGGAAGTTCCCAGGCTAGGGGTCTAATTGGAGCTGTAGCCACCGGCCTACACCACAGCCACAGCAACGCGGGATCCGAGCCTCGTCTGCGACCTACACCACAGCTCATGGCAACAACGGATCCTTAACCCACTGAGCAAGGGCAGGGATTGAACCCACAACCTCATGGTTCCTAGTCGGATTCGTTAACCACTGAGCCACGATGAGAACTCCTCCTCATGCTTTTAAAGATTGAAGAAAATATGTTGAAAAGCTGTTTGTGATTTAAATAATCACAAGTAAACTATGCAATAAGGTGATATGAAAAGCAATTAACATAGTCTATTACTAAAATAAATATCTTGATTCTGCACATATTTTTAATGTACATTTCACTATTTTAAAATGTATCTACAAGTCTGTTTTTACAGATATGTATATCGCTACTACTTTTACAAATGTAAAGATTCCTTAAAAACAAACTGTATTAATAAACAGATAATAGCCACACTCATCTTCAGAGTATTACTTTTAAGTGCTCCCTTTCCTTGTATTGTTGAAATTTTCATTGAGCATTTTAAAAGCATACCAAAAGCAAAATCGGCATCTTCCCTATTGCAAGAGCAGTGAAACATGCAAAAATATCAAGCTGGATAATTCTAATGCATAATGCTCTCATGCCCCTTTTTCTGCAGCAGGTTATGAAACATATGCAATTAATCAGCCAGAATGTCATCTCATTGGTTCTGAGAAGTGGCATCCAGGCCTAAATGCCAGACTGTGTCAGTTTGGGTAAATAGAAGTCAGTTTCTCTAGAAAACAAAGGCCAATTGGAGAAGACAGTTTGTGCAGAAATACATCATCTCCTGATCACCAGGAGACAACACGTCCTAGCTGCACGACACAGGCAGAAAAACACTGGAAGAGAAATTAAACTATTAACTAATGGAAGAAAAAATGAAAGACTAAATTATGAAGAGTTTACATTGAAACGTTGATGTAAAAGTGTTTTCTATTTTTTTTAAAGAAGGAGGCATAGAGGTCATCTTTCTGTTTTGTGATTCAACTCCTCGAGTCCTCCTGATTAAGACAGCAAAATGAGAAAAGACTCATTCTCGGAAAAAATCGTGAAGAAGGTGAATTTTTATTTATTAACAACCCCCAACCTGGCATTCCTTTTCAGTGCTGACTTTTCCCCACTACATATGAGTGATGTCCCCTGGCCAACTAGCATTCCTCTCTCTTCTCCATTGCGCTGCCTCTCAAACATCTCCTAACTAGGCAGCTTCTACCGCATTTCCTCCCTCAAAACAGCTCTGTCCTGTGTTTCATTTCCCACAAGACATATTAGGTACTCAGATCAGCTAAGTGGCTTAAAGGTAATGGTGTGTAGTATGTATTTAAGGAGCACTGGAACAGGGCATTTCTAAAGAATATGCTCAGAAATTCTCCTCAAACAGAGGTCTTGGGGAGAAGCAGAAAGGAGAAAAGCCCAGGAGAATTCATTTTACTTGCTGGTGTATAAATTGAAAGAACTCATGGTAAAATACACCTGGGACTCTTATGGCCTGGAATGTAAAATTAATGGACAATTTGACCATTGAACACTCATCTTGAAAGAAATTTCAAGTTGTTGCCAACATTTCAATATACTAGCAGTCTCATGGGAATTTTTAGTTTCTCTCCTCTGGTACTAGAGATGCTTCAGGGAAAAAAAAAAAGTGAAGGACTGCTTTAACCCCAAGAAAAGTAAGAGTATAGCAGGCATCTCAGGCAGACTGATGCTGAAGGGACAACAGGACTACCAAAGTTTCAAGAGCAATGATCACCAGTTCAGTCTCCACAGTTATTTGGCTTCCAATGTTAAGAGTCCACAGAAATGTAAAAACAGTTGAAGAGTAACTCCTGGATTCATAGAAAGCCATAGATCTATCACTACAGAGATTTTGAACCTAAAAATCATTGATGATTAATGAAGTTTTAAAAAAAGAGACACTAAGCATTCATAACCACATTCTTCCAAAATCAAGTTGCAATTAAAATGCATTCTCTAGAAATCGAGAAATATTTTATGCAATTTAGATTATAAATGGGACTGCTATACAATACCACAATTTTTATTGATACTAATAAATTATTACTGACAATAGAATGCTATCACAACACTAAACAGAAACTAACATTTATTGAACACTTATATACTAAGTATAAGCCAGTTTGCACCATAATTCATAACCATAAAAGGGGCTAGAGTTCTAAATGTGAGTGATCTATTAGTCAGGTATTTCTAAGTTACTTATTAACAATATATTTTATAATCTATCGAAAGACATTTAGAATTTCTGTTATTCCTGTTCTTACTAAGAAGTAGTTTCCCCTATTGTTTGAAAATAGCTTGGGCTACAATCTGGCAGAGTAAGTTACCAAAGACATCCATGGCTTCCACTTTTTCCCATGAACTGTGCTAGCCCTTGCGATACCAGTGTGTGGAAGAGCAGGAGAACAACATAACTAGTGTCTTTGTCATGCGTGAAGGAAGTGTGTGGGTTGTCTCAGAGCACACCACAAATATTTAAAGCAGTTAATTCAAACTCTGGGAATGGAAAGGCCCTCGTGTATACACAGCTACACACATAAACAAATGTAGCTCTCTCTCCAAGCAGGCATGTGTGGATATTTTTCACCACATGCTCAATGACAGGCTGATTCCCCTGAAATTCTTTCCATGTGAGTGACCACAATCACAGCTAGAGTCACTCCTGGATAATACTGCAGCAAAAGTCAGCCACAGACAGCATGGTGGTATTAGCTCCTCGTTATTCGTCCCAGCTGCCATTTGCTGGACAAGACCATACTGTGGTGGGCTGTGCACTACTATCATCTCTCCTTTTTTTTTAAGATTCAATACTTTTTTTTTGACATACAGCTGATTTATAATGTTTTACGTGTACAGCAAAGTGATTAAGTTTTATATATATATTATATAAAATATATATATATATTCTTTTACAGATTCCTTTCTATTATAGGTTATTATAAGATATTGAATATAGTTCCCTGTGCTATACAGTAGGTCCTTGTTGTTTATCTATTTTATATATAATAGTATGTATATGGTAATCCCAAATTCCTAATTTATCTCTATTCCCTCTTCCCCCTTTGCTAACTGTAAGTTTGTTTTATTTCTTTTTTTTTTCCTTCCAATCTTTTTAGGGCCTTACCCGCAGCATATGGAGGTTCCCAAGGTAGGGGTCCAATCAGAGCTGAAGCCACAGCCACAGCAATGCGGGATCTGAGCTGCATCTACCACCTACACCACAGCTCACGGCAATGGCCTTAACCCACCGAGCAAGGCCAGGGATCAAACCCACATCCTCATGGATACTAGTCAGGTAACCACTGAGCCATGATGGGAACTCCTGTAAGTTTGTTTTCTTCACTTATGAGTCTATTTCTGATTTGTAAATAAGTTCATTTGTATCTTTTGTAGATTATTACCATTTTAACAATTCAAAAAGCATGCTTTGGGGGAATCTCTGAATTATCTAAGGAGGTTAAATGTTTTGCTCTGAAGACATAGAAGCAACCATTACAATATATTTCATATCAAAAATTAAAGTAGAAAACAAAAAATATGTTGATGTTGTGACAGGTATGTTTCTCTTGATATACATTGCTAGAATGTTGGGTAAAACTATGCAAAGATGACCTGGGATTCTTGTTTTCCAGAATGAAAGCCTGGCCATGTAGGGAAGGTACATATGTTAGCAAGAGTCACAGGCACAAAGATGTTGCCATCAGGGGAAATATGTACAAAATATAAAATAATTGCACAAAAACAGAAGTTTTCATGCATTACATTATCGACACTCAGATTTATTATTTTCAACAGCTTGACAACCAAATCTTTCAATTGCCACTTAAGAAGTTGAATTTTTACTCTATGAACATTCAAGAAATATGGATGAATAGTAGCGTACTTCTGGTCTAAGAGTATTGACTTAATGGAGACTTTAATGTTAGTTTTCTGAAATTCTAAACTCATAACAAATGAAAAAAACTGATTTTCAAATCTTTATCTCATAATACAATTAACCATTTTATTTTCATAGGAACAAAAAGTGAATTACATTGGGCATGTTTACCTGAGCCATTAGATTTTACCATTTTTATAAAGTTTAGTTTTTTAAATTAGTTTTATAACTGATACATAAACTCCAATTGGTCATAAACTCCAATTAATCAAATCTCTCTGAAGATTATGCAAACAGAACATTAGCGGTTTTTATTTTTGTTTTTTTGGTTGCGCTCACAGCATGAGCAAGTTCTGGGTCCAGGGAGTGAACCTGACCCGAGCCACAGCAGTGACAAAGCCAGATCCTTAACCCACTGAGCCACCAGGGAACTCTAGAACATAAGTGTTTTTAATAACTGAGAATCTAGTTTTGAGGGAATAATAATTTACAAAATATAGAAGGTATTTCAAATAAATTTTAAGAATAATTCAATAACACTGAGACCACACAACATTACAGAATAAAACAGAATGACATGTTTAATAAGTACAACCATACAAAAGCCTCTACAAATATGAAGGCATACTCTATTAAAATTCAATATAATGAAAATTATGTTTGAAAGTTAAATTTGGAACCATATGGTCTAAGACCTGGCAAATAAGATCTTCTTTTTCCACAAGTCTTTCTCAAATAAGATCCTGCTTTGTTATAATATCTTTCTCATCAGGATATCTTTTTATAGTCTTTTTTAAAAATTAAAGTATCATTGATTACAATGTTGTGAAATTTCTGCTGTACAGCAAAGTGACCTAGTCATATATATATATATATACACACACACACACACATACATATATACATATATACATGAATATGTATATATACACACACACATATATATATATATATATATGTATATGTATATATATACACATTCTTTTTCTCATATCATCCCGCATCATATTCTATCCCATGAAATGGGACACAGTTCCCTGTGCTATACAGTAGGACCCCATTGCCCATCCATTCTAAGTGTAATAGTTTGCATCTACTAACCCCAAACTCGCAGTCCATCCCATTCCCTCCCCCTGCCTCCTTGGCAAACACATGTCTGTTCTTCATGTCATCAGGAAAATATTGACTGGCTGGAATGTTGAAGGAATGAAGGATCCTATTTACTTCAAAATGTACTTAACTGTATCTTAAAAAGAAAATCTTTGTATTAGCCATGTTTTTTAAAAAATAGTTTTTAATATAGAGGAGAACACTTTCATTTACTGATATATATATGTGTGTATATATACATATATATATATATGTATATATATATACATATGAATTAGTTTAACAATATTTAAAAACTACTCACTGCTGTATAGCACAGGAAACTATACCCAATATTCTGTGATGATCTATATGGGGAAAAGAATCTGAAAAAGAATGGATGTGTGTATATGCATAAGGGAATCACTTTGTTGTACAGCAGAAATTATCACAATTTTGTAAATCAACTATACTTCAATAAAACTTAAAAAACTACTGACTTTAATAACAATATAATTGTATCACTTTAATATAATGAAAGATAAAAATTATATGGTCATTTCAATAGATGAACAAAAATCATTTGATAAAACTCAACATCTTTTCATGATGAAAACTCTCAACAAAATTGAATATATAAGGAAAGTACTGCAACCTAATAAAGGACATATATGACAAGCCCACAGGTAACACCATACTCAACAGTTAAAGGTTAAAAGCTTTTCCTTTAAGCTCAGGAAGAAGACAAGGTTGCTCATTCTCACTATTTCAATTCAACATTTCACTGGATGACGTAGCCAGAAAATTTGATAGAAAAAAGAAATAAAACATATCCAAAGTGGAAAAGAAGTAGTAAAGTGATGAACTGATCTTATATATAGAAAACTCTGAAGACTACATCAAAACACTGTCAGAACTAATAAATGAATTCAGGAAAGCTGTAGGTTACCAAAATAAAATACAAAAAATATCAGTTGTGTTTCTATATACTAACAACAATCACAGAAAGGAATAAATTCAACAATCCCATTTATAAGAGCACCAAAAAAAGTAAAATACTTAGGGACGAATTTAGCAAAGGAGGTAAAAGATCTGTGTACTGAAAGCTACAAGACACTGATGAAAGAAATTGAAGGCATAAGCAAATGGGAAAATATCCCATGTTCATGGATCAGAAGAATTAATATTATTAAAATGTTCATACTACCCAAAGCCATCCATAGATTCAATGCAATCCCTACCAAAATTCCAATGGCATTTTTTCACATGAAAAGAAAAAGACCCTAAAATTTGTATAGAACAACAAAAGACCCCAAAAATAGCCAAAAAATCTTGAGGTAGAAGAACAAAGCTGGAGACATCATACTCCTTGATTATAAAGCTACAATAATCAAAATAGTATGGTACAGGAAAAAAAAAAAAAAGACATGTAGGCCAATGGAACAAAACTGAGAGTCTAGAAATGATCCTACACTTATATGATCAACTAATATTTGACAAAGAGCCAATAATATTCAGTGATTAAAGGTAGTCTTTTCAATAAATGATGCTGGGAACATTGGATATTCATATGTAAATGAATAAAACTGCACCCTGTGTATACACTCACACAAGCAGGATTACATCAAACCAAAAAGCTTCTTCACAGCAAAATAAACAAATAACAAGACACAAAGGAATGAGAGAAAGTATCTGCAAATCATATATCTGATAAGAGGTTAAAATCTAAAATGCACAAGGAACTCAAGATGTATATAATAACTCAAAATATATAACAACTGGAAAAACAATCTGACTGAAAAATGGACAAAAGACATGAATAGACATTTTTCCAAAGAAGATATACAAATGGACAGCAACTATATGAAAAGCGGTCAACATCAATAATCATCAGGGAAATGCAAATTGAAGCCATAATGAAACATCACCTCACTCCTGTTAGAATGGCTATGATGCAAAAGATAAGAGATGACAGGTGTTGGTAAGGATGTGGAGAAAAGGGAGCTCTTGCACACTGTTGATAGGAATGTAAATTGGTATAGTCACTATATAAAACCAGAATAGAGGTTCCAAAAAAAAATTTTAAATAGAACTATTGTTATGATCCAGCAATTCCAATTCTGGGAATATAGCCAAAGGAAATGAAGTTAGGATCTCAAAGATCTGCACCCTCATGTTTATTGCAGCATTGTTTACAATAGCCAAGACATGTAAACAGTCTTAATGGTCATCGAACTGATGAATGGGTAAAGAAGATTAATATATATGGAGATTTTATTTATGTATAAATGTAAAATGGAATATTATTCAGTCATGAGAAAGAAGGTAATCCTACCATTTTCAACAACATGTAATTTTGAGGGCACCATACTAAGCGAAATAAGTCACATGGAGAAAGACAAATAAATACAAGACGATATTACTTACGTGTGAAATCTAAAAAACAGAACTCATAGAAACACAGAATAGACTGGTGGTTGCTGGGGCAAGGGGGTTAGGGGAAGTGGGTGAAGATGGTAAAGGGGTACAAACTTCAAGTACAAAACAAGTAAGTCTTGGAGATGTAACATACATCACGGTCACTGTAGTTAAGAACACTGTTTTGTGTACTTGAAAGTTACTAGGAGAATAGATCTTAAAAGTTCTATTTTTTTTTTTTTTCCTTTTCAGGAAAACACCTGCCACGTACGGAAGTTCCCAGGCTAGGGGTCGAACTGGAGCTGCAGCTGCCAGCCACAGCCACAGCAATGTGGGATCCAAGCTGCACCTATGACCCACACCACAGCTCATGGCACAGCCGGATCTTCAACCCACCGAGCAAGGCCAGGGATTGAACCCACATCCTCATGGATACTAGTCAGGTTCACAACCTGCTGAGGCACAATAGGAACTCCTAAAAGTTCTCAGTATTAACAAAAAAAGGTGTAACTACGTTAGGTGATGGATGTGTTAATTAACCTTATTGCAGTAATCATCTCATAATATATACATATATCAGATCATCATATGTACACATTAAACTTAATGATATATATCAATTATATCTCAATAAAGCTGAGAAATAATAACAACAACGTAATAATAATAACAACATTTTCAATAATCCAGTAGCAATAGCACTCATGACAGGTGGTATTAATGATGGGTAACATCTACATTCATCAATAAAGCTATTGCATTGAGATATATTTGTTGACCAAATCTTAAAAAGTATGGAATGTAATGTCTCCAACTCCCACTTGTCCCTTTGGTGTGTTGTACATAGGAACTGAGACACATCACATTCTCCCTTCGATTTAGAAACAATGTGGTCTTTGCTAGCTACCGATTAGGACTTGGATCATCATTTTTGCCTTATTCATCTGTCTATCCATCAAGCAAATATTTATTAAACATCTACCACATGGCAAACTTTGTCTTTGACCTGTGGTGTCAACCCTATCAAAACCAGGGTCCTTTAAAATTAATATTTTGTAAAGTTTCCTTTATTATTCTAAAATGAAAGACACAGGTAATATTATCTAGTTATATACATGATTAAAAATTAAGTAAATGTATGGAGTTCCTGTCGTGGTGCAGTGGTTAACGAATCCGACTAGGAACCATGAGGTTGCGGGTTCAGTCCCTGCCCTTGCTCAGTGGGTTATGGATCTGGCGTTGCCGTGAGCTGTGGTGTAGGTTGCAGACGCGGCTCGGATCCCGCGTTGCTGTGGCTCTGGTGTAGGCCAGTGGCTGCAGCTCCGATTCGACCCCTAGCCTGGGAACCTCCATATGCCGCAAGAGCAGCCCAAAGAAATAAACAAAAAGACAAAAAAAAATTAAGTAAATGTAGTATCCTAGCTATAATACAAGGGAGAAACAAGAGAATGGTCATTTAAAACAAAACAATATGTATTTCAATATGTAAATGCCATTGCAAGCACATAAGAAACCATAGTGAAGTAGAAAAATGGACTCAAGAGAGCTAAATAAATATATTGCTCAGGTTCAAACAGAAAATAAATAAGAAGGAAATAACTAGTAATTTTAGGAAACAGAAGCTTTTTCTTCACTTCATGATTTTTTTCTTTGTATTTAGTGCATTACATTGTATGTTGTACATGTCATGTAATAGATCTTAGAAGAAGAAAGCTTCTGCAGAAAAGAAGAAAATAGCTTAAGACTTAATTTGGTTTAAAAAAGAAAAAAAATCTTGTAATAGGACCTCTTGAATGTCCTAGGCATAAATACTGATTTAGCACTCAAACTTCGATGTCTGACCTATGTCTTCAATATGAGTACAGTATTGGGAAAAATTGAATAATCTTAATCTGAGCCAAGTTTTCAGAAGACTGAAATACGAAAGTAATGATAGAAGATTCATGAGTAGAGAAAGGGTGGAGAAGATGATTGTTTTTCATTTATAGGATCTCATTGTAAGCCCTAATAGATCAGATCCAAAAAAGAAGATTATAAATGAATCAATTCATTACAGGTACCCGCTGAATGTTTTAAAGAATGCTGTTGATGTGAAAATTCATCAGTTAGTTCTCAGATCCAAGGATTCTGCTTCTCTTTGCAGGACTCAGGGACCCCTAAAAACCTCCCACCTTAGATGGCTGCCCCAGATGTTACACACAAGCTGAGAGCGGAATCAGCACTCCAGGAGTGATGAAGGAATTCATCTGGTTCTAAGGATCCCACATTTCTGTCATATAGTAACAATCTGCCCTATAGGCTGTGAACTGTAACCATGTTGCTATTCTAATAGGTGAAATTATAGTGTCACCTGCACTGTCAGACTACTTGGGTTCAAAGCCACTGATTATTAGCTTTTGGGCATTGGGCAAGGTCATTAGATGCCTGTTTGCTTATCCATAAAATGGCTATGATAATTGTACCCATCTCTAGGTGTATTCTAAGATTAAGAGACATAATACATATGAATCATCTAGAACAATGCCTGGCATACATGGTAAACTCTAATAATTGTTAACTATTACTGTTACTCTATAAAGGGAAAATTTAAAGTTTTCAGTAAATGCAATGTTTCACTGTCAAAAATGACAATGTTATAGATGTCTACTGTATTCTACCTTCCAAAATGTGAGGAAACATAAAGTACTTTGAAGTTTAACAAAGACAAGTTGACAAAGTCAGGGGGAATATACTGTTGAGAATAAAATTCAGGATTAATCGCCCATTGGCCTATGAAAAATCACCTAACGTTTAAAGTAAAAAGATAAACAATTGCACTTATGTGGGAATTTTCCTTGGTGAACCTCAGAATGCGTCATCCTCTCCCCTCCAAGAGTTGGACTTTCTTATTTGTAATTGAGAAGTTACAACATTGTTCAGTGTAAAACACGGAAGCATTGCTCACTATGGGAATAAAACATTTCAAACGGCTGTTTCATTTAAGCCAGATGAGAAACAAAAAATGAACTGAAATCATCTGTCACCCAAAGAAATTAATGACAAACATTATCTTTTGTGACAGACCTGTGTTATATTTCTGAAGATATCATAAGCTAGGTTTCTGCGAGGGTGCTCTCCGTTTAAGAAGCCATCTGTCTGCTTTGGGCAAATGACTGTGAGCATAATCCACTTACAGAAAATGTCAACAAAATTGCTTCAACACCAGTGAGCTGAATAATAGAAAACCCCCGAGCTAAACCTTAAAAATATGATTCAACTATGGAAGGCTTCATGAATTTAGGTGTGTGTGGTAAGACTGGTATCCTAAGAATTATCTTGCAGTCATTTTGACAAAAGCACCATTCAGTACAACAGTTAAGTCACCGCCTGTCAATTTTCCTGTTTCTGCTCTTTCTCTCCCATTATAGTGATCATCTGCCTCTATGTCAACAGATCTAACAAGAAAGGAAAGAAGAGTAACATCAACCTTTAGGAAGGTGACGAAGGTAATTAATTGTACTTCAAATTAAACTTTTGTAACAGTTGGTCATCATCACATACACACATACCAAAAAAAAAAAAAAAAAAAACCCAAAAGCTGTTTAAAATTTCCAATATATCAAATTAACTTTCTTTGTATAATTAAGAACGCTGAAATCCAACTTCATGAGTGCTGCAAGCCAAACACACAAAGGAGCTTCTATAGAAACCTCTGCTCCACCAACTCATGCTATTTCCATTTCAAAAAGATTACTTACAGTGGCTTGAAAGATGTAGGATGCCCCAAACCCCAGAGCAGACAAAGGCTATATATAGAGATAGTTACTAGTATTAGAAGGATATTTTAAAAATTCATTCCGTAATTTGCTTGGTAAGGTTTCACTCTAAGAAATTACTCATTCTTAAATTATTGGTTCCTTGATTCATCCAAAAATTAAATCTGCAAAAAAGCTGGAACAAGAGCGTAGATACAATAATAAAAGTTCAAAAATCAGGGTAAACTGATCACAAAAACGGCTTCAGCTGCCTAATGGCCACAGTGCTGAGAACTGCAGTAAGCAAGTGGTTTGCTGTGACATCTGGTCCTGTATTGCACAGCTCCAGGGGCACCATTCATACCGCCTTCTATGTGCCTGTCATTCCCTGCAGCCCAATGACAGCCATATTGCATCTGGTACAGACTTGTCCTTTTATCAAGGACATGTATTCTTTATTCTCTGACAAATCATAATGCTTTTTAAAAGCCTGAAACTCTCCCCTTTAGAAGTGCATCATGGTGTGTACAGAACTGGCCTATTCAGTGGCTCTATAGGGACCTGTCACACTGGCCTTGCAGTGGCTAAATAGCTATTAGCAAGACATGATCAAAAAGGCAACTGCCTTGCACCCTCTCCACCCAGTGGCTCATCTTTTTAATTACGAGGGTAAGGCAGCTATCATATGAAAGGGGCTACTTCTTATTAATAGTTAAATTGAGCAGCAGTCAACTCAGCCCCCTCCACAGTGAATGTCTGGAGATTTGGTCATTAATGAGGGATTCATTGTTGGTGACCCAAATCCAGCAGGGTATGTAGTTAAAGACCAGACTACTGTTACTCCAAGGAAATGTCAAGACCGGCTTTCCCTAATCTGTGACTTGCTCAAGTTTCAGATCTCAAACTCAAGCCATCCCCAACACCAAACTACTAGCAACACATTTTTCTCATGCTTTTTATGTTTATTTTTTAAATTATGCTACACAAAAGTTAAAATAATAGCATCCAAATTTCCCAATTGTCCATGTTGTATCAGGTTGGCTCAATGAATGTATCTATTGCTATCCATTGGTCTGTGTGTACTCCATCCTGAATACCTCAGTAGGCATATCATGAAAATAAGGACATTCTACATAAACAAAATACTATCATTGCCCCCAACAAAGGTGGCATTCATTCAGTAATTTCATCTGAATGCAGGGCACATTAAATTAGCCCAAATATCCCAAAACATCTTTTACAGCTTTTTTAAAAAATCCAGAATCCAATCAACTTTCACACATTAGGAGCATCTTTGAAAATAATGATCCAGTTAGGTGAGTCAGAGTAAAAGCATGAGTGACAGCAGTGTGCACAGGGAAGCTCAATAGCAAGTTCACAACAGTAAGTACTACTTACTTGAAAGACACACATTTATTTCCACAGCTCCACTCCTGTCTACTCACTGGACACCACTAAATCATCTCACACACACATACATCAAAACATTCCTTCTGAATGTCAAATACCATCACTCTTACATTCTTATTTTAAAATCAACTTTATAAATATATATGTCTGGGAAAATTCACCATACATTCACCAAACCTATTTAATTTTGTGAGTGTCATGTTGCTCTTCCTAGCCTAGGCCTCAGATTTTTTCCCAGAATAGATGACTGTGAAAATCAAAACTAGGGGGAGAGAACATTTATATTCAATTCCAGTATTTCCATAGCTGGTATTTTTTAGGCCTCAGCTCTGCAAACCCCAAACCCCCACATTTTTAGAGGATCTTTATTCTCATGTAGAAAATCCAGAACTCCATTTGACAAGCCTTGCATGACCTTGCATGACCTTTCCACATCCACAGACCACTGCTAAGATAAAGAGCACCAGGTTGACCTTGAACCGGGATGGGTCTGCTCTGCACTTTAAAAACCTACCTCCTCATCCACAACTGGCTAAACCAAAAGCATCACACCGGCCTAAGAGTGGGCAATAAGCAGCTGGCCAGTGACCTATGAACTGGGCTGATGCCAGGCAGCAAGACAGTAATTAGTCAAACCAATCAGATGAACTCTCTCAGAAAGTGTGCCTGGGAAATTCAAAGAGCCTTAGTCTGTTGCTAACAAAAAAGAGGTGCTAGAAAACAGACGAAAGAAAGAGAGGAGAGAGTTAAATCTGGCTAAGGTCACAACACTAGAGTGAAAAATTCATAAATTCTTGCTCCTGAGAGAAGAAAAGACAACACAGTTCCCTGGGTCTGTTTGTATTGTCATGATCTTCTAGCCCAAGGTTCTGTCGGGCTGCCCACACTGTGGCTTTTCTTCTTCCAGGAGATGTGTTGCCTGCATTGTCACTTTCAGTCTCACCTGAAAAAGCCTGAATGAGTCTCTGTTCCCTGTAACTCAGGCAGAAGAAAGAAAGAAAAAAAATGTCTACTAAAGCAAAACAGAGTTTAAACCACGCTTTTGTCCTAAGACTTTCTAAGCGTCTTATAGAAAAAATCAAATCTACCAAAAAGATAGAAAAGACAGGGGTTGTGGCTGATGTCTGCAATGCAAAAGTGATTAATAAACTATGAACAGGCTATGTGACCTTGGGAATATTACTAACTCCTATAAGGGGCAGCTTCCTTCTCTGTTAAACAAGGGGATGGGATGAGATGTTTGAGTTCACCTCATACACCCAGTATCTATCATTTATTAATTAGGGTTCAATTTAAAATTGCTCTGTTAAAATTCATTACCTCATTATTTTAAGTAAGAGAGACTGTCTAGTGGGAAAGAGATAAGGAAGCAATGAGAGTGTTGTGTTAGGCAAAGAATAGGTACTGTGGAAAACACAGGGCAAAGATCCTAACCCTGAGAAGGAGGGAGGGGTGTCAGAAAAGGTATTCTGAGGACTTGCCACCTGACCTAAGAGCTTGGGGCACAGGTCTGGCACCCGATGCAGGTGCAGTGTGTGAACCATAGGACGGTGCTGCCAAGAAGGACAGGACGGGTGCAAGCAGAAGGGACAGCCAGAATGAGCTGGCAACCTTGCTACTAAGGGAGAAGTTCGGCGTGGTTGAGGAAGCACACAGAAGGCGGCCATGAGAGGTGAAGCTGGAGGGGAGCAGGTTACTAAGAACTCCCAGGGGAAGTTAAGAAGATTGCGGGAGGAGCCATTGGAAGGGCTTTACGTGGGCAGAATGGCCATGACCAGGCTTATGTTTATAAAGGTCACCCAGTTGCTATGCTGTGGAGTGGGGCAGGAATATATAAGGAAGGAAAGACTTTTCATTAACTAGGGTAGTAAATATCTAAGGCAATGGCCATGGGAGTGGAGATCTCTTAGGGAGACATTTAGGAAGCTGACCCGATAATAACTGGTAATTACTTAGAGAAGGAGGTTTAGAAAAAGGATCAAGGATAACCCCGGATTCTCACTTGGTTTGCTAAGCTGTTATTGGTTGTCAAGTAGGGAGAGCAGAGGTGTCACCAAGGGCAGGTAGGAGATATGAATAGAAATGAGCACAGTTTGAGATGTGCTGGCCATGCTGTGGCTGAGAGACCTCCAGAGTGCAATGCCTGGGGGTGGTTGGGAGGGATGGATGGGGCAGGGAGGTCATCTAGGGAGAAGGAGAGACATTTGGACTAAAGATATACATTTTGGATTCGATGGCATAGAGGGGGCAATAGAAACCATTTGCATGGACAGTACGACCCAGAAAGAGAGGATGAAAGAAGAGGAGAAAGAGCCTAGACTAAAATCCTAATACTAGAATTTAAGAGAAGAGTAGAGAAGCGTAACCTGCAAAAACTCCTGAGAAGGAAAAGCCAGAGATGTAAAAGGAAGGCCAGGAATGTCCAGAGGACATCCCCCAATCAAGGGAAGCAGTGATGCAAGAAGGAGGGAGTGAACAGCCAGGTGGAACGTGCTCAAGTAGTCAAGTGAGATAAAAGGTGAAAAGTGTACACAAGATTTCATATGAAGAAGGTGGCTGGTGACTTTGGTGAGAATGATTTAATGGAGTGTCAGGGGAAGAAGATGGATTAACATTGGCTAAGGAGTGCGTGGGAGGTAAGGAAGTGGATACAGCAAGTGTAAACAACTTTGCTAAGAAGTCTGGTAGTGTAGGTTTAGGCGAAGAGAGATAGGAAGTAAAGTAGCTGGAGGGGAGCTGAAAGTATTTATAAAAGCCATTTTTACCTGTAAACACGATTAAGCCGAACAATGAAGTGTGAAAGAAAAAAGACTAAAAATGAAATAGAATAACTAAAACCCTCTACTTCTTGGATCGATTGTTATTCTCACTTGACTTTTATGGTATCCTCATGTTTCTTCTCCTTATTTTGGAGCCTATTATTTGTATGAAGTGAGAAGTTACTTAGAAATTAAACATGTAATGCACATTAATTTAAATATATAAGTAAATCTACTAAACTTAAAAATGAAAAAGCAGAGACTGCACATAGTCTATGCTTTTATAACTACCCCCAGAAAATGAAGAATTCTCATACTGTCCACCAGGTGGCTCCCTCGTTTTGGGGTTAGGTAGGTAGCTCCTATCTGTCCACAAAAAGCATGTGTTCCAATGATTACAAGTGGCCTTCTAACACCATTTGGTTTATTCCTTTGTTTCCATGTAGATTTTTACCTCAATCATTCTAAGTATGTAAGAGTGACTGATCTCAAATAAATTCTAAACACTTATAAAATCATCAAAAAATATTTGTGTATCACCAATCAGTATACGTAAGCATTATTTGATGGAAAATATCTTTCTTAGCAAAATCTGAAATAGTCATGCCTTTTCAGAGAGAAAACACATATTAAAAATATATATATGTATATATATAAAGCTACTTGCTTTTTCAGTTTGTTGAAAGGAGAAAAAACTGATAACTAAAATGCTCAACGAACTCAATTTACATAACAGTAAACAGTTAAAATATCATTGCCTCTTATACGTATAATGTAGTATCTTTGCACTTGCTATTTGGAGAATTTCAACATACACAACTTAATCTAATATGATGTAAAGCTAGCAGGTTTAAGTAACTTGTTGCTTTTGGGACATAAAGATCTTCCCTCTACTTGGTAGCGATTACTGGATGATTTAGCATTCAGGAAATGTTATCATTAGGTATATATGAATATTCACAATAAGGAAGTTAGGGGGCTTGAAGAGCAATTGAAAAGGTCCACGCCATGGATACTCCTCTTACCCCCCCTCCCATCCTGCTATGACTGCAACACCCACTAACACCCGAAATAACATGACAAAGGGTGGGCAAAGGTCAGTATTACAACTGTCAGTGTACAAAGAGGCTAAGAACACACACACAGCGTACTAGCTAAAATCAGTTTTCCTCACATGCCACTCTTCCTAGGAAACAGGTGTATCAATTTTCACTTGTTAATAGCGCAGCATGATGTTAGATCTCAGGTTTCGAACCCAAGTGGAAGTGAGAGAAGCGCCAAGGTAGGGATGGCTCTGCCCGCGCAGCCCCTTGGAAAGTTCCCTTAACCAGGACGGTACATCTTTTCACTCCTTCTTTGTCCCTTTTTTTCTCATTTTCTGAGAAATTTGAAGAGAAAAAAATCCAAAACGTTAGCCACTGAGGAAAGTCAGAAGGCAGGAATGACCACGGGGTATTTGGAGAATTGCAGAGGGATAGCCATGGCCAGAATGTAGGGGAAAAGTAAAAATTAATAGAAGAAAAATGAAAGTGTTATGGTCATTAGGGAAAATGGCCTACTTAACAAGGTAAAACAACCTCCCCAGAGACAAATTACAGGAATTGTATACATTTAGACAGGATTTTAAAACTTTCTTGCCCTAGAGACATGAGAAGCTGTATTCCTCTAAGGGGAAATATCTGTTTACCAATTTTTGTTTATTTCATAGGGGAATGTTTGTTGTGTTGCTTATATAAAAAATTTCATCATGTCTATTCAGAACAATCACTGACTCATTCTAACCATCTCCTAGCAGGATGCCCTGGGCCACTCTTCCTTACTCTTTAACTTTCCATATTTATGTGTTGGAGCAGCCAGGCTGACACATGCGAGAGGTCATTTCAGGACTAAGAGAAATCAATGGATCTTGGCAGCCGTCTCAGCTCCCTTCAAAGGGTGACCTTTAGGTGTGACAACAAAAGCATATCCCCCACCATGACTTTTTTTTTAATCCTCTGTTTCAGGTTGCATATTTTTAATAAAGTCTTCTACTAATGTCAACTATAAAGGCATTGAACCATCGCCACTGATTTCCTTCTTCTCTACTCACATTTTAGTCTCTTCTTTATTCCCTTGTACTTGGAAAAATGGAGCTTGGCTGTACTGAAGTCTAGTTCTCTCAGCTGTGGAGGGTCCAAACACTGCTATGTTATTTCAGAGGAACAGTTTCCAACATTTCTCATCTCTATAAACCACAGGAGGTTTATTTTATATAGTCAGGTTTTTTAAATAAAAAGGAGAAAATATAAAAATCCCCTAGTTGCCACGGACAAATTGTTCATAAATATAAAAACTAACATTCTAAGAATGCAAAACCTCAATATTCATAACACTAAAAGAAAAGGAAATCTATTTCTAGGTTAAAATCAAGCACCATTCCTCATTTGGAAAGTCAGACTAAGATGAGATTTGTACCTTTGCCTGCAGCCAAAAGTGGACTATTTTGGTCAATAAATATATCTTCTGTTCTCTAAGGAATTAACACAGTTACGGATCCTATTATTTTACTTTGAAATTCCAGTATAACCCTAAAGCCCAGACAATGTTCATCAATGAAACTTTCTGCAATGAAAGAAATATTCTGTATCTCTTCTCTCCAAAATAGCAGTTACTAGGCACATGTGGCAAGTGAGCAACTGAAATGTGACCAGTGCCACTAAGGACTGAATATATAATTTTATTTAATTTAAATTACTTTTGTTTCAATAGATACCTGTGGCTAGTGTTTTCTACCCCATCAGGCAACACAGGCTGAAAGATGGGGCTAAGCTTCATCAATATAGTGAATTAGTAATATTATTTTTCACTCCTTCCAGCCTCTTTTCCTGACACAGCATGTGCCACAATTAGAGTTAAATAACTGATTACAGCTTGCACAGTTTGCAGCTTTTTAGCAGTTGCAAATCTCACAAGAGCATGCACTTTTTTTTTTTTTTATGCTATTTCTTGGGCCGCTCCCGTGACATATGGATGTTCCCAGGCTAGGGGTCGAATCGGAGCTGTAGCCGCCGGCCTATGCCAGAGCCACAGCAACGTGGGATCCGAGCTGCATCTGCAACCTACACCACAGCTCACGGCAACGCCGGATCCTTAACCCACTGAGCAAGGGCAGGGACCAAACCCACAACCTCATGGTTCCTAGTCGGATTCGTTAACCACTGCGCCACGACAGGAACTCCAGAACATGCACTTTTTGAATGCAGTGGCTACCTCAGTCATGGGCACAGCTGTAGTCCCAGCAGCTAGCCCAGAGCCTTGCCCAAAGCAGGAACCTAAAGAATTTATGGAATGAAAGAATTAAATTGGGTGCTATGGACTACACATTTGCCTCAGCCTAGAATTTCCTAGGACTGTTGCCATTCACTTCCACAAAATCTCACTTTCCAAATTTTTCATTCTGGCAAGGAATAGTCAGTGGACCCAAAAACTAGCCCATCATTTTATAACAAATATATTTCTCCCTACCTTTTACTTAGGTCCTTTTTGACAGGAATTTTCTGGAGGATGACCATAATACTAATAGCAATTTCAAGGTCAGGTGGAGTGATAAGAGGCAAATCACTCCACCTCCTTAAGAGGCATAACCCTAAGGCATAACAATGGACATTTTTGGTGGTGGATGTGAGAGCCAGTGGAATTCTTCTAATCGCACCATTCAAGGAGACTTGATCTTCCCACTTCAAGAATAAGTCATGTCTTATAGACATGGAGAACAGATTTGGGGTTACCCAGGTAATTCCAATTTCCTGGGATAGAGAATAATACATTTAAAAAGATTGTGTATATGTACATATACACATTCATGTCTATATACATATATATATATATATGACTGGTTCACATATACACAATGGAATATTACTCAGCCATTAAAATGAATTAAATACCTGCATTTTTAGCAACATGGATGGACCTAGAAATTATCATGCTAAGTGAAGTCAGCCATACAATGAGACACCAACATCAAATGCTTTCACTGACATGTGGAATCTAAAAAAAGGACAGACTGAACTTCTTTGCAGAACAGATGCTGAGTCACAGGCATTGAAAAACTTACAGTCTCGGAGGAGACAGTTTGGGGGGTGGGGAGATGTGCCTGGGTTGTGGGATGGAAATCCTGTGAAATTGGATTGTTATGATCATTATACAACTACAGATGTGATAAATTCATTTGAGTAATAAAAAAAAGAAAAAAATTCCTTCTAAGTACATTATATTTTGGGCCAATGATCAATGGAAAATCACGGCATTTTTTTTCCTAGTGGGTTTTATATTAGAAAACTCCTTAAACTTTAGATTACGATCTTTCTTTACCTGGGTCACTGCTATGGACTGAATGTTTGTGTCTCTCCAACATTCATCTGTTGAAGCCTTAAATCCCCAACATGATAGTATTTGGAGGTGAAACTTTGGGGAGGTAATTAGGTTTGGATGAGGTAATTAGCCACCATGATGGGATTGGTGCCTTTATAATGCAGTAAAGTGATACAAGCTCACTCTTTCTTCACCTTGTGAGGAAACCAATAAGAGGGTTCACATCAGAAATGGACCCACTGACACTCTGATCTCCAACCTCCCAGAATTGTGAGAAATAAATGTTTGTTCTTTAAGCCACCCAGTCTATAGTATTCTGGTAATAGCAGCCTAAACTGATGAAGACAGTTACTGTATTCATTTTCTAGGGCTACCAAAGCAAAGAAACACAGCCTGGGAGGGTGGATCAAACCACAGAAATCTATTTTCTCACAGTTCTGGAGGCTAGAGGTCTGAGATCAATGTGTGGGCAGGACTGGGGCCTCCCTCCTTGGCTCGTAGACGGTTGCCTTCTCCCTGTGTTCTAACTTGGTCTTTCTTCTGGGTGTCTGTGCTTCATCTCCCCTTCCTAAAAGGACACCAATCATACTGGAACAGGGTCCACCCTCACTCACGATCTCATTTTAACTTATCTACCTCTTTAAACATACTATCTTCAAATAAAGTCACATTCTGAGGTACCAGGCAGTAAAGACTTCAACAGACGCATTTGAGGGAAACACAATCAGCCCACGACAGTCATCTCTCTCCCAGTGTTCAAATCTGTGCCTCAAGTTAACTTATTGTCTACATCCAACCACATCGGAAACCTGTGTTTAAAATTTGGGGATAGTTTGCCTTCTGTACTATGAATGATGAACCCTTCTCTACCTGTCTGAAGACCGCCCCCCTGCATTTATGTGTTTGTAAGTTTAGGATTTTAATTACTATTATAAAATATGGCTTTATCATTGTTAATATGCTTTTCCATATGTTACATATGAAATAGACAAGTAACCAGTGGGGGCAGGCTTGTCATAAGATAGACAAAAACTCTGAGTCCAGAGACCCTGTGTTTTGATTCTAGCTCTGCCACTCATTAGCTAGCTGACCTTACTAAAGCTATTACCTATGCCCTCTGTCCCTTAATTTTTGCATGTGTAAACCATAAATATTAGTAGTACCTACATCATATGATTGCTATTAGAATTGAATGGTTTATCAAGTATGAAGTGCTTGGAACACTGTCTAGCAGAGAATAAGCATTTTAGAACAGTTATCTATTATTATTTGTTGTTGCTAAAGTGCATTCTGTATTAAGAAAAATATTTGAGGAGTTCCCATTATGGTGTGGTGGAAACAAACCTGACTAGTATCCATGAGGACGCTGGTTCAATCCCTGGCCTCACTCGCTCAGTGGGTCAGAGATCTGGCGTTGCCATGAACTGTGGTATAGGTCAGAGACGTAGCTCAGATCTGGTGTTGGTGCTGCTGCTGTGGCTGTGGCACAGGCTGGCAGCTGTAGCTCTGATTCAACCCCTAACCTGGGAACTCCCATATGCCCCAGGGTATGGCCCTAAAAAGCAAAAAAAAAAAAAAAAAAAAGGAAAGTATTTGAAAGAGAATCAAATTCATCAGTTTCATTCAGTCATCTGCTTGACTGCAGTCTTACAGTGATGATTTTTATCTTCCCCCAAATGTCCCATTTCTTTCTGGGGTGCACAAGCTGTTTTTCCCATAATTCTCTAAGTTATTGGATGAAAATAATGATGATCTCAAGATGAGAAGATTTTTCCACAAGTGTAGCAAAGACCAGTGGGAAAAATTCTGCCTGTTCAAGACATAAGTGGAATGTAGAAATGAGAGCAAACTCTCAAGACATCTTCATATATTTATAGCACTAGGTATATGATGAGCTCTTGATAAATATTTAAAGACTGACAGTGATGAAGATGGTGGTGATTCACAAAAGGAGGAGGGAACTCAAGGATAAAATTTACCCAGGTTTTAAAAAAAGATCATACAAAAAGTTCTAAAGTTCAGTCACTTGGATTGTTAATAATATACGAATCATGTTGGAAAAAGAGAAGAAACCCAAAGATAATTAAAGTATCTTTTTTTCATCCTCTTATGAGCAATGAAGGCAAGAGTCACTAAGGTCTTATTGCACTAGGACAATTTTTAATATCTTTTCAGGTTTATATTCAAATAATTCAACAAACACATGTTGAGCACATACCATCTGCTGCTTCTATTTCAATAAAAAAATTTTACTAGTTGTACAATGTAGAATAGGGCCACCAAGAAGTGTCTATAATGTGTATTCAGAATATTTGTATATGTGTGTGCACACTGCATTTATGAGGCATGAACTCAGGAGAACGGCTGGAAGGAGCTGAAGCGGTGATGTAGAAAACCATGCAACTCTATAAACACCCTGAGAATAGTCACTAGTTGCCCAGCAGACAGAATATGAGTACCTGGAGAATGAGAAAAATGGCAGTGATCAGTGAGCTTACTGAGAGAAAAAGCTAAAGCCAAATTACCAATCTAGTGTCCATAAGCGCCTGCCTGTGTTTTGGGGAAAAAAAAAAATGCCCTGGTCAGAAAAGATGAAGCTGAGGAGGAGCAGGCCAGGGAGAACGACACTCCCTAGCAGTAGAAGGAGGAAGGAAGAGGACAAAATGCCAACCCCATGAGAAAATGGAGCTGCCAAGAACTGCAGAAACATCCATCTTCCCACTTGCCACACAGGCATCAGGCAGTAGTAGGTTAGACATCGTGACCATGGATGTGAGGAACACAGACTGAGGTCCACATCGAGCTCTGCTGCTTCCTGGTCAGGTATGTTCTCTTGAACAAGCCGCTTAGCTTCTGCGATCCTCTGTGATCCCAGCTTAGGCTGAGCATTGTGCTGAGGCACAGCCCTGCCCCTGAGGGAATGCAACCTCATACGGGTGAAGTCGTGGGAACAAATCACTGCAATACAGGAGTGACACTGAGTATAAGATACAGAAATAGCACAAAAAGATGATCTGGTTTTGATGAAAACTGAAGAATGGCGGGCATAGAGAGAAAAGATCAGGGAAGCATCCCTGAAAAAGTAACAGATGATGCTTGTGCTGGACTAAGTGAGGGGATAGAGCTGGTTAGTTGATTGAGGAGGGAAAGAACATTATGTGGAGTTCCCGTCGTGGCTCAGTGGTTAACGACTCCGAGTAGGAACCATGAGGTTGCGGATTCGATCCCTGGCCTTGCTCAGTGGGTTAAGAGTCTGGCATTGCCGTGAGCTGTAGTGTAGATTGCAGACGCGGCTCAGATCCTGCGTTGCTGTGGCTCTGGCGTAGGCTGGTGGCTACAGCTCTGATTTGACCCCCTACCATGGGAACCTCCATATGTCGCGGGAGCAGCCCAATAAATGGCAAAAAGACCAAAAAAAAAAAAAAAAGAACATTATAACTGGCAGGAATAGCATGTGCAAAGGCGCAGAATCCTGAAATTGCCCAATAAGTTTCAGGAACCACAGAACTGTGGGAGAGTGGGAGCATGAAATGTGGAGGTGAAGAGCTATGGAGTAGCCCCATCACAAGCCAAGAACATGGAATTCTTTCCTATGGCTGACAGGTAAATATCAAAAACATTTTTATCTCACTCAAGTCTACTTGGGCTGTTAAAAAAAAATTGTGTTTCTGAATCCTCTTAAATGAATTTAGAGCATTTTTTCCCCTGAAGATTAAAAACATATTAATTAAAATTTCTCTCACAAGCTTGTAATGGACTCGAAAAGAGGATTGGATATTATTTTTCCCAATAATATGGCCTCTTGTTTCTGTCATCTGGAGCTACAAATGGAATTAACCAAGTTTGGTTGTCAAAACCAATTAAAGTTAAGATTTAGCTAAAGCTACAAATAAAATTTCTTCCTCTGAGGTATATAATATTCTGGACTGTTGGGCTTCTCTATTGTGCTTCAACATACAAATAAGTGGTAGATTCACAATAAGACACACCATTGCACATGGATCTTTTGAAATTACTAGACTTCTCCTAAATGTAAATCTTAATAGGAAAAATCACTGTAGTAGACAATAAATAATTAAAATTAATGTAAGTAATAGATACTTAAAAACTGAAGCCTAGAGATTTAAAAAAAAAAAAAAAAGATTAGATTAACCATTTCAGAGCAGCTATATGACAACTGCAGGATTCATTCTCATAGACTCAAGGGGAATAGCGCCCCCTAGAGCTGTTAATGTACAACAAGTACAGTAGTATTTGAACACAGCAGCTCTGGCCCATTCAAGGATCAATTAAACCTTGTGTTGCAAAAAGGAAATTGCAATGCTATAGAAATATCTAATGAAGAGCTCCAGGAAGATAATTTTAGTTGTACTTATATTTAATCTCAATGAAATTCACAAAGTCTCATGTAATTAATTATCGAGGCCAGCTGTAGCTCAGGGTCTCCTGTGAAAACTCTTCCTGGGTATCCTTGACAAAGGAGCCAAAGGAAATGACCTTCCCAGGAGCAGTTATTTAAAGAATAAAAACAGTGGTAATCACTTCACTATTTGCTCCCTTTCCCTCTGACCAGAGAGGAAGTTCAAGAACAAAATACTTCTGGGATGAACCCAGTAATCTGGAAGGTGTTGATTGTTAAGGGAAGGATGACAGAAATGATTTACTGTGAATAATATAAGTGTAATTTAGTAGCTAAGAAAGTGCTTTCCAAAATTCAGAAATGGAATTTCCACCCTGGAAGTGTTTGTAATTATTATATTTTTATACATTTTTATGTTTTTCACAAGAACCACTGAGAATAGGTTTAGAAAATCAAAACCTCAGAGTAGCTGTCATTTCTCCATTATCACTATTATTATATCTACATGTATCATACAGAGTTTACAATGAGTGGAGTTAATAGCTTGTTTCATGTAAGTACCAGGGGGTTATAACACACACACACACACACACACACACACACACACACACACACTATATATACACATAATTGTTTCTTCCAATGATATTCTTCCTCTCCCAGACAAAAATGTATTAGAGGTAAAAGAAAAGAGGAAGGAAATTGCTTTTTTTCCCCCCTCTGGTTTCAGATTACACGAAAAGATTCTATGGGCTGACTCAGAGGATACACAATATACATTGTTAAGAATCTTTAGTCTCACTTATTCAGATTTAATATTAAAAGGTAGCTACTGTTAAAACTCACTTTTTACACACAAGCATTTAAATGTCAGTTTCATTTTTCAGCAGCCTTGGATATCAGTTTTTGGGTGATATCAAATGCACAATAAACAAAAGAGCCTGTTTCCTCCAACACTTTTAATAAGTGTAAAGAACCATCTGGAAGATAAGGGAATGAGGAAGTCATGGGCAACCAGCCATGATTTCACCAGCAAACAAACTGTCTATAGCTCTCAAGTATCAATATGACTGTTTTATCAGATGTTCAAAATGTCCTTTTCTCTGCAGTCTGAAAGAATAAACTACTGATTCAATAATGTCCACCAGCGAACACAAGTAACTCTTTAAAACTTTCAATTTTCCCTCTCTATATATTTTTGCTTAAAATAAAGTGAACCTCGGAGTTCCCGTTGTGGCTCAGCGGTAACAAACCCGACAAGTATCTATGAGGACAATGGGTTCAATCCCTGGCCTCGCTCAGTGGGTTAAGGATCTGGTGTTGCTGTGAGCTGTGGTGTAGGTCACAGATGCTGCTTGGATCCTGCGTTTCTGTGGCTGTGCTGTAGGCTGGCAGCTGCAGCTCCGATTTGATCCTTAGCCTGGAAACTTCCATATGCTGTGGGTATAGGCCTAAAAAAGACAAAAAAAAAAACGTGAGGCTCAATTAAATTTGGAGAAATATAAAATTACAGTGAGGCAAACCCCTATTTCTGACCTAAGTCAATCAGAACTGACTGTTGAAACCCAGACCATCCTTTGAAGATATCTAGTCTATTTCAAAAGTATAAAAAAATACATTTTATAATAATCTAATCTAATAATCTAATAATGCATGTTTGTGGGAAAAAAACCTCAACTTTCTGAAACTAGATTTGTTAGGCACTGATCAGGAACTTCTTTTTTGGTCCATAAGATTAATATTTCTAGGCAACAGGCTTCATAAACCAATTTTATTCTAGTTGTTCCATAATGTCAGCTGCTGTGCAGCAGAAACCTGGGAGATCTAGAGTGTTCTAGCTGACTAAAGGATACCTCCGAGGGATTTGGTTTGCAATCCTTTTATCCTGGAATACATCGTGAAGTAATTTAAGAATTTTCCATCTCTGAGTCTATTGATTCAAAAGTCCATTGAGAATAGTATCTTTTAAATAAACACTCAAAGAGTTTGGCTATTTTTAGAACACATAGCTTTGTCCTGGCAGATTTACAAACCAAATCATAAGAGGTTAGTATATTTTGTTGCAGATTGAAGGATTCTCTTCATCTAAAACAAGACCTATACACTTCTTGGTCTCCGAAAGCAGGCAGTTCTACCTAATAATTTGATAAACTTTCCATAAAACCATCTGATAATGCAAAAGTTTAGGACCCAATTCTAAGTTATAGTTCTGTGACAGGGAATCTTTTCTTTCCAGAAATTATCTTCTCTCAAAATATTAATATGACGATTGTAATATCAATGATGATAATGATGATAAGTATTCCTTTCTTATTCAGATACTTTTCTGAACAGTAGTGTGTAGATTTTTTGATGAATCTAAATAAGCTAAACTCCAAAGAGATTTCTTTTTGAAAAAAAAAAATCTATAATTAATCTTCTCATAAAGCCATGGATTTTTCCTTAAAAGAGAAATTTAGTTCCTAATTGTTCTGCATTAGTGAATAGGCACCTTAACTTACTACAAACGCTTAAAGTATCACTACAATATGGGGAATGATTTAACAATACAAAATTGTTTTACAAGAAGTGAGAAATATAGGAGAATCCCCTCCCACCTGGTCAGTTACTATGAGCATGCAGTTAGGTACATGCTGTATATTTGAGCACACTGGATCTATCCGAAACAAGGGAAGGCTAATTAAATTGGAAAAGAACACTTCTAGATTGAGGGAAGTGGTGATCTTTTCAATATGGCTTTAAAAGAGTAATGTGTAATCTCATTATTCTTAACCTAAAATGTTCTTTACACATTTATATTTATATACATATATATTATGTACATATATATGTACGTGTGATAATACACACACACACCACATTTCTTATATCCATATTCATATATGTATGTGTATATGTTGACAATGTTAAACTTTACCTGAGCCCTATGCTCCTGGAAAACAGGGATGATTGAGAAACTCTTAACTTTTTGCGTTCCAGGAAATGGCTTACTTCCAAGAGCCACTCTTCCCCATGTGATTTAGATAAGACCCATGGATGCCTTCCTCATTCACTTATGCCAAGGCCAGACAATGACCCTCCAAGTTCTCTTTCAGAAATGATTAGCTGAACTGTTTGTACACATTAACCAACCTTAAGTTAAGCTTCTCTCCTTCCTTCAGGCCCTAAACTTCGACCCTCCTCCAGCCTGACCCGTATACTGCCCCTTCTTAATGGCCTCTCAGGATCACACCACCCAGCCACCCCCTCTCCATACCTAGTTCTTCTAGCCTCATTTGCCCCTTTCAGTAAAAGAAAAATTACTTTAAGATGCTAATAGATTTTATGGAAGAATCATTCTCCATATTTATTGCAAGGGTCCTCTGCCCCATATTGCAAAAATCCTTTCAAATAAAATCTCTCTTTACCTAAAAGTGGATTTGTTTGTACTTGATAATGTATGTACCACACTTACATAAATACATTCAGAGTAGTGAGCTCATGTTGCTCTGATTTGGGTTAAGAATAAGAAAATTAGATGTATCCCATATTCTCCCTAGAGTAACAAGGAAAGAAGAGGCGCTTATGTCTGAAAAACCCAAAAGGGCTATAGGAAGTTAGAACGAAATACTTTTGCTATCAATATTCTTTCCTTATATCACTGTAGAAAATAGTTAACAGAGTAAAGACATCAAACTCACCTTAGACTAAGACTCTGTGTGTAAGAAACAAATTTTCTCTAAAGAAAGTTTCCCTGCAAGAAAAGTTAGACCTCCCAAGCTAGAACCAAGTCCTCTAGTCTATGCTGCATCTATTCATTTGGATTCTGCCACTTTTGAATTATTCAAAATCATTATAAAATGCAGCTTTCATCTGAAAAAAAAATTACCTTCAAGAGACACTAAATTTAGTCCTACTGGAGATAAAGTAAAGTGGTCTGTGGCTTTCATAAACATTCAACAGCCTGGCTTTTATCTCTGCTAAACTCCTGGGTAGCACAGCTGGGATATGGCCACCCAAGGCAGAAATCTAGACACCATGTAACTAGTCTGCTTATTACTAAGAGGCATTAACATTCCACTGAAGCATCTTATATTGTTGGACAAGGACTGTTTGGAATAATTTTTAGATTTATGGTTTATTTTTATTACATATGCATTAATTATACTCTTGTGAAAAAAGGATTTGCTCTTTTTTCCAACACTAATACAGTTCATACTGTATATTTTATGATTTTCTCTCTGTATCTTTTCAGCTTCAAATTATAGTAATCTCTCAAAAATCAATCTTTTAATGTCCTTGTTTGCAACTACAAGCTTTCAAATGAATTTTATAGATACACATGGACAGAGAACATTGCGACAGATTATTTTTTAGAAGATGGGTGATTCAATTCACATGTAATTAGCAATATGACTCATGAGTAGATGTGATATAATAACAAATTAGCTATGATGCTAAAGAGTGGTAATTAAATGAGTGAGGCAGACACTTTAGGACTCCCCAGACCAAGTCGAGGATGTCTAGCACATCTTTATTTTGATTTGTTTTCTTTTCACTATTATTTTCAGACTGCTTTGGCAACCGCAGTCAAGCTATCAAGATACAAGGCAGGATCTGGAATCCATGAAAGGCTCTCTGCTCAATTGGTAATTCCTCATCGAAGATTTCTCTGACCTCCCATTAGATCAAATTCCATTATGTGTTCTCATACATCTCCTTCACAGCACTCATCACAGTCACAAATTTAATACAGTGTGTGACAATTAATGATTACCTTCCCAACTAGACTGTCACCTCCATGAGACCATGCTTTTATTCACCAGTACATTCTCAGGTATGAGACCAAGAACCTAGTATGGGCTTATAGACATTTATTGAATGGATGAATACAGCTTTACAAAAAAAAATCCCCAAATTACTATTTGCTAATTTATGGATTAGAGTCCTATTTTATGATGTGTATCTTTATTCTATAGCAATAATCCAAACAATAACAAGGTTCTAAAAATGTGTCTATGAGTATCTTTTCAAACACCTAGTCTACGTACATCAAACTTAGCTTATAAAACTTCTGATGGTACTGACACAAGAGATCAGAGCTGTTTTTCTAGTACTTATCCATCCATTCTCTCTCACCTGCTACCTTCTTCCTGGTGATAAATAACATGCATTAGAAGGCAGCTGGCTGAGATTACAGGTGAGTCTAGGGCTTGCTAGGCTGAGTAAGACTAAACTGGCTGCCACTAGAATCAGAACCTCAATTTTGGCATCATCATGGTTTTGCCTTTCCCAGGTGCAGTTACCAAACATTTTCAGCATGGCAAGTACCATAATTGCTTACCAAGATTAAAATGCTATTTATAAAACATTTACTAGGCCAAATAATAAAAATACATTTTAAAATACAATGAAAAAGGCTTAAAATAAATGTAACCCAGAGAAGATATATACTAGGTCAATATACAACATTCCTTTCACTCGTTATTAAGCACACTTAACTTAATAAGGTAAGAAATTCTTTAGGATGGTAGCTAAGTCTTTGACTGTAATCTACATTTCCAGACTAGAAAAACTTCTGTGATTTATAAACTGAATTTAATTATCAGAACCTCTATAATGTTTGAGTGTTTTTTTTGTTTGTTTGTTTTGTTTTTGTCTTTTTGCTATTTCTTTGGGCCGCTCCCGCGGCATATGGAAGTTCCCAGGCTAGGGGTCGAATCGGAGCTGTAGCCACTGGCCTACGCCAGAGCCACAGCAACATGGGATCCGAGCCGCATCTGCAACCTACACAACAGCTCACAGCAACGCCAGATCGTTAACCCACTGAGCAAGAGCAGGCACCGAACCCGCAACCTCATGATTCCTAGTCGGATTCGTTAACCACTGCGCCACAACGGGAACTCCTGTTTGAGTGTTTTAATTGCAGGGAAGTCTTGAAGAACAAAAGAAAGAATATAAGATCACTCTGTTTACAAAAATTCCCAACAGGAAGACAATATTGTTAACATGTCAATACTACCAAAAGCAATCTTAATACTCAATGCAAAACCTGTCAAAAATCCCCAAGATATTTTTGCAAAAATAGAGAAACCCATCCTAAAATTCACATGAAATCTCAAAGCCCCTATGTAGCCAAAACACCTTTTTTTTTTTTTGGCCACCCCCAAGTATATGGAGTTCCCGGGCTGGAGATCAGATCCAAGCTGCAATTGTGATCTATGCAGCAGCTGCAGCAACACTGGATCCTTTAAGCCATTGTGCTAGACCAGGAATTGAACCAGTTCCTGGTGCTGCAGACACACTGATGATCCCATGGCACCACAGCAGGAATTCCACAAAACAATCTTGAAAAAGAAGAACAAACTGGAGGACTAACACTTCATGATTTTAAAACTGACTACAAAGTTACAGTAATCAAAACATTCGGAATAGAATAGAGAACCTGGAAATAAACCCTGACACCTATGGTCAATTAATCTTTGACAAGGGAGGCAAGAACATAAAATGGGAAAAAGAACTATTCAGCAAGCATTGCTGGGAAACCTGGACAGCTGCATGCAAAGCAATGAAACTAGAACACACCCTCACACCATGCACACAAATAAACTCAAAATGGCTGAAAGACTTCAATATACGACAGGACACCATCAAACTCCTAGAAGAAAACATAGGCAAAACACTCTCTGACATCAACATCATGAATATTTTCTCAGGTCAGTCTCCCAAAGCAATAGAAATTAGAGCAAAAATAAACCCATGGGACCTCATCAAACTGAAAAGCTTTTGCACAGGAAAGGAAACCCAAAAGAAAACAAAAAGACAACTTACAGAATGGAAGAAAATAGTTTCAAATGATGCAACGGACAAGGGCTTAATCTCTAGAATATATAAGCAACTTATACAACTCAACAGCAAAAAAGCCAATCAATCAATGGAAAAATGGGCAAAAGATCTGAATAGACTATTCTCCAAGGAAGATATACAGATGGCCAGCAAACACATGAAAAAATGCTCAACATCACTGATCATAAGAGAAATGCAAATCAAAACTACCATGAGATATCACCTCACACCAGTCAGAATGGCCATCATTAATAAGTCCACGAATAACAAATGTTGGAGGGGGTGTGGAGAAAAGGGAACCCTCCTGCACTGTTGGTGGGAATGTAAACTGGTACAGCCATTATGGAGAACAGTTTGGAGATACCTTAGAAATCTATACATAGAACTTCCATATGACCCCCCAATCCCACTCTTGGGCACCTATCCGGACAAAACTCTACTTAAAAGAGACACATGCACCCGCATGTTCATTGCAGCCCTATTCACAATAGCCAGGACATGGAAACAACCCAAATGTCCATCAACAGATGATTGGATTCGGAAGATGTGGTATATATACACAATGGAATACTACTCAGCCATAAAAAAGAATGACATAATGCCATTTGCAGCAACATGGATGGAGCTAGAGAATCTCATACTGAGTGAAATGAGCCAGAAAGACAAAGACAAATACCATATGATATCACTTATAACTGGAATCTAATATCCAGCACAAATGAACATCTCCACAGAAAAGAAAATCATGGACTTGGAGAATAGACTTGTGGCTGCCTGATGGGAGGGGGAGGGAGTGGGAGGGATCGGGAGCTTGGGGTTATCAGACACAACTTAGAATAGATTTACAAGGAGATCTTGCTGAGTAGCATTGAGAACTATGTCTAGATACTCATGTTGCAACAGAACAAAGGGTGGGGAAAAACAAATGTAATGTATACATGTAAGGATAACTTGATCCCCTTGCTGTACAGTGGGAAAAAAAAACAAAACAAAACACATTCTGGCACTGGCATAAACTCAGACACATAGACCAATGGAACAGGATAGGTAACAGAAATAAACCATCATATGTATATGGTAAAATGATTTTTAATAAGAATGCCAAGACCAATCAATGGGGTAAGAACAGTTTTTTAAACAAATGGTGCTGGGAAAACTGGGTTTCCACATGCAAAAGAATGAAGTTGGACCTTTACCTAACAACATATACAACAATTAATTCAAAATGAATCAAAGACCCAAATTAAGACCTAAAATTATAAAACTCTTAGAATAAAAAAAATTTCATGACATTAGATTTGGTAATGATTTCTTAAATATGATACCAAAGGCATAGGAAAAAGAATAAATAGGGAAATTAGACTTCCTAAAAAATTTTAAACTTTGTGCATCAAAAGATAGTATCATCAGAGTTCCTGTTGTGGCTCAGTGGTAAAGAATCCAACTAGTATCCATGAGGATCCAGATTCGACCCCTGGCCTCACTCAGTGTGTTAAGAATCTAGCATTACCATGAGCTGCGCTATAGGTTGCAGACATGGCTTGGATCCTGAATTGCTGGGGTTGTGGTATAGGCCGGCATTGCAGCTCCAATTTGACCCCTAGCCTTGGAAGATCCATATGCCTTGGGCATGGCCCTAAAAAGACCAAAAAAAAAAAAAGAGAGAAAGAGAGAGTATCATCAGGGTAAAATAGCAAACCACAGAATGATATAAAATATTATACATCTGATAAAGGATTAAAATCCAGAATATATGAGAACTTTTAAAACTCAACAACAACAAAAAACAAACAACCCAATTCAAAGATAGGCAAAGGACTTAAACAGACATCTCCCCAAAGAAGATATACAATGGGCAATAAGCACACTAATAATTAGGAAAGGGTAGATTAAAGCTACAATGACATACCACATCATATCCATTAGGATGGCTACTATTAAAAAACAGAAAATAACTGTGGATGAAGATGTAGAGAAACTGGAATTCTTGTGCATTGTTGATGGAAATATAAAATGGGACAGTTGATGTGGAAAACAATATGATGGCTCCTCAAAAAAATTAAATATAGAGTTACTATATGATTCGACATTTCCACTTCTAGGTATATATCTAAAAGTATTGAAATCACAGTTTCAAAGTGATATTTGTACACTCATGTTCATAGCAGCATTATTTACAAAAGCCGAAACATGGAAGTGTCCATCAACAGGTAATTAGATAAGCATAAGATGGTATTCATATACAATGGAATATTAGTCAACCTTAAAGAGAAAGGAATTCTGACATATGTCACAACATGGACGAATGCTTAGGACAGTTTGCTAAGTGAAATAATCAGTCACAAAAAGACAAGTACGGCATTATTCCAGTTACATGATGTACTTGGAGTAGTCCAAAATCATGGAGACAGAGAGCAGAATGGTGTTTTCCAGGGTCTAAAGGGAGGGGAGAATAGGTAGTTATAGTTTAATGAGTACAGAGTTTCAGTTTTACAAGATAAAGAGAGTTCTGGACACAGTGGTTATGGCTGCATAATACTATGAATATATTTAGTACCATTGGACTATACACTTGAAAATGGTTAAGATGGTATATTTTATGTTATATGTATTTTACCACAATAAAAAAAGATCAGGGAAAAAAATCCAAGATGGTAAATAGAGACTATCCTCTTTGGATACTGTTTTTTCCTATGCCACAGCCACAGCCACAGCAATGCCAGATCTGAGCCATGTCTGTGACCTACACTACAGCTCACAGCAATGCCAGATCCTGAACCCACTGAGTAGGGCCAGGGATCGAACCCACATCCTCATGGATACTAGTTTGGTTCATCACCACTGAGCCATAATGGGAACTCCAAGACCATCTTATTTGGAAAGAGCTATCAGGAAGGGAGAAGGAGGACTCATAGTGGGAGACTACAGGAGGTAAGGATAGAAACTGATTATAATTAGAGTTTCATAGTGCCATGGGTTAAAAAAAAGTAGGGGAGCAAGACATAACAGAGAAGATATATAGGGAGAGAGATTTATGCTACCAATAAGTTTAGCAACAAAAAGATCAATGTATTTAAACAATGTAATGCAGTTAAACCACAGAGAGAAGATTTAAAATAACATACAATAGTAAAATGTAAAGACCTGTAAGGATACCAGCTATCATAAAATCTGATCTTATTTTTGGTTTGGAAAAATCTAGCCCCAAAGAAGATAATTTTTAAAAATTAAATCTGTTGCAGATTTCTAGACTCATAGTCCAACTCCCTACAGGTTTAAACACCTAGATAATTCCAAGACAACACAGACAGGAATTCATAGCCAAAGAATTTGTTATTTTGCATATATCACTAGATAGTATTTTTCTTAGACTTACCAGAATTAAAAACTTTGTTTAAACTCTTTAAACCTTGCTTCCCAAGATCAGTAACTTAAAGACTCCTTAACTTTACTTCTCCAGAGGCTCCCTTCTTCTCAGTTAGGCCTGAGGAATTAACCTATTGGGACTTCATCTCATTTGTAAATCAACTCAGGTTTGTTATTCAAAGGAAGAAGAAAGATTCCAGGATTTCTGCCCTAACAGATTAAATGATAAAGGAAAGATGGAGGATCTGAAAGGCAGAACTGAGGCTGTGGAGGCTAAGCTAAGGAAGGACTATGAGAGGAAGTATGGCCTTTGCAAAGTTTTTGCTGGAGGCACAGCTCTTATGCTTCCTCTATCTCATCAAGATGTGGAGGCTGGCAACGTCTGGACCAAAAACCAGGGAACAGTAAAGCTATCCAAGGGAAATGGGAAGAGAGGGAGGGAGGCACTGGCTGGGTTCTCAGGGTGGGTCCAGGGTCTGCTTTGGTATTTTTGTTGTTATTTTTGTTTTGCTTCATTATCTCAATGGCATCTGTCCAGGAGCTCAACTGCATCCAATTACTCAGTAGTGATCAGGCCCTGGGGAGTTGATTCCTGCTAACAAAGCTCAAAGGAGATAGACTGATAAAAAAAAAAAAAAAAAAAGGAAGTGAACTGACTCACTTAGAAAGAGACTGTCAGACAGATGGGACTAGTTACATTATTTGGTCAACTCGCTCCACCTTCGTTAGAAAAGTATATTTGGGAAGCCAAGTTGAGAACAGAGTTAGTTGGTGAATGCAGTGTCAGAAGAAGGAGGTGGTCCCAAGCTACATTCTCTCAATGCAACTTCCTTCACTCCAGGATACTGCCAAGATGGTTGGAATACTCATGTTAGCTGGACAGGACATTCACTCTCTTGGATGAAGATAACAAACATAAAGTGCTTACTACAATATTGATACACAGAAAGCACTCAATTAATACAAGCCATCATTATTATGGGGCTATAAATATTCTGGTAATTTAGCATAGTGGGCTGATAGCATGAGCTTTGGAGCTCTATTGCTCACCATCCATATGACAATGGGAAGGTTATTTAACCTCTCAAGCCTCAGTTCTCCTACATGTAAAATGAGTGTAATAATGATACCTTAAAGAGTGACTCTTAAAATTACTTAAGATATTGCCTGAAAATCACTTAACTGCTCATTGTAAGATTTGAATGATTATTATAAATAATAAAAACAACAAACACTTGCAGAGCATTTTTTTATATCCCAGATATTGCTCTATATGCATTAACTCATTTGGTCCACTCTCTGACCCTATGAGGTGGATACAGTCAAGGAACTCATCACTGGTAGATTATCTTCACCAACACTAGCTCCCTTCTTTGAAGAAGCATATACTTTCCCACTCCACTGAAGTCAGACTGACCATTTGGCTTGCTTTGGCCAGTCAAATTTAAAGAAGGACATGTGACACTATTTGGCAGAAAAGTTTAAAACCAATTTGTGCTTCCCTACCTCTAGGATTAGTTGAGATAAAGTCCCTATTAGCCTGAGTTCCTAAGTGACCCTTGCTGAACCTGATGAACAGACAAGGCGAGCAAGAAAAAAGCTATTGTTTCAAGCCACCAAGATTTTTGTTTTTGTTGTCATAGCATAAAGGAACCATATTCCAATGAACCCAAAAGCATAGAAACAAAAGGAAATTTTCCCAATAGCACATAGTTAGAAAGAGTCTGACTCCAGATTCTTTACTCTTGAGTACTGATATGAATACAAAGAATAGCTTATTATTAATGCATTGTTGTCATTGGAGGTCTGTTTTTAGACTTCATAGTTGTTCTTTTCTGAATGACTTAGTTCAGGAGGAAATCTAGCCTTTCTCCAGCCTCTACTGAAACAACAGCCAGCAGATGACAAAACACCATTGGAGAATTTGTTAATGGACAACATGGAGGACACTGGACATGTTCCTTCTTTATATCACCTCAGAGAAGTCCCTGGGGGCACAGTCACTCTGGCTGCCAGAAAAGCCTGTACACAAAGGATCTCAGAGAATGCTTTAAAATATCTATGGTCATTCTGTTGATGGTGAACCCATTCTTTCCATCACTCAGTCTTTCAGAAATAGATCCCTCTCCTCATACTTCTTATCCCATTAACCCATCATCTTGTTTACCTTTTTCCTCTCAACAATGAGCAAAGATTTCAAATATGTTTGCAGGCTCTATTAGAAAGCATGTCTACGAATAAAAAATGCTGGAGAGGGTGTGGAAAAAAGGGGACCTTATTACACTGCTGGTGGGAATGTAAATTGGTGCAACCACTGTGGAAAACATTAAGAGATTCCTCAGAAAACTAAAAATAGAATTACCATTTGATCCAGCAATCCCACTCCTGGGCATCTATCCAGAGAAAACCATGACTCAAAAAGATACATGTACTCCAATGTTCATTGAAGCACTATATACAACAGCTAAGACATGGAAACAACCTAAATGTCCATCCACAGAGGAGTGGATAAAGAAGATGTGGTACATATACACAATGAAATATTATTCAGCCATTAAAAGGAAAGAAATAACAGCATTTGCAGCAACAAGGATGAACCTAGAAATTATCATGCTAAGTGAAATTACTCAGACAGTGAGACACCATCATCATATGCTATTGCTTACATGTAGAATCTAAAAAAAGGACACAATGAACTTCTTTGCAGAATAGATACTAATTCACAGACTTTGAAAAACTTGTGGTTTCCAAATGAGACAGGCTGGGGTTGGGGGATGCACTGGGGATATGGGATGGAAATTCTACAAAATTTTGTTGTGATGATTGTTGTACAACTATAAATGTAATAAAATTCATTTTTTAAAAAGAAAGACTATTACTACACTAACATCCATGTAATTTCCTTTATGCAGCAAGATTCCCTAGAGATGTGAGGGCCTGAAATTTGGGGACTGAATGAAAGAATCTGCCTGAGTTAGAACACAAGTACGCAAAGAGAAGTGAGAAGCTTCAGCCTCTGTTCTTCCCAAGGAAAATGAAATTGTTGTCAAGATAAAACAGAAAGAGCAAAGCTTAAGCAGTGATAGAAAGCAAAAAAGGCAGAAAAGATCAGTCATATTCACTGAACATTAATCTATAAAAGAGACCCAGTTTTTTAATGAAATACAATGGAATGCATTAAATTATAAGCTGGAACTCTATCTAGGGAAAGATAATATATATATGTCAGTTAATAGAAGTGCTCATTGATGAAGTAATCATTTATTCATAATTTATTTAATATATTATTCAATTAGTAATCAATGAAATTCAAAAAACAAGTAAGAAGTCATCCATTTTTCTAATTTTTAAGCTTTAGTGATCACTTACTTCATGGCTTTCCCTTTATAATAAAATGTTTACTAATTTATATTTCTTCAATGCTTTTTATATATCTCTATTTGACACTTCTCCAGCCTGATAAAATTGATTTTTTCATCAAACTTTTAAAAATGTACAGATAATGGAATTTAGTTCCTTAAAATAGTCAATAGTTCAACTTAGAAAAATATATATTAGGAAACTCACAAAAATGCTATTCTAGGGTTCTTTCTAATTTCATTTTTATAGATGTTACCACCTTTCAGTGAAACTCTTTTTGAACTTAAAGAATCAAATCACTCTGGATGGAGTCCAAGACTTAAAGTAAATTCCACTTCATAATTTATTATGTTTTTGTTTCTGTTTGTTTTGTTTTTGTTTTTGCTTTTTGCTTTTTAGGGCTGCACTCGTGGCATATGGAGGTTCCCAGGCTGGGGGTCTAATCAAAGCTACAGCTGCCAGCCTATGCCAGAGCCACAGCAACTCCAGATCCAGGCCGCATCTGTGACCTACACCACAGCCCAAGGCAACGCCAGATCCTTAACCCACTGAGCGAGGCCGGGGATTGAACCTGCAACTTCATGGTTCCTAGTCGGATTCGTTTCCACTGTGCCATGACGGAAACTCTTATATTATCTTTTGTCAGTGATGTAGTATAAATTCATATTTCTTTCACGAGATTTTCAGAATTCTCATTAGTGAAATACTTCCAAAATTAATAACAACTTTACTACAATAGGTTGGGCCATGCAAATGAAGTTGTAATATCTCTTTCTGGAGGATGTAAAGAAAGGAAAATTTTTCATTATAAGATTTTAATATTATGCTAATTACTCAATAAAATTCATTTGTGAAGGACAGCATGGAGAAAAGAGAGATGGAAGGAACTGTTGAAATGTGAGGGTGGGATGAAATGGAGCTATCTTGGTTCAGTGATTATCTGGAAAAGACACTGACGGAGTCACTGAGACCTGCACCATCACAACATCCCCAATGTACACAGAAGCTATTTAGAGAGTTCAATTTTGTTCTCAGCAGCGAAGGAATAAGAAAGGGAGAAGAGGAAAATGACTACATTAGTTGGTTATTGGCATGTGGGAAAGTGTAGGGAAATGCAGATCTGCTAAGCAATCCCTACTCTGGACCCATTCATGGTGCTAAAATATGAATGAAAGAAAAACACATGTTTGGGAGTTCCCTGAACCATTGTGAGTTTAGCCTCCTTACTTGATTCTAAGTCCTTGTTCCTAGCTTGGAAAATTTGGACTCTGTAAGTATAATTCATTTTCATTATATTGTAAAGCTATTCAACTTTGTCTCTGCAAATGTTTCTCCAATTTTTCTGTCATGTGTTGATATCAGATCATTGCAGAAAACACAGAATTGCAGAAAACATAAACCAAATAATTTACTGTTTAGTCTCAGAGCAATGTGCTTTAAAGCCAATGACCCTTTCCAGAACGCCATGCTGCCAACCTACCACTCCCCCAAAGGGCATATTTCTCATTTTTTCTAGATCCTTCCTTGCTTGTTGGAAATTACATTGGAATTAAATATATAGCTACATGAATTCATATATTCTAGAAATATTGGTCAATCACCACTCCTTTCCCCTACATTTTGAGGAGTCCTTGCAAAAATTGTGTGCAAGGAAATCTTTGCAGTTAAGCAATTCAGAATTTATAGGTGAGTCTTGGCATATCCTACTATTTCAGTGATTATGTCTTACCAGTGTGGTTAGTACTAATCCAACCAGTTGTAAGCAACGGAAATTGACTCTAGTAAACTTAAGAAATGGGGCATTTTTAGGAGCTTGGAAAATCAACAGGAGGGCTGGAGAACATAGCAGGAACTAAGAAGTCCGGGTCTAAGATATAAGAAATGAAGGAAGAGTCTTAGAGAGGAGGGTCTTCTCAGAGAGGCACCACTGTAATAAACAGTCTCCAAAAGAGCTTGGTCTCTTTGTCCCTGAGCTAAAAGTTCAAATTCCAATGAGGTCATTTGTTTAGGGGAAAGGGCACATAATTAACAACAGGTCCACTAAATGCAATGAAGGAGAGAAAGGACATAAGAGAAGTTTGGAAAAATTCACTAGTCTTGTTTAAGTTCCTTGTGCTCAAGCTGAAATACCAGCAGCTGGTACATGAGTTAAAATAATAGAATATTTTCTCTTTTTGAATTATAGTTTTGTGTAGATAAATGCCCAGGAGTGGGACTGCTGGATCATACTGTAGCTCTATATTTAGTTTTCTGAGGAACCTCCCTACTGTTTTCAATAGTAGTTGTACCAATGTACATTCCCATCAACAATGAAGGAGGGTTCCTTTTTCTCCACACCCTCTCCAGCATTTGCTATTTGCAGACTTGTTAATGATGGCCATATGATATCACTTATATGTAGAATCTAAAATATGGCACAAATGAACCTATCTACTAAATAGAAAAAAAAACTCACAGACATAGAGAACAGACTTGTGATTGCCAAGAGGGAGGGGGGAGGAAGTGAGATGGACAGGGAGCTTGGGTTGGTAGATGCAAACTATCATATTTAGAATGGATAGACAATAATGTCCTACTGCACAGCACAGGGAACTATGTCCAATCTCTTAGGACAGAACATGATGGAAGATAGTATGAGAAAAAGAATGTATATATATGTATGCTGGGTCACTATGCTATATAGCAGAAATTGGCATGATTAATTTTTTATAATCAATTATACTTTAATAAAATTAAAGAATAATAGAAGATTGATTCTATCTCCAAAGATCTGTCCTAGAATTTGTATAGCCTTTTCTAGGCTCCATTTAGTAATCATCTCCTGTCACTAAACCAAACACATAAACAAACCTCAGAAAACAGTGAATGGGCTTAAGTCAGAAGTCAACAAAGAAGTAAACAATTATATCTTAAATTTTTTTAAAGTGAATACTACTCAGCCATAAAAAAGAACAAAATAATGCCATTTGCAGCAACATGGATGGAACTAGAGACTCTCGTGCTAAGTGAAGGAAGTCAAAAAGAGAAAGACAAATACCTTATCACATATCTTAAATCTAATATATGGCACAAATGTTTCTATCTATAGAAAAAAGAAAAACTAACTCATGGACATAGAAAACAGATTTATGGTTACCAAGGGGGGTAGGGAGTGGGAAGGACTAGGAGTTTGGGGTTAGTAGATGCAGACTATTATATTTGGAGTGGATAAGCAATGAGATCCTGCTGTATAGCACAGGGAACTATATCTAGTCACTTATGATGGAGCATGATGGAGGATAATGTGAGAAAAAAAAGATATATATGTACGACTGGGTTACTTTGCTATAGAGCAGAAATTGACAGAACATTGTAAATTAACTATAATAAAATTCTTTAATTATTAATTTAAAAAAGGCTTTTCTTCCAATGGTCATCCTCACCCTTATAAAAGTAATACCATATATGTGTGTGTGTGTATATATATATATATTACACATACACAATTATATATATATATATATATATATATATATATATATATATAGTGTCGTTTTGTGCACTGTAACTTAGATATCTTGTATGTATTACTTCATTTAATTCTTACAAAACTAGAGGTGGAGATACTTTTATAACCCTCAGACAGATTACATAATTTGGCTAATGCCTCGCACCTATCAGGCAATTTGCACACAGAGCCTGTGCCCTCACTCCCACACCAGGCTTCCTGGATTCAGTCACATGGCTTGATTCTAACAGGAGGCAGGAGGACAGGGTAGTGGTTAGAACCATGGGCATGAGTTAAAAATCTCAATTCTGCCATCTACTAGCTGAAGGTAAGAAACTGAAAACTCCCTAAGCGTCACTTTCCTCCTCTGTGAGATGGAGAAGGTCATATCAGGGTCAGCATGAGTTGCTGCAAGGTCACATGGTTATTGCAAAGAGGAAAGGAGGAAACATATAACCTTGTCACATATGAAGTGCTGAATAATCAGTGGCTATTATTAGTTATATACCTGTCTCCCCTTGTAGACTAGTCCTAGAGGCTCAGGTATTACATTTTTGATATTTGTGTCCCTAGCTCCTTTCTCAGTGATCAGCATATTAACAAGCCCACAAAAAATATATGCTGACTAGAAAGCATTTGTATGAGGGCTCATACTGCCATGTTGTAGTTAAGTATTATAAAATGAGCTCCTCTTTATATTAACACTACAGTTTCTGCCTAAGCAAATGATGCCTTTTCCCCCACCCTACTTCCTGCCTCTAGACTGCTAACTCATGAGGTCAGATCTGTATCAGTTTTGTTCTCTGTGAGTCCCCAATGCATAGTAGAGAGCCCAGTACATAGTAGAAGCTTAACAAATATTTGGGGATTGAATTTTTAATAAATATCTGTGATAGGTCTCACAGTTCACCTAGGACTTTCACATAAACATGTGCAGTATCTCTCTGCAGAGCAGGCTCTGGAGCCACACTGCCTGGGTTCAAACTCCAGCCTCACCATTTACTAGCTGACTGACCTTGGGTAATAAACATAAGGGTTCAATGTCTCAGTTTTCCCACTGGTAAAATAAGAATACTAACAGTATTGGGTTAATGAAAGTATGAAAATGTTAACTCATATGAACCTTATAACATAGTACCTGGTGCATCATAAGTGTTCTTTAATTGTCAGGAATTATTAATTTTGTTTGCAGCTGTTTTCCTCCATCGCACTGCTAAGAAGAAATTATTCCAACTGCCTGAATCACTTATTCATTCATGTAACAAAATATGAAAAGTAGCATCTTTAAAATCCTAAGATTAATTTTCAGCAGAGCAAATTATAATCTCAAAAACACACACTTCCAAAAATTTTGCAAAAATCAATGTGTTTAGGGATTGTTCTCAAAATAAAATAATCCTAAATGGTTCCAGATATCCTATAGTTTAAGGCTCTTCCAAATCCTTTGTGTTAGATTCTTCTTCAGTAACATTTTATATTATTCTTTCCACATACAAGAACAGCCATACTGACTTGAACAGAAGTGTGAGTAAACACACACACACACTCCCCCCACCTAGGTAATGGAATTAGGTCATGCTGTCCTCTGCCTCTATTACAAACCTCATTGTCCTATTATGGCAAAAACTGTGTCAATCACAGCATGCATCTCCCATCACTTAGAGCATGAATTAATTAGGCCGCACATTAATTAAAAATTCAAATCACCATATTTAACTACTGATGCTTCTCTACACACTGAGAGATGAGGAGCCGAAAAATAAAGCAAAGGGGCACTTGAGTGCTTCATGTACCTTCAATACTGTAATGTTCCAAGCAAAGCTCTCAGTTGCTTTGTTGAGTTTTCTTCCTTTCAAGCCTTCTTTTGCCCCCAGATTATGAAGTTCCTCATGGAACTCCATCCCTTTGAAAAAAGAACATAAAAGAATTCATCATATAGATTTCTGAAAAAAATAGACCTTTTATTGTGAAAATATTTTCAATAAAAATCTAATTTCCCATTTCTGTCCTCCTCTCATAAAATTTCTAAACCCCTAAACTGAATTCTCCTTCCCATTCTGTTCATCCCCATTGAATGGCTATCCATAGGGTAAAACTAAAAATAATCAATGCAGTAGATTAAATTAGTTTTTAAACAGCCAGGAGCCATCAATAAAGACGAGAGAAGTTGGGAAGCAAATTCTTCCAACAGGTTTCATCCACTTTGTTTGTCTCTGCCTGGTTTTTATATAAATGGTGCAGTGTGTGAATAGCAACCATATGTGAAGGATGCACATTTCTTATCTTGTGAACTATCCATATGGCTTGACAGTAGGCCTGGAGCCCACATAGATAACAATGGTAATTAGTAAATGTTGAGTAAAAATAAACTTTTTTTTTAAAATAGCATTCCTGGAAACACCCAAATGTTTCAGATTTGGGAATTGCTTTAAAGTTATTTTTAGCTAAACCATTCTCCCAAGCTTTAATACTATAAAAAAATCACCATCATCTGTTTCTCCAGCCTTTATCTTAGCACCTCAGAGATGGGAATCACACTTCCTTCTGGAGAGCTCATTCCATCTTTGGAAAGCTATGGTTGAGAGCAAACCATTCTCTCTCCCTGGAACTTCTACTCTTTGGAGCTACCTAGACCCAGACCAACAAGGTCTAACTTCTATTCCATGGTACAGCCCTTTAAATGCATGAAGAAAGATATTGAATAAAGTCTACCAGTTTTCCCTTCTCTGGATTAAACATTCTAATGCATGTCAGTTTTCTAATAATGTCTCTCTTTAAAGATGACATCCAGGCAGGGTCTCTGCATCATGCAGTCCTGGAGTTTAGCTTGTAGGGACCTGCATCCAGGAGCATTGTACTCAAAATGGGATTGAAGCAGCCTTCATGAGGTAGGGTTTTACCACCACCTCCCTCGTTCTAGATTACTATGCTTGTATTAATGTAACCTAAAACCACATGAACTTTCCTGATGATAATAACATCATAAGTACAGGACATAGTACATGCATGACTGCACTTACACTCTGACTCTACCACTGACTAGCTATGTGAGCATAAGCAAGTACCTGAAACTTTGCAATTCAGTTTTCCTCAGTGGTGCCATGATGATAACAAGAGTGTTGACCTCATGGACTTGTGGGGAAGAGTAAATGAGTCGGTTTATACAAAGCTCTCAAAATAGGAGCATTATACATGTATTCGGTATCGTTATTATTTTTGTTCTTCCTATCAACTGAAACATTTAAGCCTCCAGAGAAGTAGTGAAGAGCACCATTTTAAAAGTCTGGTCTGGGTTCGAAGATTGCCTCTGCCATATGTTGATGCAGGATTTGGGGTAATTCACCTTGTCTCTCAGAATTTCAGATGCCTCATCTGTAGATGAGCTATAATGATGATTGCCTTGCAGCACTGTTATGAGGACTAAGTAACAACAGCATATGTGCTCAGTATATAATATGCATATATATCAAGCAACTTTCAGTGTCACCTTCCTCATCATAATCATTAATGTGTGTGTGGAACTAGGAGAACATAGATCCAAGAGAGATAACAGTATAGGGCTGTGGATGAAGGTGAAAATACAATAAACATAGCGATGTGCTCTCAGAGATAGGGGACCCATCTCATCCTTCAAGAAAGAACAAATCTAAAATGAGGACTAGGAAATGAAGAAAAGCCTAGAAGAGTAATAGGATTGTGGTTTGAATTGTAAAAATAAAGTGGTTCTTAATGGGCAATGTGAAACCATAGTTTCCATATCAGTAGTAAAAGTTTTCATAGCTTCCCAAACCACAAAAGCAATTTTAGGAACTCTCACCTCTCTAGACATCTGCAGACACCACCCCTATACACACACATACATCCCACCTACTACCACCTAGATCTCTTCTCTACTAAACAAAGGCTTCAGTTTAACTCAAATTACAGTTAAATTATGACATAAAATACTTGAACTTTAAGAGCAAAAAAGAAAAACTTTAAAAGTTTGCCAAGAACCATCATACGGTTTCTAAATGAAATGAGTGCAAGGGGGCGATTACCTGCTTTCTGACACTGCACAATCTTTTCCTGGACTGTGTCTGCCATTTCTATGAGAAAACGGCTCTCTTGAATCATCTGTCACAAAATAAACATGAAAAAGATGGTTGTCAGAAATCCTGAAACTGGTACATTGGAAAGAAGACATACTGAAAGATCCACATGACACTGCCAGGATGGGGAGCCATGGCTGTAACCAGAAAAGAGATGGGAGAGGGAAGGATAATGCCTGCTTCAACCCCCATCCACTCTAACACTAGCTAGAGTCACCTACCTTATGGTTGCTCCAGTTATGTAATACGCCTGTCACCCCATGGGTGCCAAATAAATAACTGCTGAATAAAGGCGTACACATTCTCTACATTCCAGATCACATTCACGAACTCCTCTTGTTTTATCCCCTTACCCTCTAAGGTCCTGCAACATCAAGGCAAGAACAATGGCAATGAGAATCAGAGTAGGGAATCACCTCGTGATGAGCCAAAGGACTGCTAGATACATCACCGAGGTGGTCAGCTTGGATCTGGGCGGCCCAAAGATGGAAGAGGTTTGGTCCTCTTTCCAGGGGGCTCCAGTTCCAATGGCAAGAATGAGGTGTGGGTCATATTTAACACCAATTCGGAGTTCCCGTTGTGGCACAGCATAAACGAATCTGACTAGGAACCATAGGTTGTGGGTTCGATCCCTGGCCTTGCTCAGTGGTTAAGGATCCAGTGTTGCCGTGAGCTGTGGTGTAGGTCGCAGACACGGCTCAGATCTGGCGTTGATGTGGCTCTGGCGTAGGCCAGTAGCTATAGCTCCAATTAGACCCTAGCCTGGGAACCTCCCTATGCCGTGGGTACAGCCCCCCCCAAAAAGACCAAAAAATAAATAAATAAATAACACCAATTTAACAGCGCTTGAAAGCGACAATACTGAAATGGTGCCCCCACCCTACACATTTGGATAGAAAGAAAAAAAGACCAAGAGGTAATTAATATGCTGAATAAAGCAGGGAAAATAAGATAACTAGTGATGAGATGAAGAAAGAAAATTCTATATGTGAAGAAAGGGGAAGTTGATTACAGGTAAAGAAGCTGTGATCAGAAAGACAAGAGATTGGGTCCCTTCTGAAGGAATGACTAAAGAAAGGCAATCAACAGGCAAACTAACACTTCCTGAATTTCCAGCCACACTTCTTTTCTTAATAAATGTCATCCCTTTTACCCTGGCTATTCCATGTTTTACCCGTCTGGTTCAATAATCTGATAATCTGAAGAGAGTCCAAGGCAGAATGCAAAGTGGACATAAAAGGTCTTGAGTAAGACATTTTTTATTATTAAATATTGTTGAATAGATTTTCTTGTACAATCACTTTCATATATAAAGTGGTTTATGACTACAAATCTTCAGATGGAAAAGAACCTTTGAATCACAAATTTTTAGTGCCTAACAACTCCATCGGAGTAAAAGCATATCATTCATTCAATTAGCAAGTATCTATTCAGCAGCCACTATGTGTAAGCACTGTGGTAACTACAAGAGGTATAATGCAGTAAAGAACAAAACCAGACACATTTCCATCTACTTGGAGCTCAGAGGCTAGTAGGGAAGTCTACTCAAATGAATGAATGACATATGATAATCAATTTAAGCAAACTTCAATTACTCATGTTTTCTGCCTAAGGTGATAGTTTAAAATGACATATTGGGAGGGCTAAGTTGACTACCAAAATCATAAAATTAGACACCCAAGGAGTTCTAAACTGAGTCAAACTCTTAACTGCATTAGTTTTTTCAACTTCTGAGAGAAAGTAGAATGCTGGTAATAGTGTATCAAATGGCTAAGAGTAGCCTGAGTTACTGCAGCTTCCAAATGAATGAAACCCAAAGGCGAAGAAAGATTTAATATGAAGGCAATCTGACTGAGTCTTTTCTAAGCTTAGCATCCACACATGCAGCACCAATTGAGTTTTTATAATACAAAGTAATCAGATGTTCTAATTAGTCAAGTAGCAGACAATATGTTTTCATGAAATTCAAGCAAGGGAAACATTCATAAAGAACGAACACATTCTGTGATTTTACCATGAGCAAAATAGGTAATATACTGCACATTTTTAGAATTGTTTTATTTTTAGTCTAAAAGAATCTTAGCTGTCATGACCACCCTCTTAACTTGTAAAGAAGGAAACTAAGACTTACAGGAGTTAAGGTTTTTGTCCAAAAAATAGAACTAACTAATGACCAAGCTGGAGTTAAAATCCTAGCTTCTTGGCATCCATTAATTTTCATGAAAAAACAGCACCCTCTGATTTTGTCTGGCCTGGTCATGCTCTATGAGAGGGTGCATCCCTTCACACATGCAATCTTTTGAGCCCAATATGTAGCTTTCCAAAGTTACCTTTTCTTTAAAAAACTCCAAAAAGGAAGAGGATAGGTAATTTCCCTTGATAATATCTTGACTGACATTCATTTCTTTTGGTTTTGCTCTCAGTAGAGAACGTACGATACCATTTTCTGATTAAAATAAAAATAAAAGAAAGAAACGCTTTATTGATTTGTGGTCAGTTTTCTTTGCAGTATTTTACAAAATATCTCCTCAGTGAGTACAAAAGGAACATACTTCCTACAACCCAAAATGCCACAGCTTCTTTGTGACAACCTGAGAAGGAAGTGTCCTCTTCACCAAGGCTAACTAACCTTGACTTCCAATCTTACTTTTATCTAGCATTCCTGAATCCGTCTTTTTTCATCCATAATATCAACTTCTCCTTATTTTTTTCCCCTTCGCCATACAAGATCTACCTTAAAATAAGCAAACAAAAACAACAACAAAGTATTCTGTCAGCCTTTGAGTGGTTCTCCTCATCAATCCTTCCTTCAGAAACTAGCCCATGCTCATTGCCTTGATTCTTGTAGGACTCCACTGAGACTCCTGCATCTAACCTTGACTTCATCATAAACTACCCCCAGACCAATCCTCAGTCCTCATTCTCACCAGCTCAGCAGTTGACACCCCTATTCATCCCTCCTTCCTGAGTTCCAGAACCCTGGTTCTTTTTCCTGCTCTGCTCCTTCTCTGTCTCCTATACTGCTTCCTGCGCCCTTTAAAAATCCATTCCTGGAGGAATCCTCCAAGCCACCTGGTGTCAGCTCTCCACTCTTTCCCATCACTATTTTCTCTCCTCTTGGTAATTACATCCATTCCTAAAGCTATAAAATATTATACCCATATAGAGCATTTCAAAGCCAATGTCTGCAACCCTGGCCTCTCACCTATATTCCAGGTTCACACTTCTAATGATCTACAACGGTGGATTCTAAATCAGGGAGGCCTATGCACTCTGGTATGGGGCACGGAGGACACAGGAAAGTCCACCAAAGTGTGAGAAGAAACAATGAGGACTTGTATTCACATTTATTTTATCTGTAAAATTAGAAATGAAATAAACTTCACAGATTGATCCCAGCCCCCTCACCACATGGAGACCATGTGTCCCCGGTATGTCAAGTGAGGTAAGATAAGGAAAGGAGGGGACTCCGCATTGGAGAAAGGGTAGCAGTAACACTCTTACTGACTAGTTTCTTCCAGAAGATTCCTACTTACATATGCCTGTAAAGTGGTAAAGTCAGTACTGTGGGGAGCCGAGAAGATACAAGAGCCAAGGAAGGGAGCTTGCCTGAATGGTGCAATTCCAAGGGCAACCTCCTAATGAGGAAAAGGGGGCCTGTCTGAATGGTGCAATTCCGAGGGCAGGTTCCTAAACAAGGGGATACCTGCCTGTACGGTGCAATTCTGAGGACAGGCCCTAGAAGATAATATGGCTCGTCTGCTAATTTTGGTGGGGAACTGAATTTTCCAGGAAACAATTTCCATTTTGCGTTGCTGAGTGGGGATTGTTCCATGGATGACTTAGTTTTTTTCTGTTATTCACTTGTTGTTCAATTCTTCCTCAGTCTTTCCTGATTATTTGCTTATTATTCTTATTTCCCATTCTTATTTTCCTGTGGTGATTTGTGATTTAACAGAATTACAACAATAATATAATAAGAATTTCATCCTGAAGGACTTTCCCCTATTCAAATCCAACTTAATTAAAAACATAGTGTTTATCTACTAACTATTTATACAGTAAACTTTAGAGTTAGGATTTTAATGAGGTTTATAAAAGTTAGACATACATTATTCATGATCAAAAGAAACCTAGCTATGAGAGTTGTCCTTGATTTTACAAACTTTTAAGTGATAGCTAACTGAAGTTGATTTTCTCATACTGTCCTCCTGCCATGAAGCTTTGAAGATAAGCACTAATCTAAAAACAAGACTCGTGAATGCCAAATCCTTATGTCCGTAGCTTTTAGGAAGCATAATCTGGGAGTTAACTTTTAGAACTTGACCTTCGGGTGTACTTTTAACATTGTGATGTAATTAAAAACTGTCTTATAAAACAATCATCTATGCCAATAAAGTTTCAGCAGTCCAGCGCCCTGAAAGAAGGGACAAAGAGGCTGTCTCCGTGCGCATTCGCCAACACCATCCATCCCCGAGAGGGTGTGCATCCCTGGCTGCTGGAGCTGGACTCCGGCACAGTACGACTCATATTATTTAAATCTAAATAAACCAAATCTCCCCAGTATGGATTCCTGAAAAGGAAATGACGCTAGCACAAGCACAAGAAAACAACATGAGGATGGAGAGCAGGCCCTCATCCTGCTCCCACCATGATTTCCTCCTAGCATGTTAAGAAGTGAAAACGATGACAGTCTGATCAGATCTGACATATTCAACCACATTGGGAGAGCAGAAAGATTTTTATTACTCATAAGCCAAACTATTTTAAAATCCAATGCTCATGTCTATTCTTGATATGTTCTGTGTTGTAGGTATCGGTATGCTTGCGTGTTTATATAACTTACGAATGAACAAATTCTCAGAATATTTTTACTGAGGATTTCTGTGCTGGGTCCTCTCTGTCCACCCACATCCACTCTCTCCCCTGCTCTGTGCTGGGGAGGTTGATCTTCATAACCAACAGCAACCAGGCTTCCTTGCCTCTGGTTTCTGTCAGGATCAGGGACAGGAGGAGAGAGGGATTAGGGTAGCTACTCCCCTGATGGCTTCCTCCTGGCTGGCCTCTCTGCAAGGTCTCAGCTCCTGTCAGGTAGGTCCTCTCTCCCAGGTACAGATATTGCTGAGTGCTCCTTGCTCTTGCCCCTTGAGGCCTGGGGGTGATGACAGCTCTCCACTGTTGCCAGGGCTGCGGCTCTCCCTCTCCACTGTTGCTTCCCTAACTTGCAAATACTTTTATAGTCAATCCTCTCTACTCCTTTAATCATCTTTTTGGTGTGCTATCTGTAGTGAGCCTGAGACAGTGCTCAATCCAAAAGATGGAGATGCCTAGGCCACTAGCTGCCTATAACTGTGCATACTGCCAGCATCCTCTGTCTCACCCAGACACACAGGCTCAAATCTCAGGCCGCCTCTTTGCCCCCACAAAGAGGCCAGTCATGAGCTCTGGCCTTTCCTACCACTTTTAGCCCACCGTTTTGTTCTTCACCACAACACTCCTGGTTTAAGCCCTTGTTCCCACTCCCCAGATCATCTATCGAATCCTAATTATCCTTCCAGAGGCAGCTCAAACGTCAGTTTTCTGCTCTCTTTTATCCTCCCTGTCTCACTCTCCCCACTCCCATCCCCACCAAAACATGACAAATATCCTATTTTTCTCCAAATTCTCACAAAGCTCCCTTCGAGGCACTTAGAGGTGAGTTTGAACCCCTGTTCTGCTGCTGGCAGGTTCTGGGTCTTCTCTCCTCATTCCTGCCAAATGCCTCTTCCAAAAATCATCTCCCAAAAGCATAACACTAGTTATTTCCTGGCTTGGTCATTTTCTCCCTTGCCTATTTTTTTTTTCTTTTTATGGCAGTACCTGCGACATATGGAAGTTCCTGGGCCAGGCGTCAAATTGGAACTACGGCTTCTGGCTATGCCACAGCCACAGCAATGCCAGATCCTTAACCCACTGAGTGAGGCCAGGGATTGAACCTATATCCTCATGGGCACTATGTCAGGTTTTTAACCCAGTGAGCCACAACTCCCTCCCTTGCCTGTTGAATGGAGATAAATTTTTCTAACCTAGAGTTTGAGTCTTCCCGTTCGCTTTGGCAGGCCTTCCCCTATGGTTTCCCAATTCTCCAGTTAACCTGTGGGAATCAATTCTCCAAAGACACCATACTTGTTTCTCTTCTACACATTTCTTCCTTCTAGGGAAGTCCTCCTAAGCCATCTCCCCTGGTCAAAATCCTACCAGGCCTCAAATCTCACTTCAATGTCCCCCTTTCCAGTGAGGTTTTGATTTCTCCTTTCTTCCCTCCTCACCTCAAATTCCATTTTTTTTAACAAACAAAAATTCTATTTTTTGTCATTCTACAATATTTACTATTTTCTATCTTAAATTATAATTAATTATTTACCTATATTATCTACCATTCCTCCCTTCCCCAGCAAACTATAATTCCAGTAGAGCAGAGATCCAACATTATTCACCTTTATATCCCCAGATTCATCTATCCTATTATATAATCACCTTTAGTCCTGATCTTACTTTGTGATACTTATTTCTTCTACATATTGATTACCCACACATGTACACATAATAAAATATTTTACGTATCACTGATCACTTAAACCTATCGTTGCCTTTTTTTTGAATTCTAATCTCTCTTTTTGTCTCTAGTTTCCCATTTTTCGTAGGTTTCCCATTTTTCTATAAACTTATATGTTCTTAATCCGTCTCCAGTTGAGCACTGAAAAACAAACATACAGCTTTTAATAGGATTATACCTATAGAAAACATAATGCTTAAATATCAGAAAATAAATTTAACTAAAATTCAGGACCAAAATAAATTATACTTGACCGAAATACACCAAAACAAATAAACAAACAAAACCCTATGATCCCAGTTCTTTTCAAAATCTCCCAAGTAAACATTTGTTAACCCCGTAGTGTAAGTCTATTTCTCCTATTGTCTAATAGATCACTTCATAAAGAGATAGTCAAGTGTGACTTAACCTTAAACAGAGAAGAGTACCCCTTTGAGATCTTTAGGGGATACCTAAAAGCTTTTAGTAATAAAAGCCATAACTTTTACTCTAAAAACACCTCATCCTTAATATTCTTAGAACTTAAAATCATTGCTCATAAAAACTGTTTTTTTAATGGTCACACCAACAGCATATGGAAGTTCACTGGCCAGAGATTGAATCCCACCCACAGTTGCAGCAACACTTTTAACCCACTGTGCCAGGCAGAGGATCAAACCCATGCCTCTACAGTGACTGGAGCTGCTGCAGTCGGATTCTTAAGCCCCTGCATCATAGTGGGAACTCCATATAAACTTTTCTCAAAAAAGCATTTGATCTTCTTTCCCATAACAGCTTCCACTGTATTTAAATGAATAATTTTATTCTATTTTCTGCAGTCAAATTTCAATTAGTAGTAGTTGTAGAGAAAACAAATAAGATGGATGGCTAAAATGTACCAACAATTCCAAACCACATTTAAATCAACAATTTCAACCTTTCCTCCCACAGCTAAGTAATTTATCTACATTGTTAGGAAGGAAAAATGGTTGATTTGAGTTTCATCTCCTTTTTAGGTCTCTACAGATCCTGACAGAAATGAAATATAAAGTGCCAAGGCCAAAGAGAGAAGGTGAGAAGCATGTCCTCAGATAATCCCCCAGCAAAGGAGTCCGTACAGTGAGCCAGCCAAGGCTGAATTGACTCAGTAGATAGAATCTGGCAGTAGCCTGATTTACATATCTGATGTCTCAGCCTGAGCTCCCAGTTGCCTTCCCTGTTGCAGTCATACAAAGAGCTTTTCTGTCACATGAATATCTCCTAATGGATCTTATTTCCTTCCCACAGGTTTTAATCAAAAAGAATAGAGGACTTATCCAGATAAAGTCTGGCATGACTTTAAGCATTAGATGTGTCCTGAACAGGGGTGTGTAAAGTTGTCAGTTAAGATCAAAATCATTTATTTAAAACAAAACTTTACTCAAAGATGGAATACATTGCCTAACCTGTATGGGAAAAACAAAATCTTCCCCGCTCAACAGGGAATTTGACTAATTGCCTACCATCATTGCAGAGTCAACGTAAGTACTTAATGGTACTGAAAAGATGAAATTTCATCATATCATGACTCATAAACCCTCCATTGATTCTAATTTTCTCCTGAATTTTATCTGAACTCTTAGAACCAAAGAACTTTATATCTAGAAGTCACCTTAAGGACCATCTATTATGGACGATCCATTTTACGGATGAAAAAACTCAGCCCCAAACTGACTTGCCTTCAGCCACATGGCTATTTAAAGAAATAGTTTAGACTAAATTTAGGCATTCTTGAGGAGCAGACCTTATAAACTATTCTGCAATGCTAATATTATATTAAAGTGCAGAATTCCTATTGCAAATGCAAGTTGGTGATAAACATCTTACAAATTAGAGGTCACCGAGTGAAGCATCATGAAAACATATTTTTGTCATTTCTTCCCCCTCTAGGTCTAATTTGCAACACACACCAACCAATACAGGCATTCTTCCTATGAAACCTAGTAACAAATGTACTTACTTGTGTCCACTGTTTTTTCAGGAAGGAGTTATTAAATTTAGAAGATCAATCACAAGAATATGTGGGTCAATAAAAAAAAACAGTCTACTTTAGATCTATTTAGTTTCCTCCCCTTAAGAAGACTGAAATAATTAATCTCCTACCTTTCATCTAATCAAAACAGTGGGTTTTAGTTCTTAGTTCTATAGTGGCTCAACTGTTCAGATTGTTTAAAATAAGACTTGAATTCTATTAAATTTGGTACATTTGAATATCTGATTGTTGTTACAAATATATTTGCTAACTAGAATGTAGATAATTGCCTTAAATTTTTAGTTTACTTAAATATTTTAAGACAGATGGATAAAAAGCATTGTTGATAAATAGACATCTTTTGGTTTTAAGTAAAGTCAATCCTATAAACTGCTAATTTTAACTTGAATATTCAGAAATGCAAAGCAAACTCTGAGGATGCATGTACAATAATTCAAAAGAAGACCTCCCCCACCAATTGTTGCTTATTGATGCATCTCTGATATCCAGTGTCCTGGGAACCCCTGTACCAAGTGGAAATGCTGCCAACCCTTAAGATGCTGACAGTTTCCCCAATTATACAGAAAAGGTATCAGAAGACATTGCCACACCCAAGAGTAAAGTATAAAAAACATTTCAATGCATTAACGCATCTTTTTTTTTTTTTTTTTTTTTTTCATTTTAGGGCAGCACTCATGGCACATGGAGGGTCCCAGGTTAGGGGTTGAATCCAAGCTGTACCTTCTGGCCTATGCCACAGCCACAGCAACTCAGGATCTGAGCCGCATCTGCGACCACACCACAGCTCACAGTAACGCCAGATTCTTAACCCACTGAGCAAAGCCAGGGATCAAACCTGCAACCTCATGGTTCCTAGTCAGATTTGTTTCCACTGCGCTACAACAAGAACTTCCTTTTTTTTGGTTTGTTTTCTAATGCATTTTATTTGCAAATAACCTGCTCTGGTTGAAAACATACCAGTGAACTGTTCCTTTTTTTCTGGATTCTATTATTATACAATGCAACATACTTTCAAAATGCAAACTAATATGAAGTTCTACACAAATTTCACAATGAGAGAGAGTAATCAAAGGAGAGGCTTCTTGACTTTTCCAATTTCAATTTAAATTGCTTTCAACAAGTAAAACTACATTGGGGGGACTGTTGACAAACCTACAACCTTTTCCCTATTCTGAGGCTTAATGTATATTGGTAATAACATTGACAGAAGAGAATGTATTTGATCCAACCCATTATGTTTGGCTTAATTATGATATTGGCTAGTGTAAAGATTCCATTGCAAGAGTGATTAAAAATAGCAATGAGCTCTTTTGCTAGATTCCCAGTCATGCTAACACGATCAACTGCTCTCCAAATCACACAACTAAGTAAAGAATTAAATAACTCTTGACTCGTGTTCTCTAGATTGCTTTGATTTTATGTTCAGAAAATCTGTAGCTCTTACCATAGTAAAGTTTTAACTTTTATGTTAATGTTAAACAGTTCAGCACAGAAGTCACCTTTGAAGAGTGCTTTGGGTTTATTTTTCACAGTTGCAAGCCCTTGTAACTATTCCACTTCTGGTTGCTATATTTAAAACACTAACTACTCAAAAGTGTTCACATTAATTTCAACACTTAAAAGGACCAAAATATGTTAGGCAATACTTCTTGACTATACAAGAAAAATCAGACAGGTGAGAATAGAAAAGTAAAAATTCAGGTATCTAAGGAAAAAATATGTAGATGTTCACCAATATTTTTCTCTCAAAACTATTTGCAAATAAAATTCTGCTGAGCATGGGGTGAGAGTCAGGGAGGGATTATATTACAAGTCTGTGAAAAGTCCATCATAAGGACTCAAGAGCCTAAGACCATCCAGCTTGGGACAAAAAACATCATCTTGTTCACTATCTGGACATTGTGTGTCTCTGCTCCTTCCACTTTTTAAATATAAATCTTGCTTTCCTATCAGGATTTCCCATTCCCCAAGGGCAGAAATTTTGCTTCATACCGTTTCTTTCCCCCAGAAACTTGCATAGTAACAGGTATCCAAAATGTGTTTGATAAGTTGACTAATCAAAATCCTGAAGACGCAGACAAAATGGTACATCAAAAGAGAAAGGGTTGTGTTACAGATGGCAAATATAAATGTTCCCACCTCGATTTTACTTACATTTCTCTTGAGTCAAAGATCTGTCATGCTTTATACTAATGGCTATTTGTGCTGATACTTGTCTCTGTTTATTCGTCTCTGTACTGTGCAGAACCCACTAAAGTTCTTTACAGTTGGTATAGGTTGAATGTCATAAACAAAGTCAATAAATGAATATTTTCTTAAAGTTTGTTTTGCAAGAGTTTAGGACAAAGGGCTGGATTTCGATTGCTGGAGAGGGAATTATGGCTAGGAAGTCATTCAGGTGGTATAGAATAGAAATAAAAATGATGGAGAATGAAAAGTAGGTGGCAAATAAATCAGCTTGACAGGAGAGGGTTCAAATAGAAAGAAATGGGAGATGACGGTGGCAAAACAAACAGCACTGGTGGGGAAGGCTTTGCAAGGCTAGTTAAATACAAAAAAAAATAGAATTTGAGGATGATTATTCCCATTGTTGAGTTAGAAACAGGTAGTGACTAGATGGGGCACTAGTCAGCCTACTGAAAAATTTAGGTGAGAGAAGAAGAGAGCCTGTTGAAAACCTTGGCTACGTCAATGTAAGGAAATGGATACACATGAGGAAAGAAGCAATAAATCTCATTGATATTGAACTATAAATTAAAAAAGACCTTATTAATTAGAGTTAATATGGAGAGAGAGAAAGAGCACTTGAAAATCACTTGGAGGAACTGAGGACCATTGTCTTGGTGTTATCCTTTGCAGTGGTCAGAAAAGGATGAATGGATACCTAGGGAATTAAAAAATGAATGGTTTTTGACCTATTAAATTTCTATTGTTTGTTCTTGAGATACCAACATGATGTACTGCAATCAAATGTAGAAATGTGACTAAAGCAAAATTTTAAGGCTAATGCTGGAGGTGGGTTTTGAAAATAATGTAAAATGCATACACATAAAAATACCACTGTAGAAGGAAAAAAGTCAAACTTTTTAAAACAGATTTTGATAATGTCCTGATGCAATTGCAAAGTATTTTCCAATGTCATCACCCACTATTACAACCTCGTGTTAAATGATGAGGAACATAAGTAGATTAGCAATCATAGACTCATAGGCCTGGTTTAGACCTTACGAGGTTGCCTGCCCGCCCTGACCGTAAGCTGCTGGAGCACAGGGGCTACTGCAGCATTAACACAGGGCCTTGCACATGGGAGGAACTTACAAATCAAAATAAAATCAAACATCTCCATTCCTGGCTCTAACACTAGGCAACTCTTTTAGTAACTAATTTTTATTTTTAACAACCCAAAGATTAAGATTCATCCTAAGCAAAAGATAAAAGAAAGAAAACCTTACTTATTTGTGAAACATAATTAGACCACCTTAACAGCCTTAAATGACTTAGCAGTGATTCAACTGTATTACCTATGTTACTGCATATTTCCTTAGAGAAAGTGAAAATCCACAGTGGGGAAGTGATGTTTCCTCTTTCAGAGACCAGAGGACGCCCCCCCCCCCCAAATCACAGTACAGTAAAGGGGTAAGTCACTTAGAAATGGCGTTCTGACTTTAAATTAAGGTTTTGGGAGTCTCTGAAAAACTATCCTAATGACCTCAGAGCCACCAGAATGGCAGTGCAGCAAAGGAGTCCAACACCACAGCGCCCCTCTGTGTGTCTTTCACTTGGAAAGGAGGCAGCAAATCCACCTTCAATGTTTAGGGCCTGTTCTACTCACCTGAGGTTTTTGGTTTCAGTGGGGTTTTTTGGGGGGGGAGATCGGGTTTTTTTGGTTGTGCCTAAGGCATGGAAAAGTTCCCGGTCCAAGGATCAAACCCTGGCCACTGCAGTGATAATGTCAGATCCTTAACCCACTGTGCTAAAAATGAACTCCATGAGTTATTGATTAATAATGTTCTCAGTTCACTTTAGTTCTTTTCAGAAGCTGTCACATCCCTCTGGCTGTGACATGTGTTTTAATATCAGGAAAGTCTCCTCTGCTTCCATTGCCCTAGATATCAGCCAGGCATTTATACAGCTACATTCCTATTCAGAGCTTTGAGGGAGACTGTAAACAAGGCTGTTCTTAAGTAAAATTACAATTATTTAAACAACCCTACCCCCACCTTACCCAGACTTTGGAGACACTCGGTCATTAGGATGGCTTCCTCTCCCCAGGTAAAAACTTGCCATCCAAAGGTACAAATTACTGAGAACCAAATGTGTTCTTATTCACTGAGGGTTTTTTTTTTGTTTTTTTTTTTTTGGTTTTTGGTTTGTTTGTTTGTTTGCATTTTTAAAAAGATAAAATGTCTTACCCTAAGGAATTGATTGCAGTTTTGAAATTTCAAGTACCAGTGAGCAGACAGAAGTCATATGTCTTAAACAAGATATGGAATGGGGGTGGAGCAGTGTGTTCTGAAAGTATGCCATGTAAATAAACCCACTCTATTATGGATATATTTGGCTTTTGATTCCTTGATACCAACACAGATGCTACAACAGAATTTTAATTGCAATATTAATATTAAAATGGCTTTTAAGACTAAATTTCTAAAACCTTCAAGAGGAAATATTTCCAAATATTAAATTAGCTAGTGTTTAGTAAGGAATAGGGGCATCTCAGGTCACTAGGGATAAGCTAAATTTAGGAAAAAAAAAAAAAACCCATGCTGTTGAACTTAGGGTCAATGTCTTCTAGAATATTTTTGTTTTATTTCCTGATGATAAATAGTAGAGTTTGATGTACTCAGGTTTGTTTTCAATAAATGTGGGTTACCAGCTTGCCTCATTTGTTTCTTTTGACACTGAAATAAGCCAAACATTTGTTTCTGTTCAGAAATGATTTCAGGTCTTTTCTTTCTTTTTGGCTGTACCCATGGCATGGGTAAGTTCCCAAGCCAGGGATCAAACCCAAGCCGCAGCAGCAACCTGAACCATTGCAATGACAATGGCAGATGCTTAACCTGCTGAGCCACCTGGGATCTCCAGGGTTTTTTTATTCTAAACATAATCTGTAACTTTTTAAACTGGTTACAGCATTTCCTCTTGGATGGCATCTATACAGTTTACTACCAATTTCTGAGAAATCCAAACCTTTAAGTAACTTGAGTTGAATCTGAACATGCAAACTATTCATTTTGGAATAACTGCCCCCTCCCACCACCACCACAGAGCAATTAACCCTGGATCTGGCTTTTGCCTTAGTCACCCAAGTAAGTTTTTATTAATAGTCTATGTGGATTTTTTAGGCTTTATTTTTATAAGTTTTAGGTTTACATAAAGATTAAGCAGAAAGCACAGAGAGTTCCCACATACCCTTTTACCCCCACTTCAACCCCAGTTTTCTTCACTATTAACATCTTGCATTTGTGTGGTACATTTACTACAATTGATGAACCAATATTGATACTTCATTATTAGCTAAAATCCATAGTTTTCATTAGGGTTAACTCTTTGAATTGTACATTCTCTGGGTTTTGACTAATGCATAAGGGCGTTTATCCATTATTACACTGTTATGCAGAAAATTCACTGCCCTAAAAATGCCCAGCGCTCCACCTCTTCATCCCTCCCCGCCATCCCACCCCCAGCCCTTTGGCAACTACTGATCTTTTTCCTGTCTCCATACTTTTGCCTTAGTCCATAGGTTTCTTCTTGTATGTATAAGACAGAGAACAATTTGGCTAGCGTTGTGTCACAGAGGTAAAACAAAGGGGATTTAAAGACTTACCAAAACCACAAAGATAGTATGAACTGCACTCTTTTCAACAACAATGGATGAATCTATTTACATTTTATTCAACTAACATTAATTGATAACACACTATGTGCCAGCAGTGTTTAGGTGCTAGAGTTAACAATACTAAGCAAGGCAGACAGGATTTTTGCCTTCATGGAGTATACATTCAAATTGAGGATAAAGGAAAAGGACAGAAATAAAACCGAAAGTCAAGCAAAATATCTTTTCAATACTGCCAAGAAAGATGGTAGAAATCAAACAGGGTTATGGGATAGAGTGACAGTTAGAGACAGTGGGTTAAGGAAGGCTTCTCTGAGGATACAACATTTGAGCTTAGAATTAAGAGATAAGAAGCAACTTGCCATGCAAGAGAAGAACATTCCAGGCAGAGAACTACAAGTAAAATGGCCTGGAGATGTGAAGAAGTGGGGTCTGACTGAAGAAAGAAAGCCCACGTGGCTGGGTGGAGTGAGCAGAAAAGAATGTATGGAGGTGAGGGTGGAACAAGCAGGTTAGATAGGTAGGCAAGGCCAGATCATAAATGGCCTCGTAAACCACAGTAAGGAGTTTCCGTTTTAGTGTAATAGGAAATCACTGGAGGCAGGAAAGCTATGTGATCTGATTTACATTTTTAAATGATCATTCTGGACCTGGAGAGAACTTAAAGGATCTCTTTAAAATAAATGTTAACACTAATACATCAAGAGTACTAAAGATGCCAACAAATACAATGCAAGTCCTAGAGTAAAAACGGTGTTTCAAGATCATCATGGCATATACCTGGCTCCTATCCACAGCACACCCTAAAAGAAATAACCAACAGAGACATCAACAGGATTTTTTGATCATGTCTATAGTCTGCCAAGCTTACCATTTGGTATCAGGATAGTTATACTCAATTCGCTACCAAAATGCAAAACTATTTCCATAGGGAAATATAAATGAACACACCATTACAAGTATTTCTGCCTTTCAATGTACCCTTTTCTTTTAAGCTTTGGAAAACCTTGATATGCCTGCAATTAGAAATTGCATTTTAATTTTAAAAATACAAGGGAGAAAAAGCTGATGTTCAGATTGGCTCCAGCAGATGTGGTCCCAACACCATGGGACACCTGGGGATGTGAAATGGAAATTGGCCAACCACAGTCCAGGTGATTTTCTGCTTATTACAGGCCCAGACTCAGGGAACCAGGCTCCCCTCTCAGTGAGTGATTTTTCTTTCTTAGCTTAAGATGGAATTGGAGCAATAAGTGATTTCCACTGTCTGTATCTATGGCAACAGGTACCCTAATTTCACCTCTTACATGGCAACTATACCTATTCACTGAATAGCTTTCAGTCCTTACTATTATGATGAAAAAAACATAATTTCATGAAAAATGAGATTTAGGTAATAAGCAAATTTCTCTGCCAGAAACCATGAAGCACACTTTGTAAAATGTATGATCATTCAGAAGCAGAATACACTCTGGGGCTTTTCTTCCTTTACAAGTGTAGGATGTTTACTCCACCCCACCCCCCATGTCCCTTTTATAGTTGCTTCTAATTAAAAAAATATATATTATTTTCTTCCTTAACACTTATTTTTATTCAATTATGAAAATAAGGTTTATTGTAAAGAGTTCGGCAAGTACAGAAAACTATAGAAAAGCATACAAAATAAAACTCACTCAGTTAAAAATAATTACTATTACTATCTTGCTAGCATTTTAGATCTATATATATATAGATACAATTTAAACACTATAGTGTATTTTTTTTGTAATCAGTCTTTTTCACAAAACATAAATTCTCCACATTAACTATTCTCCTAATTCACAATTTAATGGTTTCAAAGGAGTCCATAATAATGGCTTACTATATTTTATTTAACTTTCTATGTTGACATTATTAACCATAAATGTTTATGTACATATAAAGGCTTAGAATAAGTCCATGGAAAGGAAACATATGGATCAAATGGGATAAACATTTTCAATTATACTGACAAATTTTCCCTCCAAAACTGTATTAATTTATTTTCCCACTAGAGGTAGATGGATGAGTGTCCAATTCCTTAAATTCTTTATCAGAAGTACTGTTTATTCATTTTTTTTTTTTTTGGCTGTTCCCACAGCATGTGAAAGTTCCAAGGTCAGGGATCGAACCCATGCCACAGGAGCAACCCAAGCCACTGCAGTGACAATGCCAGATGGTTCCTTAACCCACTGTACCACAAGAGTCCACCAGAGGTAGTTTTGTTTTTTGGGGTTTTTTTGGCTTGTTTTTTTTTTAAAGCCAATTTGACAGAGCAGGGACCTATCTCACTACACTTCTTTAATATCTTTAATTAAAAACTTATTTTAAGGTTAAATATGTTTTTACATTTTCATTATTTTTTTAGGGGGAGGAAATACATAAATTGCCTGTTTGCCTCTGAAACAAAAACTATTTGTTGTCACCTAATATCCATTTTCCCTTTATTTCTTAGTAACGGAAGAGATGACTTTTAGTTGGGCACATAGCCCCTTAAAAGATATTTCTCATTTTTGTATGCAACTAAGTGTGTCTGTGTCAACCAGGGTTGATGAAATATATGCAAATACGCTCTATGATTTTTCAGAGAAGTGTCCTTAAAGGGAGAAGATAATGCCCTCTTTTTCTTCTTCATCAATCCTGATGGTTGGAATGTAGATATTATGGTTGGAGCTTCAGCAGCCATTCTGGACCATGAGGATTATCTAGCAATGGTAGGGCAGAAAGCTAGAGGGAGCCTAAGTTCCCAAGAATTTTATGGAAGTGCCACCCTACACTGGTCTCCAGATTTTTATGTGAGAAAAATAATACTCCAGATTTTTAAATGAGAAAATAAAACTTTGTATTTTTAAGCTATGATTGGTTTGCAGTTTTAGTTTCATAGAAGTTTCTTGTAGGTTTTTCTTGATTTTAAGTGTTCTTTCTATTTTAAGGTTATTTAAACTTGATCTGGCATACATGTCACAAATTTTCGCAGTTTTTCATTTGGTCCTGAATTTTTTTGATGGAATTAGGATATGCAAAAATATACTTATTCTGAGATTTATTTGCTACCTAAACTCTGTTATATATTCAGAAAAATCAGATAACAGTATTAGTTTAGAAATATAAATTCTAGATAAATATTTTGTCACAACTGTCATAAGGCATAATTTTACTTCATATAGGTATGCAATTAAATGGTTATATTGCAGGTTGAAGTCATTTGTATGATGAGAAATTACATATTCTTTTGAGGACTTAATAATTCATCCTTTACTAAAGCAGAGATTTTCCATTTTTAATCTATGAAGCCCTGGGTTCAAAGCAATGCTTCAGAGGTCTCCACTAGGGCTTATGTAGAGCCGAGTGGGCCAGCTCTGCCTGTCACCCCAGTTAAGGTTTTAAAGGCAGTCATTCTATGTTATTCACTAGAGTTCCACAAAAGAGCCCCTGCCATTGCCATATGACTTCCTTCTCACACAGATAAGAAATGAGAGTAATAATTTCCTACCAGATCATAAGCAGCCAGCATCTTTTTCTGCACATCTGGAATTGTCCCCAGAGGCTCTAGATAAGGAAAGTTGTCTTTCATCACAAGAGAGACTGAGGGAGTATTATCACTGGTGATGAGCCGAGTGGACAAGGTCAACAGGCACTGCTTCAGACTGGCAATTGGAGGAAGTCCACATAGTTCCTTAATAGACACTATGGCATTCTGTGGGGAAGAAAACATAGAATTACACTTCTGACCACATGACACATCACCTCCAACACGTCTAGGCTTACACAAAAGTATATTCATTCAAAGTATACCCTTAAATACAAATGTAACTTGAAGCAAACTGGATTATAACCAACCAAAAATGCTATAACACGCACGGAGATAACATACAGAGCCAGTTCACAGTGACACTTTCTCAACTTTTAGCAACTGCCACAAATAGGCCATAAAGCAGAGCACATTATGACCCCAGGCTACACAGTGCTTTTCAAAGCTGGGCTTTGGAATATTCTGGAATATGTGAAATATTCTGGATGATACACATAAATTTATACTGGCTGATCATGGATATATTTTTAAGTTTGTATCCCAATGATCATAAAAACATGTCAGTGGTTGTACATTGCAGTGCATCTCCTTTGAGATTTTCCCTCAAGGTAGCAGGCTGCTATTACCCATTACCCTCCTTTGACATAACCATCAATGATATTCTTTGTCATCCCATCAGAAATGCACCTGATAGATATATATAATAAGGCACATTTCACGTAGAGCTTCATTTGTCCCTGTGATAGGCATTTAAAAAATTCATTTGAAATAGGAATTTTGCCTGTTTAACAGTGAATAATACCTAACCTAATGTGTCCCATGAATTTAGTGACAATGATGATATCATTCATTTTTCTACTAATTAGGCTCCAAATAATTCTTAACCAAAAAGATCTTTATGTTGATAAGACAAATTATCAGTACTAACTGGAAAAACTTTATCCATAGCCAACTCTCCTTAATATGTATTTTATACACATAATATATGCAAAGGATATATTTCAAGAATTACAAAGGACTACATATAAAATCTACTTCTAATATATATATATATATATATATATTAGTTAGTTATGGAAATAACTTACAACTAATCCAACATAGGAATTTTTAATAGTTGTAGAATTATGTCAGAAAAAGTCAGGTAGATAATGCTAATATTTGGAGCCCAATTTTAAAACAGTAGCTAAGGCAACCCATTTCAAATTATATGTTTACAATCTAAGTATTTGTATGTGGCTTGTGTAACAGTATTTTCTACCATTTTGATTATTTAATATTGATTTTAAGCCTATCCCAGAATTTTTCTGTAAAATAATGTAAAAATAAAATTTTTATTAAATCATGGTTTGGTTTCAGAATCACACAACTAAGCACCATGCACAATCACTGGGTTTTGGTGGTAGATAATTCTGGATTTAAAGCGCCACATTCCAATTTATTAAATGCAATATTTGGGAAATTATTTAACCCCTTTAAACTTGTTGTCTATTTTGGAATGTACAGATTTTTGGTGAAGGTTACGATAAATATGTGAGCTAAAGGAACAAATAAAATGCATTGAAAAATATTCCTCTCCTGTTTTGCTCTTGTACATACAGTGCTGCTGCTTCTTCCTTGTACATTTCAGGAACTAAGTAAGCATTTGTTGTTTGATTATTTCTCAGTAACATAGGCCTAGAATAAGCAGATTAAATAGTACTGAAGAAAAAGGTTTGCAGCCATCTCTGATTACAAGCATTAAAGAAAGCAAGGAAAATGATATTGAATTCCTACATCAAGGCTGGATAGTTCACAGGCACTCTCATTTAATTCTCAAAATATTGTGATGTAATTTTTTTTTTACCTTAAGAGGAGAAAACTGAAATAATGTGCTCAAGATCATACAAGGATAGAGTTTAATCCAGAATCCATGTCCTTTCAATTAAAGCACATTTCTAAGAGAAGACTAAATAGTTTTCAACAACTTCAAGGGCTAATTTTGTTTATTAGTTTTGTTTCTTCCTGTGGGGAATAATTTATTATTGTTATACATTCAAGCAACTAAAAAGTAATCTAATAGGCATTACATTTGTTTTATACGACTTCAAATACCCTTATCTATACAATTTTTACATATATAATTATAATTAGTGTGCATATGTTTGTAGATATAAAATTTTGTATATTATAGGCACATATAATATTTTATATTCTATTTCTTCCATATGGTTTCATATACACATTCCCATATATCAATTTGGTAGGTACTAGAGATATTTAATGGATATATAAAGCATTCTGCTGCATTGATATTACATTAAATGACTTAGTTCAGGTCAGATTCAACATGGCACTTACAATTAGAAACATAAAATACATCTGTTTCATCACAGGCAATATTGAACTTAAATCAGCTGTACACAGGGTTTACACATCCTCTCTGATAATTTTTTAAAGAATCAGATCATTAGTAAAACACAACATTCGCTGGTGAGAGAGGGATTGAAAAAGTAGGGGTAGGAGAGAACAGTATAAGATTTTTCCTACCTGCATATTTTCTCTCATATCTATGGCTTCTCGTAAGGGATGAACTGCTACCTTAAAGATGTCATCTATAGTTTTAAGACCAATATTCCTGAGCATGGTATATTCCCGAACTTTCTTCCCCATTCTCACTGATAGGCTGCGCTTCTGTGGCTTGCCTCCTCCACTTCTATTAGTTATTGCTACGTGGACAAAAAGAGTTACGTGCTCCATGATGTCGCCCACAAAGGAGCGGAGGGGAACATGCCGATATCCAGGCTGCAAACATTCAAACGGAATTGTATATTGCCCTATAAACTCATCCCCAATGTAGTCGTCATCTAGAATGACAAAACGGATCATGGCCAGCTCAGGGAGGTTCACTTGAAACTCAAATGTCTCATCAAAAATAGGATTATCACTATTTTGTTGTACAGTTTTAGTTCTTTGCTCTGAACAGTCTGCTGGAATTCCATGTATCTCTATACACACATAGGGATCTATGACATCCCCCTTGGCACAAGCTCCCTTGGGCTTTGGGAAGTTCTGACCACTGATGATCTTAATATGAAGAACTAGAGGAGAGACCCCGGGTACAATGCCCTTTGTATTTGCACTGAAGTAAGAAACCTCATCTCGCATGATGGACGGCCTTAGAACATAACCACATCCTCCATTCTGAAGAAACCAGCCTGTGTGAAGGTCCATCATTGGACCTGGAGTCTGAAAATTCATTGCCACAATCTGACAACCACAATTCCAGAAGTCCTGTGGATTCAAGTTACTGGAATCGATTCTCATGGCACTTGGATAGATTCGTGATAAGAACTTCTTATTATAATTTACAAAATCCTCTGGGTATTCGTTTGCAATTCGGCTGGCCTCTGTTTCACTAAATGAACAAATTTCCCAATAGTTTTGGCTTTTCATAGATAATTCGAAATCCCTGTACTGAACAGATTTACAGATAGACACCAAGTCAGAGAGCTCCCTACACAGCCAGATTTGCTTCTGCTCACCATTGTAATCTACTGACATCCTTCGAGACATTTCAGCTTCTTCATCTTCATCTGTAACTTCTCCTTCCAAAACATCTCGATCAGAAGGCAATTTCTTTCCTTTTACAATGATCATTCTTTTCAATTTTTCTGGGGATGGGAGGTAGGATTCTGATGGCAAAGGTGCTTCTGTATACAGTTTACTGCCAAAGACCTTTTTCATCTGTTGAACCATTACCTTCTGCTGTGGCAGGGAGCAGTGATTCCCCAAGCAAAGAATGAGTGGGTATTCAGAAGCCACAAAGGCAAATTTATTTATCACCTCAATGACACTTCGAAAGGAAAGGTGTGTTGTCATGTTGTTTCGATTACAAAGGATTGGTTCATTGTCTGAACCATCACTTACATCAAGTTCAATGCTTCGACAGCCCATTTTCAAAGCTCTAACATACCCGTTAATATCAGCCGGCCCCCTGAACTGGTCTTCTATGAGATAGGTGTTGTGAGAGGCATTGATGTAGTAGTGAGATAATGGCTGGGTCATATCTTGGGCAACCTTTTTTTGCTCGGGATCAAAAATGTCACATTCTGGTGACAACAAATACTGGGTAAAGCCATCAATTGCAAGAAACCCTTTCTGACGCCCCTCTTCAGAAAGTTCATATCTCCGAATAATGTCCAAGCACATGTCCTCAGTGATATGGGTGACTCCTTGCTCAGCTTCTAAAAAGAGCATAAGATCATTGGCATCCAAGTATTCTTTGTTTTTAGATATCTGTACAAGTAAGAAATACACTTCTGGCCTGGTGCAAAGTTCACAAAAAGCTTCACAAAATTCCTCTTCTGTCACTCGGGTGGTCAGTTTTTCTTTGCTTTTCTGGATTTCTTTAAACTTTAACCTGATCTTGGATTCCTTCAGGGTAGGATTGAGTTGTTTTATTAACTCTACAGAGGTGTCTTCCAGCATAATCCCATTGCCATCGACATCTGCTGCTTCAAACACCGTTTTCAACCACATGAACCTTGGTGTGTTCTGGTTGTCCTCCATAAAATCAAGGGGTTGCTTACTTCGAGAAACCAGATACCGTAACCCTGACACCCAGATGTTTGCTACATCTGCTGAATTGGCAACTAGGTCCAGAGATTCGTAGTTTTCCCCATGGAGTATGGAAAAGGCACAGTCCTCACAAATCTGGTCTGCAAGGCCATTGTTTCTAAATGTTTCCGTGTTCTTGCCCAGTCGGATCTCTTTTATGGCAGAAATATCAAGCTTAGCTTTCTCAAGGTCTTTTTTGGAAGGTTCCCAGCGAAGAGCTTGGAGGTCTGTGTCCAGGGTGAAAAAGCGGTTGTAAATGCGAGAATTTGGCCGTACTTTCTTCAGTTCACAGCCAGCTTGCATGAAGCTGATGCAGTCGCTCGCGCTGCTAATTTTCTTTTCCGATGGCATGCTGCTGAAAGACACAGTTTTCTTTCTTCCACCACATTTTTGATTTGCAGGATCCTATAAAGCAATTTGAAAATAAAGAGTCAATTTCCTTTAGGAAATAGACAAACTCAGTACTATTCTCTGAACTCCTCAGACTCCATTCAGATATTATGATCATTTGGATAGGAGCTAGCATAAAATTTACCTTTTCACTGTATCAAAAAGAGAAATTGATAAGAAAATTGATATTAGGTTGAGGAAAAACTTATTTTTTCAACACCTATGAATTATTTGAAATAAAATCAAGTATTAACTACAAATCACTCTTATTTGTTCATTAAAGTAGATTTCCTAAGAACCACTACCTATCGAGATTTTGACAACTTGCTCAAGTCCCTACAGCTATATGAAAGAAAGCAAGCTAGATTTCTTTTAAAAGCTTTCCTCATTTACACTTTGCAACAATTTAATTTTTATACTTTAAACTCTTTCAAAAAAAGATTTTTACTTTAGCATACATTACATCAAAAAAGTCTTACAATATAGCTTAACTAAAAAATCATTTTTCCCCCTCAAATTGTTTTTAAAAATAAAGGCATCTTGAAAGTCAGATTGGGATCTAACAATGGACAAATGACTCTCACTTGAAAATTTTTCAGACTGAGGTAAAAATTTATATGAACATTGTAATACAGTTGCTATATGATCTAGCAATCCCACTCCTGGGTGTATATCTGGAGAAAATTCTATTCTGAAAAGATATATGCACCCCAATGTTCATAACAGCACTATTCACAATTGCCAAGGTATAGAAGCAACCTAAAAGTCCATCAACAGAAGAATGAATAAAGAAGATGTGGTACATATACACAATGGAATATTACTCAGCCATAGAAAAGAATGAAATAATGCCGTTTGCAGAAACCTGGATTGAATTAGAGATTATCACACTAACTGAAGTAAGTCAGAAAGAGAAAGACAAATAACATAAAATATCATTTATATGTGAGTTAAGTTATTCTTTTTATTATGCTATATAAAACATTTAATGGTATATAAGGCTTTCTTCTTTATAAATTTTAGTTGTGTAATATACACAATTTTAATATAATGCTAAATTTTAAAGAAAAATTGAAATGTAATAGATAATACTAAATAGTAAAGATGAAAGCCATACAAAATGGGATAAAGTATAGAATAAATTCCCTATTTGTCTCAGCATATTTTCTATTCCACTTCTCCAGAGGGAGTCACTTAATCTGTTTCTTAAGATCCATGATATAATAATCTGTGAGAATGTAATTGTGTTTAAATATATGTATTTTACTCTGTAAAATAAATTAAAATAAAATCTCAAAAAAAATCATTTATATGTGGAATCTAAAATGTGATACAAATGAATTTGTTTACAAAACAAAAACAGACCACAGATATAGAAAACAAATTTATGGTTACCAAAAGAGAAAGAGGGTGGGGAAAGGATAAATTAGGAGTTTAGTATTAGCGGATAAAAACTACTATCTATAAAATAGATAACCAGCAAGGTGCTACTGTAATAGAATAGGGAACTATATTCAATATCCTATAATAAACCATAACGGAAAAAATATGAAAAAGAATATACAAACATACATACATACTTAACTGAATCACTTTGCTATACACATGAAACTAACACATTGTAAATCAACCATACTTCAATAAAAACAAAAATAAATGTTCATCAGGAGAATTCAAACCTACATTTCAGTACAGTACTATTAGCAGCCACTGTTTAGAACTAAACAGAAATATGAATGTCTCCACTAACTTTTGAGGTTCTTCCAGTGTAAATTAAACTTGAAAGCCTTTTGCCATAAGATTTAACAGGGAACCTTTGCATCTTGCCTTTTATCCATCTTTGGAAATATCCCTGAATCTTAGTCTCACAGAGTCCTGGTCTCCTCAGCCATTGCGCCCTTCCTGAACATCTGTGCCAAGAGGGCATCAAACTCACCCGTGCAGATTAGTGTATCTTAAACAGGTGAATTATATCCTGTGGCTATTTCCTTCTTAGGTGTGTCCAGGCCTTCTCATCTATTGTCTTTGCTAAATTTCAGATCCAGTCCTCTGAACACTCATAATTATATCAGGTATTTCATCTTAGTCTTGGACTATCCATTGCGTTTATCACTCCTAATTCATTTATAGTGAATATCTGAACAATTCCACTTAAAACTGGATTTTTATTTATATTTTCTTCTATTCAGACCATAAACTCAAATTAACAATGCTCCCGGCCACATTATCCATTCAGATACTTCTCCCTGGAACAAATTTCCCAAAAGTACTTTAGTGCATGCTTACAGTGCCCAATTTTATAAAGCATATCAAAGAGGCAGCAAAGTATAGACAGCAAAAGGCACTGACCTTAAGGTAGAAATAACTAGTCTCAAGTTGGTATTATTACACTCACTAGATATAAGACCTTGGGTAAATCACTTAGTCACTGTGAATCTTAATTTCTGCTTTTAAATAGGAAAACTAGTAATCATTATATAGAATAGAGTGTTATTGTGAGACTCAAAAGAGAAAATGTTCATGAATATACTTTGTAAGCTGTAAGTTCTTATGAAGTTAATATTTTTGAAGGGAGAGGAACATTTCTTCATATACCTGGTCACTGTAGGACCATCAGTAGGCACCGGCTGGGATATTAGGGGTTGTCCAGACTATGATTCCTTCCTGACCTGTGAATATTTAAGACAAATCTTCAGGGGTAAACTGAAAATATTTAAAAACAGTATGATATTACTATTTTTGTAAACACTGAAAAGTGTAGCCAAAATAATCTAGGCTGTCACCTTCCTTAGCATTTCTCTCTCTCTCTCTCTCTCTTTTTTCCTTTTATGGTTGCACCTATGGCACATGGAAGTTCCTGGTCTAGGGGTTGAATCAGAGCTGCAGCTGCCAGCCACAGCCACAGCCACAGCCACAGCAATGCAGCATCCAAGCCACATCTGTGACCTACACTGCAGCTTGCAGCAAGGCGGGATCCTTAACCTACTGAGCGAGGCCAGGGATCGAACCCAGATCCTCATGGACACTCTGTCAGCTTCTTAACTCACTGAGCCACAAGGGGAACTCTGGCATTCTTTTAAAACAGGATAGAATCTCTCCTCTAGGGCCTCATTTAATTGTGGTCTTGCCTATAAGAGTCTCTGTATCTTATGATTCAGAAGAAGCAGAATGATTTATTATTCAATTGACTCAAACCTTGCCCGTGAAAAAGAAGCAAAATTTGCTTTAGTTATGGTATGTTGGTGGCATGATTCATTAACTCATATATCTGATTGTCAAGTGACAAAGATACAAATTACTCAATTTAGATTAGAGGATATTATTGTCTCTTGGTGCCCTGCCATTTAAGAGCTTACATTCTGCTTTTGTTATTTTTAATTATCCCACAGTGGTCAATTTCCTCACCCTTAAGTTAAAAAACAACCATAAATCTTCAGCTCTTTATACACAGATGCACTATTAGAACACATTTAAATTCATCACAGCCCACAGGCTCAGAAATATCAGATGTTTGTGTGTATTTTTCCAGACCATCAAGGCAGGACTAGTGGTACTGCTGAGATAGGATTAATCTACCAAGTAAAATACTGAGGGAAACTGTGAATTGTGATGGTAAATTAGACTGTGAGTTAACTTTCAAAGCTATCATTTCACTAGACTTTTAAGCTAATGAGAGCTTTCACATTAAAAATTATTTTTGTATAAGCAGATCAGGTTCCAAATAAGATTATTGTAAACAGAGTTATAAAACCTATAATATTTCCTAACAAAGCTTAAGTGGGAAATCAGTGTTCCTCTGAATGCATGTATTTAGTTCTTGGTATTATAATACATGGTATTATATTATCCTTCTCCACAGTCTAATGTACCATTCTTGACCTGAGCCACTATTTGTTTATGAGAACGAAACTACTACTGTCAGAATAGCTTTCTCTTATAAGCCACTCTTCCTTATGGTGATATCCGCTTATATCAAGATTTCTCTTCTGGTAAGATAAGTCTTCGAGACAAAAATTTTATATCTAATGCACAAAAGAATCTACTTGCCTCATAATGTCTATTTCTTGCCTTTACCGGCAATTTTTACATAATTATAAAACAACCCAAAATGTCTTAAAACTTGGAATCAGTGAAGGAGTTCCCATCGTGGCGCAGTGGAAATGAATCCAAATAGGAACCATGAGGTTGCTGGGTTAATCCCTGGCCTCGCTCAGTGGGTTAAGGATCTGACATTGCCTTGAGCTGTGGTGTAGGTGGAGTTGCAGCTTGGATCTGGCATTTCTGTGGTTGTGGCATAGGCCAGAAGTTGTATCTTCGATTCAACCTTTAGGCTGGGAAACTCCATGTGCTGCAGGTACAGTCCTAAGAAGCAATAAATAAATAAATAAATAAATAAATAAATAAATAAATAAATTTTAAAAAATTAAAAAATAAAAAAACTTGGAAGTAGTGGAAAAGATATGATTTTATATTGTCATCCCACAAAGGACAAAATCCAAAGTTATTACAAGCCCCCAAAAGAGGAAAAAAAAAAAAAAAAAGACCGTAGGACTTATAGGCAAATAATTAGCTTGCCTGCTATTGACAAGAGTCAAGATAATTTATATTCAAAATTTGCTGTAAAAGTTTCAGGACTCTGATATTTCTCTAGGTCTGTTCTTTCAATGGTCATGCCATGTATTAGTTAAGTTACATCTTTACCACCAGGGCATTTATTGAAATACTTAAAACCAGACAAGAAAAAACTAAGCTTTGAAATGTTCAAAATCTATAAAGGTCTTAGGAAAAACAATTTGGAAAGCAATGTCATTTGACAAGAAAACAAATACGACTTTCACATTGAGCCTCACTATAATTTTATGCTATGGGAAAAAAAGTCTTAAATTACACAGCCCTGCCTGCAACTCCATTATTCCTATATGCGCTAGAAAGACTTTACTACTAATGATGTGGCTTGTAAGAGTCTGCTGCAGCAACCCAGAAGATGGCATCAGTGGGTTTAGTCGCACCAAAGCCTATCCATTGTCTCGTGGCAACTGCTAATAGTCAGACTGGAACGCACACTAGTAACCAGAGCAGGACTAGAGTTTTAATAGGTTAATGATTTTATAATGCCTCCTAAAATAACTGGAATAGCAAAATCAAGATTAAGAAGTCACATTCTATCAGTTTCATTTGGAAACAAGAGGTTTCTTTATTCTCTAGATCATAATGCTTATCACAGACTAAAAAGGCATTGGTTTGAAATTTTTAACAAAACTGGGAAGAGGCCAACTTAAAGGAATGGTAAGAATAACAATAATAATACCAAAATATCCTTTCTGAGTCACAATTTTAAGAACATTATATCCTGATTGATATACTTAAAATGTTACTTGTGATGTTTGTTCAACAATAGCGGAATAAAGGTGAAGAATTACCTCTCCTTGAACCTTTTGTAGAAAAGGTTCATCTCTATGATTGGTCCAAGAGGCAAAATCATTAAAACCTAGTTAAAAATCTCTGACCTTTCATTGCAGATCAATGCTCACAGGTAAAATCAAAGACTATTCACTTGTTTGCTTTTTTTTTTTTTTTCACTCACTCAGAAATTAAGTACTTATGGGTGAGGAGACCTGGCCACAAAGGAAACCAGGTCAATAATGGCTCTGCAAGCCCACATCTCTGTTTTCCCCACAGAATTAGGGCACAAACCCTGCAATTGTTTATCATGAAACCTCAGATGGACTTTCTATTCTTAACTCTTACTTCCTTGCAAGTCCATTAGTGTAGATGCTCCTCTATAGTGTCAACTGCCTTCATGGCAAAGGCGTTGTTTCTCACTTAAATCTTGCTAATCTCCTCGTACATCTTTCACAATCCACTACTTTGTATTCAGTTACAAGAATTCAAGAATACATTAACACTTCAATTTTTCTAGTTAAAAACATTACCATTTTCAACTAATCCAGCTGCTATATGCAATACGCAGTTTTCCTTATTATAAATCCCAGAATATCATGCAGTCCTGTGTCTTAGTGGCACCAATATGAACAAAATGAGTGGACAGCAACAAAGATCATCTGACAGCTATTCAGTGGCTTCTGAGGAATGATATGCTGCTATCAATCCTGTTCCTCTAAGACAGATGTCCACCTTGCACTCAAAACCATTGCATTTAGGAGTTCCCATTGTGGCGCAGCAGAAATGAACACTGGTAACCATGAGGACATAGATTCTATCCCTGGCCTCTCTCAGTGGGATAAGGATCCAGCATTGCCGCGAGCTATGGTATAGATAGCAGATGCGGCTCGGATCCCATGTTGCTGTGGCTCTGGCGTAGGCCAGCAGCTGTAGCTCTGAATCAACCCTAGCCTGGGAACCTCCATGTGCTGTGGGTGTGGCTCTAAAAGGCAAAAAACAAAATAAAACAAAACACTACATTTAAAATTCATTGGTAGCCTGTGCAACTCTCTGCAGAGGCGCAAGAACCAAGTGGGCCCGGAAACTGAGATATGATTCTGTCCTCTCTCATGAGACTCCCTACACAGCAGGGCCCAGGAATCCTGGCTGAATTTATGCCAGAGCCGCCTTTGTTGTTTCTGGTGCGAGGATTAATCAGAGGTGCTCTTTATGGAAGGCAGCATGTATGGTCCCTATAAAAAGAAAGGCTGCAATGAAGAGTATGTAAACTATGCTTTTAATACCTTCTCTTGTGAACACATCTCTCTCAGTGTATTATTATAGAGATTAAATATAATCTCTACAATAACTATGTAATTTATAATTATATCCATCAGAAATTAAATCATTCAACACAACTTGATATATGTTTAGGGATGTGTTCAAATCTATGCATAATTTTATTTTTTTATTCCAACTAATGTTGCATATTTATTTAGTCTACATTATCTGAAAAATTAAAATATCAACAGGAATGGGACATTATTAAATAGAGTTCATTTCAAAAATGTCCCTGACAAAATTTCCCATGTTCCTTTGTGAACCAGTTCACAGAATAGTTTCTGCTTCATTTTCACTTTTCAATTTTTAATGGAAATATTTGCCATCAAATATGAGCCACCAATACATCATTTATATTGATTTAATCATTTTGGAATTTAAGCATATTCTCTAGTCATCTAAATTGAATAAAGTTATTTAAAACTGAAAAGGAAATACCCAATATGTCAATACTACATGAGTTCCACCATTCTTTATCATAGAGTGTTATTGGAGCTGAGTTTCAAAAACAGATATGATTTATAAAAATAATTTCAAATTTGAAAATTGCTAGGAGAGTCGATCTTAAAAGTTCTCATCACAAGAAAAACAATTTTTAAATATGTGTGGTGATAGATGTTAACTAAAATTATTCTGGTCATTATTTTACAGGATATACACATATCAAGTGATTATGCTATACACCTAAAACTAATACGATGTTATGTGTCAATTAAATCTCAATCATAAAAAAGAAATCATTTAGAGTTATATTAGCTTAAGTGGAAATAAGGTTACAAACAGCATTGTTTCAGGGCATAAAGCTGAATTAACAAAAAAAGAATTTGAAAAATAATCAACTTCCAGGATCCCTGATTTTCTGTGCAATATTTTGAAAGCATAAGATTTCAGACTTATGCATCATTTATAAATTCCGATTGAGGTAAATATAATATATACAACTATTAGTGGTATTTCTTAGAAATGGAATCAGTACCATTGTACTATATAGAAATAGACATGTTTAGATTTTCATTAAGAAAAAAAAATCTTACAAGAGATTTAAAAACCATAAATTTACTTTATAAAAACATTTTGTAAATATGTGTGACTTGGGACATGGAAGTTAAATGTCAATTTTGTAAAAGCATAAGTCTACTCAAACCTAAAAAAACAATTTATTTATAATATAAATAAAGATTTAGACTTCACTTAAACCATTTTTCTCTACACTTGGGGGGGTCTAGTCTACCATTTAATAAATAAATGCTTATCATAACAAATGGACTATTTCTTGTGCTTGCATTGTTTTATAGATTCTTAATTTTATATTTAAATCATTTTAAACTTCCAAGTTGAATATTTCTTCTGTAACAGATCCCTAAGAAAAGTCTCTGAGCTTTCTGTAAGGTAGATTCCTGATCTATATATAAAACAGAATGTCAGAGTTCCCCTTGTGGCTCAGCAGAAACAAACCTGACTAGTATCCATGAGGATGTGGGTTCAAGCCCTGGCCTCATTCAGTGGGTAAGGATCCAGCATTACTATGGCTGTGATGTAGGCCAGCAGCTTTAGCTCAGATTCAGCCCCTAGCCTGGGAACTTCCATATGCCATGGGTGTGGCCCCCAAAAGACACACACACACACAAAAAAAAAAAACAAAATAAAATGTCAATTCTTTTGACCCAATGCATCCTTAATATTTTTCTTTTGGGGTAATAATAGAATGTGTGCTTCCAGACTAGTTACTGTAGAGTATAAAATCTTTGACTCAAATAGCCAGCTTCACTTGAACATCAAGGTGAATCTGATTAAAGTTTTCAAGTTTTATCCGAAACTTCTGGAATAGTTTAGAACCATCTAACACTTTAATCCTCATTGTATTACCTCTGTTTAACTGAACATTGGCATCTGTCCATGTGCAACAAACAGATGGCAGATCTCAGAGACTGTGTATTCTCAGCACTGAAACTCTTTTAGGTAAATACCCCCAATATCCAGTGAAGGCTCCATGGTCAAAGCAGAAACAAATCTAATCTCTAAATTTAGAGAAATATAAAAGGAAACTATGTAAGGATAGTTTTTATTTGAGATAATAAAACTCAAAGTCCATAAATATCTTACTGATAGAAATTATTGAAATAATTAAATTTCTTCTCCCCAAAGCATTGGATTGAGAATTAATGGATTTTACGCTCACCATAACCACCTTCACGAATAACTGTAACAGGCAAAAAGTTCTACATCTATTGTTTTTATTTATTGAAAGAATGTAATAATTTCTTGCCTATTTCATAGAGTTATCTCAAGGAGCAAAGGAAATAAAGCATGCTAAGGCACCATGAAAAGCATAAAACTCCAAAACAGTGAATTACAGATCTATCTCACAAACATAAGTAAAATATGGCAAGATATTAAAAGAGCGATCAGTTCTTCAAAAAGTCAGGTTAATTCCAGGAATGTAAGGGTATATCAACATTAAGCAGGCCATCGGTGTAATTTAATAAATAAATAGATTAAAGGAGCAAAACAATGTGATCCTACTTATAAATTCCCCAAAGGCAATGTAACATTAATTCCAAAGAAAACACTCAGTAAACTGGGAAAAGAAGATAATCACCTTCACGTGATCAGAGTCCTATTTCAGAATCCTAGAGGAAACATCATACCAACTGGTAAAGATTTGGAAGAATTCCTATTAAATAAAAAAAGAAACAACAACAACAAAAGGCTACTACTTACTCTGTATTTTAACATAATTATGGCTACTTGAGCCAAAACAATAAAGATAAGAAATTAAGCATATATTATAAAGGAGGTGAAAGATCATTACTAGCTGCAGAGTAGATAATTATTTACGTAGAAAATTCAAAAAGATCAACTGAAAATTAACAGAAATAATAAAACTCATGACGGCAAAATAAAATATAAATATAGAAAAATTAAAAGCTGCCTTATACAACAACCTACTTCTAAATGTAATGGCAGAGCTGGGAAGAACTGAGAGGAACTCATTCAAATTAACAACAGATATTGTAAATAAGCCAAAAATAAACTTAACAAGATAAGTGCAAGAATTATGTATAGAATTTTATTTCATTTAAAGTTGAAAAAAGGAGTTCCCCTCTTGGCTCAGCAGAAATGAATCTAACTAGTATCGATGAGGATGCAGTTTCTATCCCTGGCCTCGCACAGTGGGTTAAGAATTTGGCACTGCTGTGGCTGTGGTGTAGGTCGACCCCTAGCCTGGGAACCTCCATATGCTGCAAGTGTGGCCCTAAAAAGACAAAAAAATAAAATTAAATTTAAAAAATAAAGTTGAAAAAAGAAGAATCAAATAAATGAAAATATAAAAAATTACTAGAAATAGGGATGAAATTCAAATTCTCTACTAATTAGTAGACAAATGTAATAAAATTCTAATGAAAAGCCTAGTGGGATTGTTTCAAGGGATAGTGTAGAAGCGGTATTTCAAATAACAAAGGAAACAATATATTATTCAATTATTAGTGTTGAAAATTTTACTATGCATTTGAACAAAAAATATATTTCTGTTTCATGCCAGACCAAAAAAACTATTTTAGATGGATTAAAGATGAAATAAAGCATAGAAGTACTAGAAAAGATGTAAGCGTATATTGCTATACACTAAGGGGAATATCCCTTCTTAACAAAAATCAAGGCCACAAGCCACAGAGGAAAAAACTGATAGAATTGAGCACGTAAAAACCTAAAACTATGTCTAAATTGTTTTTTAAAAATTTTGAATTGGAAAATATTTGCCATATGTTTCTTAATTTATAAAAAGTGTCCACAAACTAATTTTGGAAAAGACAAACTCATGAAATTATACAACCGCTTCAAATTTAATGAAAAGATGCTCAAACACAAGTACTTACGTGTTCTATAAACACATAAATAAAATTATTACTTTTTCATATTGGATTATCAAAGGTTAAAAAATGTGAGGTTATGGGGAGACGAAAATTTTTGTAAAATGTTATTTTGAATACAAAATGGTACAACTTTTCCAGAAGGCAATGTGGTAATATGTTTTAAAATGTTAAAGATTCATCTACTTTGATCCAGCAGTATGATTTTCAAGACTTTAAGGAAATATTTGAACAAAGAGGGAAAGATATAAGCACAAGGTGGTTCGATGCCATTCTGTCAATAATATTTTAAAAATTAGAAATAAGCTAATAAACTAAATGCTCATCCACAGTGAGGACTGGCAAATAAATTATGCAAGAAGATTCTCCGCAGTTCTTATAATGGAAAACAGATCTATAAATCTTAAATTAAGCAGATAATCTCTGTGTGCATATGTGTGTATGTGTGTCCTTAAAAAGTAGATAGTATAAAAGAGTACATATACTGTGAAATCTCATCATTTATATATAACAAATCTGGAAAGATATATTCTAATCAGTAAGAACAGTTATCTTTAGGAGAAAAGAGCAGAATTATGAAATCAGTTTTCTCTGTAATGCTCAAGTTATTTAAAATTAGCATACATTAGCATATATTATGAGAAAGCACATTAAAGGTATTTCATAGCATGAGTCCTATAATTACCTCATTAATTATCACAAAGTTGCACTTTGTAGAAATAATTAATGATATATAGCTTTAAAGACTTACTTCAGACATAAAGTGCATGAACTTACTTTTATTAATAATTCCATAAATGCTATTTTACTTAAATACAAAACTTTAAATATTTATTATTCTTGGGACCAGTCAATGCACCCTATTACAGTATGACAAAATATCCCCTAAATATCAAGACAAATCTTTGATTTGGAAATTATTTTAGAAACTCACACTATTATTTTACAAACCACTGACTTTAATTAGCCTTGGTGAAAAGAATATCCAAAGCACAATTAGATTTTGTAATATATGTATAAAATTAACTTCAGAGTACTTAAACAACTGATTTAAATGAAAATTTATAGTAGATCTCCTCTTGAATCAAACTTTTGCTACCTCTAAGCTTTGAGAATAGGTATAAGTAGATAAATGTTCCCAAAGGCAGAAAAGGAGATTAAACTGAGATTTCCTGACTAGTTGTTTAAATCGATTTAATTTCAATTAAATGCACTCCACTGATAATGAGATTCAAATCTGCTGATTAAATTAGGACTTAAATATGTTTCAGAGAAATTGGATTTAGCACGAATTCCATATAGGTTACAAGAACTTTAATCTTTCAGAGAACTTATCCTAATTATCAACATTTCAACAATTTTCAGCAAATACAGAGTAGTCTTAAACGTTCTCCCCTGGTAGCCTTGGCCTAACCCTCTATTTTCTCACACAGATATGGATTCCAAATTTGTCTTTGTGTTCTGTCCTCAACACATTCCCAAGTCTTTCTTTGGAAAACATATAGTGCAACAAAATGTCTTTCATTGTCTCCTAATTCACATTTCTTTATTGCTTTAATTACAGCTATAGAGCCCCTCTTTAACAGAGTTTCTTATCTAAACTCAACTAACTCAGATTTACAAAGTGATTTCTGTCCATCCTTGCCACTTAAAAACTCTTCTACCAACTATACTTAACACTCCACATTTAACTTGTGATTTTTAGGAAATTCAACTAATGAACCCAATATTCTACCTTGAATGCACTTAAAATAGCAAATATTTTCTGAATCATTTTTACACTTTCAGGAAAAATAATGGTTGTCAATATATTAAGACACACTAGGTCTGCTCAATTACCACCAGAACAGTTGCCTCACGAGAATATAATCTGCAGCATGAGAATATAATCATAAGAAATAATTAGCAATGCAACTAGAATAAAAATGCTCTCATATCCCATGTAAATCTGAGCCAAATTCAGTTGAAATACTAACAGTCAATTACAGTGCATATTCCTAAGCGTTGGCTCACTGTTTTAAAAAACTGCCAGGTGGCTTGCTTTCTTGGCACTGAGATAAGTTTACAAAACCCTGTGAAATTTGAAATAGTTAGACTTGCTCATCTTAGCAGTTTTAAAAATGGGATGAACATCACAGCCTTTTACAGGACTATAAATTAACACATACTGATCTCTAGGCTATCAATTTGTCTTAACACAAAGATATTTAAAACACAATTTGAATTGTGTGGGGTTTTCTTTGTTGTTACCTAAGGTCATTAGTTTTACTAAAGGTTTTAATTCTCATTTGTTGATGAAGCTGACAGGCAAACCCAAGAGGATAAATTTCTAATACGTCTAATGTTCTCTGAAAAGGATATTTTCTTCCAGGGGGTGTAAGTTCCATGGTGAAGAAATAAAGAAAAATATTCACATTACAGATTCTTCTTTAGTACTTAATCATAAAAGAATCATGGGCAGCAAGGATTCCAAGCCATGCTGGGTCAATTAAATTAAACTTCTTTCAAAATAATGTTTCATCTCTTTGTTCTCATTTAAGTTGTGAGTAAAAAGAACATTAAAATCATGTATTTCTATAAAACTGGTAGAATGACAGGGAAATAAAAAATGTTTAATGAAACCATTTATAATCTATAACCATTTTCTTAAAACAGCATTTCTAACTACTTCACAATGAAAAGCGTAGTAATTTACAAACAGCTTAGAGATTAATCTCTAATTAATCTCTCAGAAAAAGATACTTGACACCCCAACATATTTAAATTTAATTAGTATTGCTATCAGGAAAGCTTGTAAGGAATTAAAGAGGAAATCCATAATGAATTCACTACATTTATTTTCATATTATCATCCCTAGGTGGTTTCTAAATAGTAATTTTAGAAATTGAAAGAAAGTGACAGCTAGTTGTACATGTGAGACTAAATTCATTATACTCTTAACAACCTCCAAGTGAAATCACTTTATAAATGAAAACCTAAACAAAGAGAGTAAAAGCATCTCACATTTCTAAGACGTTTTATACCTTACAAAGGGCTTCCACATTTGATTTTTCATGAGATCTCCATAAGACGTTACAGATGAGAAAGTCCAAGACACAAAAAGATTGAATGACTTGCCAAAAGCATGTAAATCTATGGCAGAGTTGGACACCAAACCCAGATATTCTTATTCCTGATTGAATTTCATTCTGTAAACTCATGCTACCTCTGCATTTTACGACTCTACTTTTCTAGTTCCCAGCGTATTTTCTCACCCCTTCACCATGGGAAGGAATGCAAGTTTTACAACTCTAGCTATTTTCTCTCACCAAATGTTGAATAAAGGGGACTGTCACTTACACTAGCTATCTCTTCCCAACTGTGCTATTTTACTTCACAAAAATGCCCCTCAAAAAGAGGGACCATAAAAAAAAAGAAAAGAAAAGAAAGATACAGTATGGAAAATAATTTTGGAATATTTAAAATTCTTTCAACATAAATTTATAAAGCCCCAATTTAGTGTCAGGCACTTATCTAGGTGAGTAGGTAGGCACTCAGTATGGTAGTAGGTATATCATGATGTCACTTGCAGTAGAAAGATATATCAAAGACTAATCACATAAACATGTTATTAAAAATTATGATACATTCTGAAAGAAAATATTTTAGGTACAGAGGCTAATTTAGATTGAAGTGGGGTCCTATTGGTCCCTTGAGGAACTGACATTGAAACTAGGCAGATTGCCAAGCAAATAGTGTGGGAAGAATATTCTATGCATAAGAAACAACATGGGAAGGTCCTGCAGTAACTTCACTAACACAGACCGGTGTAGCAAATGCAGAGTGAGAAAAGGAAAAAACAGGAAATGAAGCTGGAGGGCCAGGCAGAAGGCAAATCAGATGGGGCTGTGAAAGCCACTTTGGAAAAATCTGGAGTTTATCTACAGGCAATTTAAATCAGAAAGGTGAAAGTTCATACATTAAAAATATCTCTAGTTGGAGTTCCCACTGTGACACAGTGGGTTAAGAATCTGACTGCAGTGGCTTGGATTGCTGCTGAGGTATGGATTCAATCCTTGGCCAGGCACAGTGGGTTAAAGGATCAGGTCACAGCTGCAGCTCAAGTTCAATCCCTGGCCTGGGAACCTACAGAGGTCATGGGTGTGGCCATAAACAAATAAAAACAAACAAACTAAAAGCCAAAAAACAAAAAAGCTCTAGCTTCTAGGCAATGAATTTGGAGATACAGAACTATTAACAGAAACGCTTGTGATCACAGGAGATCCAAGTATACTAAACTGGGGTGGGATCAAGAGAGAAGTGGGTTTTTTGAGGGCTTCCTGGAACTGGAATGGGGCATAGGGAAAGGGAGAAGGGACTACCATAAATAAGCCCCAGATCTCTGGTTTGAGTCATGGAGAGTTTGGAGCCATTTGTAGAAATGGAAAAAGACAAAAGAAGGAGCAGACTTGTGAGTGACTCTTCAGGTGTTGAGACTGCAGTTGCAAAAAGAGCACTAGACCTCAGGACAGACATATGAGGTCAATATAAATTTGGGTCCTGCTGTGTAGCACTGAGAACTATGTCTAATCACTTACGACGGAGCATGATAATGGGAGAAAAAATAATGTATCCATGTATGTGCAACTGGATCACTATGCTGTACAGTAGAAAAAAAATTGTATTGGGGAAATAACAAAGTTTTTTTTAAATATATATAAATTTGGGAACTGGGAAGTGTCAGGTTATTTGTGGTATCTGAAGCCACAGGACTAGATGAAATAACTTAAGGGAAAAAGACAATAAAAAGAGAAACATATCTAACACTGACCTTTGGGAAAGTATATTTTGAGATCAGTTACAAAGGAAATGGATAATGAAAGCCAAAGCAGTAGGAGGAAGCCAGAAGGGTATGTTGTCATGACAGCCATGGAAAGAGAACATTGTAAGAAGGAAGGCATGGTCAGCTATGGTGAATGCTAGTAAGAGGTCTAGTAAGGTGAGAAGAGGTGTCCACTAGACTTGATAACATGAATGCTATTAATGGTCGTGGGTAGCGTTAGTGGCGTGGTGGAGCAGTGGATATAGAGAATAGAAAGTAGTAGATTGAAGAATGAATCTTTAGAGAACACAAATGTTTGGCTGAGGAAGGGAGTTGAGAGAAAAAGCAATGGCTGGAGAGAGATATGAATCAAAGAGGTTTTTTATTTGTTTTCATTATTGGACCAAGAAAGAGAGAGTAAGTGAAAATAAGGACAATGAGGTGTGTGTTGCGGGGGATAGCTGAGAAGAGAGAAAGAGATCCAGGGCTCATGAGGAGGAACTAGCTTTAATAATACAAATTATAACAGGAAGTAAAAAGAGGATAAGTGCAGAAATAAGTAGATGAGAGGAATGAGTGGTGATAAAACAGAGGAAGCCCCACTTGGTGCCTTCTAGTTTATGTCTAAAGAATAAGGCAAAGTCTTTGGTTCAGGATGGAGAAGGAGGTAGGGAAAATCACAGGTTTGACAAGAATAGAAACAGTGATTGTTTTTGATGGCTTATCCCCACTTCCCTCCTATTAACACTGTTTTCCTCAGGGAATCACCTTTCCCCATTCCTAGGCTATGGTCTTGGGATGGAACTGACACTCCACTCCCCTCCCCTTCAGCCTAGATCCTGGGGTAGACTTGCCCAACTGGTCAATTGAAGCATTCACGACTCTTGCATTCATCATCATTTCCAGTGAAACCCAATCCCAGGACTTTTGATAAAACAACTGGAAAAGAAGAACGAAGCACATTTTTTCCTTTGGGGCTCCTAACAGAGTAGACTATAGGTCTGGAACTACTGGCATTCATACTTATTGCATCTGGGAAACAAACCTGAGGAACATAGAGCTAAAAGATAGAAAGAAAAAGAGCTCCTGATGTCTTTTTGTTGCCCTGGATTCAGCTAAATACTCATCGTCAGAAATAAGACATCATCAGGAGTTCCCATTGTGGCGCAGCAGAAAGGAATCTGACTAGGAACCATGAGGTTGCAGGTTTGATCCCTGGCCTCGCTCAGTGGGTTAAGGATCTGGCATTGCCATGATCTGTGGTGTAGGTCAAAGATACGGCTCGGATCCCGTGTTGCTGTGACTGTGGTGTAGGCTGGCAGCTACAGCTCTGATTGGACCCCTAGCCTGGGAATCTCCTCCATATGCCATGAGTGCGGCCCTAAAAAGCAAAAAAAATAAAATAAAATAAAAATAAATAAATAAATAAAATAAAATAAAATAAAGAAATAAGACATCATTGTAAATAATAAAAGAAACAAGATACCATCATAAATAAGACATCAGTATCTCAGTCAGTATCCCTCTCTGCTTAAGAGAACAGGAGTAAATGACTTGGACTGTTGACGCTTGCAAGCAAAAGCATCCAGCTGACACAGTGTGACAGTAATCTCTGGGGCAAGTGAGAGAATAACTTATTGAAAAATGATTGTCAGGCATTGTTGAGGGTCCATCTGGCTTCTGGTTATGATGATTTTGTGGTGATATCAGTAACCTCAGGATTTCCACTAGATAAATTCTTTGAAATTTTCAGTCATAATACCTAACACTTTGATATTTAATATAATTAGCAATTTGATATAATTACTACTATTATATAATAAAAACAAACAAGCTATTTAAAAACAAAATTAATATAAGGGAATGAGAACAGAAGCCACAGATCAGGAGAAAATATTTGCAAAAGACACATCTAAGAAAGGACTGCTATCCAAAACATACAAAGAACACTTCAAAGTTAACAGTAAGAATAAATAAACAATCCAGTGAAAAAATGGGCCAAAGATCTTCATAGACACCTCACCAAACAAATACACAAATGAAAAGTAAGATGTTCTACATCATATGTCATCAGGGAAATGCAAATTAAAACCTGAGTGAGATAGCAACACACCTATTCAAATGGCTAATATTCAGAACATTGACAACACCAACTGCTGGCAAGAATGTAGTGTAAGAGGAACTCTCACTCATTGCTGGTGTGAATGCAAAATAGTACAACTGCTTTGGAAGAAAGTTTGGTGGTTTCTTACAAAGCTAAACATACTCTTACCACATGATCCAGCAATCGCACCTCTTGGTGTTTATCCAAAGAAATGGAAAACTTGTATCTACACAAAAACCTACACATGGATGTTCATATTAGCTCTATTCATAGTTGCCCAAACTTGGAAGCATCTGAAGATGTCCTTCAGTAGGTGAAGAGATAAACTATGATACATCAAGACAATGGAATAGTATTCAGTGCTAAAAAGAACTGAGCTATCAAGCCATGAAAAGACATGGAGGAATCCGAAATGCATATTACTAAGTGAAAGAATTCAATGTGAATCACTACATACTATAATAACTTCAACTATATAACATTCTGGTAAAGGCAAAGTTATGAAGACAGTAAAAAGATCAGTGGTTCCCAGGGGTTGGGAGTCAGGGGAGGAACGAACAGATGGAGCACAGAAGATTTTTAGGGAAGTGAAAATACTCTGTATGATATTTTAATGGATACATGTCATTTATTATACATTTGTCCAAAACCATAGAGTGTACAACACCAGGAGTGAACCCTAAAATAAACTCTGGACTTTGAGTGATAATGATGTGTCAATGTAGGTTTATAGATTTTTGTCCAATAACAACTCTGGTGAAGGATATTGTTAATGGGGAAGGCTGTACAGATGTGGAAGCAGAGCATATATGAGAAATCACTGTACCTTCCCTTCAAGTTTAATGTGTAATAGTCTTCCCCTTATCTAAAGTTTAAACTAAAGACATTCAACTTAAATGTGAAAAGGGTATAAGATCACTCAGTATCTTAACATCTAAAGTGAAAAAAGACAAATTAAGGAGATGGCTTTCTTCTATGTTTATATTCAAGATGAGGCAGAGCCTGATATATGCCTGCGGTTTAACCAAGGGAAAGCAGGCCATATAAATTCTATTAAATTATTTAACAGCCACAAACAGACGCAGTAACTCATTGTCAGTGAAACAAATAATTTTCTCTCTTCTCTCTCAGTGCCACCAAAGCAACCATTTGCAGGTGTTCAATCAGCATCCTTGCATAAAGCCAAACAATACAACCCTTTTACGAATGACAAAGGAAACATACATAAATAGGGTGACAAAATAATGAGTCATTGACAAGTCAGATATTTGGAGAAGTTAAAAAATAATAATAATAATCTGAAGAATGCGAAAAAAATTTTTTTACCGAGATTCTAAATGTTAAAGTCATTTCATTGAGTTGACATTCATCAAGCAATTATTGGAGAGAATTTTGTAAGAAAAAGACTATCAGCATTTGAAATAGCTCTTTCTGATTTTTCTTATTCATTCAGACCAGAAAAGTGATTAGTTTTACCAATCCTGGGCTGAGAATATGCTCGGACTAAAGATGTTTTCTGGCAATGCAACACCTAAACCAATCCAGAGAGGACTACCACAGTAGATGAAAATTTTCTCTCTGCACTAGTCTTACTTCCTAAAATTATTTCCTCATTTCCTCAAATGATGAGAGAGTGCTCCTCTCTGTTCTACTAATCTTACAGGATTTTGAACATTCCACTATTCCCACAGAGCAGGGTGTACATAATACATTCTTAAGGGAGAAATCTTTGGTACCCCCCAACCCCAGTCTTCTATTTTGCATTTCTAGTTGCCAGTCCTGTGTTTCTTTCTATCCCTACTCTGTTTTGCCCTCCCCACCCCGATTTGGGGGCTTCTGTGGGGCTCTGTTAATTTTCAAGACTCACATCCATAGTCAAATCTACCCACCTAAAGTATACCACTGATCATACTAAAAATCATCCAGGTAAGTAAACTAGGGCAGAAACAATATTGCAGTGTCTTCTATGTGTCACAGAGAAATTGGTATTGTTCCCTGGACCAGAAAGAAATCTGCCCAGCCCATTAATGATTCTGCCTCCATAACCTTCCCCATACCAAACTGTCCCCTGCAATTATTTGTTCCAAAAATTCATATGCCTGAGGACAAATGGGTGCACTTCTGTCTGCAAAACATAAACACTTTCATTCAGTCTTTGCTTTAAATTAGCTACAATCTTACAGAAGGAAGTACAGTCATAAATGAGTCACCAGTAATAATTAATATGATTTTAGTATATTTTGGCAAGACTAAAATAGTACTCTCCTTCTGCCCCAGGAAACAAATTTCACTCAAATTTTCAAACATAATACTATGAAAATGATGAGGTTAGTAGGAATCAATAGTTTCCTAGATTTTGTTGTCAAATCTGTTAAGAAAATGGAAATTACTAAATTATAAATAACAGAATTCCTAAGATATTACAAAATAAACATAAATTTTAAAATCAATAATTCTAATATTTTAATTATAGCTTAGTCTTAAATTGTGGCTAAGTCATCAATAGAGAGCAAATACATAGAAAGCTCACTGCTATTTGCACCGATAATATGGTCAAAATCTATTAAAGCCTAAGAAAGGATGAAAAAGGACAATTTTTTACATTGCAAACTGACGTCTAAATCTTTCAATTAAGGCTACTAAGTCTTCTACTTAAAGCAGAAATTCTAGTCAGGAAATCTAAGTTACATGCTACCTGAAATGAGCCAGAAAAAGGTGAACAAACTTAAATATAAGGCACTGTAATGGAAGTTTGCAAAGATAAGGATTTTATTTTTGTTTTGCTCATGGCTCCATCTTTAGCATCTAATCTTATTATAGTAACTTCCTTATTCTCAAATTTATTGTCTGTCTTCCAGAGCTCCTGAGAGTAAATGTCCCCAGTACTTAGGACGATGCCTGGTGCCTTGTAGGCACTCGATAAATACTATACTTAAATATTTTTTAAATGGTCAATATGGGAAAAAAAGGAAATAGATTCACAGATACAGAGAACAGACTATTGGTTATCAGTGAGGAGAAGGAAAAGAGGAGGGCCAAGACAGGAATAGATAATTAAAAGGTATAAACTATTACGTATAAAATAAATAAGCTACAAGGATGTGCTGTCCAACATGGGAAACATAGCCAATATTTTATAATAACTATAAATGGAATATAACCCTTTAAAAATTGTGAATCACTATATTGTATACCCATAACATATCATATTGCAATCAACTATATCTCAATAAAAGAAAAAGGAAAATGAAAGAATTCATCATTCTCTCAGCACTCATTTCTTTCACATCTAATCCACTGCCACGCACTCAATTCCTAATTGTAATTACACATACTTTTTTTCACAAGCAGATGGAACTAAGGTTCCACAACGGAACTTTTCCAATTCTAATTTTAGACTTCTTGGGTCAAATTTGCAGTCCTTACTTGGAGTTGGGACTAATTTACATCCAAGGTAGCTTACTAAGAAAATTAGGTAGAAAGTTCTATACAGCTACTGAGGTATTTTCAAAAGTTGGTCTGAGTCTTTTATACCAAATAGTGTTGATAAATGCTTTTTGGTAATAACCACAATACATGAGTTGCAGTCATTGATCCTGAAAAATCCTCTTCACACTCCTTATGTTCATTTCACTTAATGGTACTTTAAAGGACGGTTACATGAGAAAGACATTTTTCAAGTCATCTCAGGAAATGCAATCTACTACTACCTTGTAACGACTTCAACATTATTTTTTCAAAACAAGTAAGAATGCAAAGACAGAGGCTCTGATCGATTTAAACTATTTCATTTATTTTTGGAGTTCCCGTCATGGCTCAGTGGTTAACAAATCCGACTAGGAACCATGAGGTTGCGGATTTGATCCCTGGCCTTGCTCAGTGGGTTAAGGATCCGGTGTTGCCATGAGCTGTGGTGCCGTGGCTCTGGTATAGGCCGGTGGCTACAGCTCCGATTAGACCCCTAGTCTGGGAACCTTCATATGTCGCGGGAGCAGCCCTCAAAAGGCAAAAAGACAAAAAAACTAAAAAAAATAAAAAACTATTTCATTTATTTTCAAAACACAATTTAAAATAATCAAATGTATTAATCAAAAGTTCTATATGAAAACTGGGTGTGAGGGAGGAAAGGATGGACTCCCTCAAGATTTCCAGAGCACATATAAGTGTCCATGCATTCCCATAAGCCATCTCCATGGACCACTGACAGCGTGAGGGTGAACTGTGGGACTGAAGTCTTCAAACTCATCCATAACTACTAGTTGCAGCTCAGCAGGAAAATGCATGAGACCAATTCAATATGTAGCTCGAGTGGGAGTGTGTTTAATATTACCATATTCTGCAGTCTCCAGCCTCGAGTTTATAAGTCTATGCTAAATTTAATATCTGTAGTGATTTACATAGAAACAGCTTCAACTCACTGATAAATCCATGCACCTTTATCAAAAGATAATATATTTTCTGCTGAGTATTGAATTTGGATCCGTGGCCTTACCTTAGTGGCCCAGAGTTAGTACATATTTAGTGAAGAAATGAACTGACGGACCATCCAAGTGCATATTCTGTGCATTTTAAGAGGAAAGGTGGTTTTTGATTTCTTCATTTTTAAGGAAACAGAGGTGAGAAAGGTCCTTTTTTAAAGGACTCAAATCCAGTAGGATATTAGAGTCATATGAACTGTCAGCTGCATGTCACGCCTACGTGGAGAGCACACATCCTCCACCTGTGACATTATGTGTAGCCAGATACCCTTACCCTGTCCTGCCAAACTGACACTTTCAGATATGGGGTTCAGCATGGCCTAGATCCATTTCTGCAGTGCTCAAGGCAGAACCACAGCTCCCCTGACCACGTGCATCTCTGGAGCCCTTGCAACATAAATGCCCTCACACGGCATCTGTCTCCTTGCCTGAGTTACCTCTATTCTGGAAGGTCTCTGCATGCAAAACCCAGAATTCAGAACCTTTCCTGATTTCCTCCAAAATCCACACATAAATAAACGTCATGACTTACTTAAGATTCTGAGGTTATGTGTCCGGAGCTGAGGAGGCAGGGGTATAAATTGACATTCCATTGGCTCCAACCCTACTCTTCCTGTCCTCTCTCAACTTTTCCTCCCTCAAAGCTAAAACTACTTTCTTCCAACTATGTACCCAGACTCCTTAGGGTCTTGTCTTTCTCTGGTAAGCAACGTACTCATTTTTTCCCAAACACAATGCCTTGCTTAGACAAAAGAAATGTTATCTGTCAGATGCAGTAAATCTAAAGACATTTTCCTACTCATGATACATGAAACATTCAAATAAAAATCAGTTTTGCTGGTACTATATGCAAAACAAACAGCTAGACTTTCCAGGGGAAAAAAAATCTTGATTCCTCATATATTCTTTTTAATAAATGAGATTTATTAAATACAGACCTTTGGTTTTCTTTCTATACATTCCAAGTCTTTTCATACATATCAGTTCACAACAGAAAGAGAATTTTGTCAGGCCACATTGTTCAATTTTATAGTCAATGTGTTCAAAGAAGAAATCTTGCTGTGCCTAAAAGGCTTGAGCTGGCTGAACTGAGATAACTGTGGGGGACAGCACTCCAAATTGGAGGACCTACTTGTCCAAAAGGAAAAAATACTGTGGAGAATGCTAATTATTCAGGAGTAGTAATTATAGAAACTTAGCCAGATATCACAATTTGTGTTGGGGATTACAGATGACGAAATAGAATATATTAATAGCCTCAGGATTCTATTATGCTAGTTCATTGAAAATGTTCAAGAAAAAAAAAAAAGAGAGAGATCCTGCTCTATTATCTCTTTTTGCATGAATATGTCATCTATATGATTTCAATTCTGTCTTTAGTTAGTCTGATTGAAGAAAGAAGGTCACTGGAATGAAATAAAATGAAATAAAATAAAGCATTGTATGTCTTGATCATTATACTAAAATCTAAATAGAATGGAGAATTTTCTAAATGAGCCATATAAGAAATATACTTGGGTTGATAAAACATTTTTCAGATTGCTGTAATGTGTGGTAGAGGGATGCAGAACATCCTGCTTATATAGCATATAATTAAAATATTTCATTATTTTAAACTATTTCCTTAAAATGATGTTAAAGCACTTAAAGAGGACAAGCAGTTTGGTAATTGCATGTATATTTTGAACTTATAAAATGGTTCTCTTTACTCCTGAAATGCTCCCCTGTGGTTTGACTATACGATTATATTATGTTTTGGATTTTTTTTTTTTTTTTGCTTTTTAGGGGCGGTGGCATACGGAAATAAGGAATTTCTCAGGCTTGGGGGGGGGGGAGTTGAATCAGAGCTACAACTGCCAGCCTACCCCACAGCCACTGCAACGCCAGATCCAAGCCACGTCTGCGACCTACACCACAGCTCACAGCAACACCAGATCCTTAACCCACTGAACAAGGCCAGAGAGGGAACCCGCATCCTCATAGATACTAGTCTGATTCATTTCCGCTGAGCCATAATGGCAACCCCATATTTCGTTTTAACATGTGACAACTCATACAGTAAAATGAATGTTTCCTCCTTCACTGTAGACAACTTGAGAAAGGATATACTTAAGTCAGGATGCAGCCTTTGTTTAAATGCATCCTTTTATTAAACGTTAAAACAAAATGTCTGTTATAGAATTGTAGAAAAACAATGTCAAACAACATGGGAAGACAGAAAAGAAAGCAAATTCAAACAATATCACAACTTGCAGAGATACCTTTGGTAACATTTTAGCAAATATCTTTCCAGACACTTATTTATGCAGAAATATAAAGAAAAAAATTACAAAAATGTCATCCCCACCACATATGTGGTTCCATAACCATTTTTCAAAGCACAACATAAGAATTATTCAAAATATGGAATTTTTTAAACCTCATAGTATTTATTTATTTAATTCTTCTTTGATAGCTATTTCAGGGTCTTTTCCCCCCTAGATTTTCATGAATCTGAACAACTCTGCAGCAAGCTCAAAGCATTTCTAGAACACCATTTTGGAATTCTCTTTATATGCAAATATACATCCTCAGTTTCACTAAACTGCACTCCACTGAGTGTATCTTTCCTTGAAAATAATCAAGTCCTTCGCAGCCAGGTCTGGTTAATCACGGTAGCACTATTCCCGGCCACAATGGGCTGTGATTGATGAAGGAAATTCCGTGGAGTTCCATCCATCATACGTTTCTTTGGAGGCAGCACAATAGAGAGAAAAGAGAATAGACTTTGAGCCAGGCAGACCTATTTGTTTCAATAAGTAACTTTTTATTGAAGTAGAGCATATACACAGAAAAGTGTACTAATTCTAAATATCCATCATGGTGGATTTTCACAGACCATACAGTGTAACCAGAACTGGCATTTTCTTTTAACACTGCTTTTCTATTCACTGTGTAATCTTGGACAAATCATCTCCGAGCTATAAAATGGACATGATAACATGTGCCTTAAAGATGCACTGAGGGGACTAAGTGAAATCACCTATACAAAGCGTCTAGTACTCAGTAACTAAATGACACTTCTCCCTAGACTAGGGAGTACATTCTGGCTGTATCCCAACCAGCTCCTTCTCTCCTTCAATCTAAAGTCTCCAAAAGCCTAGAACACCTTGCTCCCCTGACTGCATGAATTATGAGCCTCTTCATTGTAAAATGAGTTCTTAATAATGTTTGGGAGGAATACAATCACATCAAGCATCCTAATTTAGAACCACAAGGTATTAACCAGTAAAAAATAAAGAGGCTCATCTCCATTAAGAAAAGTAGTCATTAGAAGGATTCACAAATTTAATTCTGCTATTTGCTAAGTACTATTTAAAATATAATGATGAAAGGCAAAGCTCCCTGGGTTTTCACCAGGGCACCCACACAAGCCAGGTGCAGTCTCACTCAGCAGCTCCAAGTGTGTTATATCCTGAAGCATTAAAATCTTATTTTTATTCAAAAATCCAAAATCAAGAATTGTGGGTAGCAATCACTAAAACTGAACTTATGTTTTTGCCATTGCTGCTAAAGCTAAGTGCCAAATGTGGTATCCTTGAATCCAAATGAGAGTCAGCAACACCCAACACTTCCACAATTCTATCTAATTTGTGAGGCCTCATGCATCATTCAGAGGCAATTCTATGATGACAGAATGTAGTAATGCAGTTAGCAGCCTGTCAAATGCTAATAGTCACAAAAGCAAACAGCATAAGAACTTTAAAAAATAACAGCTACTAAGGTTTGAATCTTTCTATGTGCCAGGCTCTCTGTCATGTCAGCTCTTTACACACTCTGCCTTGTTTTCCCTCACGACAAATCTTTGTGGAGGTTTCTTTATCCCTGATTTGCAGATGAAGAAACTGAGGTTAGAGAGATGAAGTCACCTGCCCAAGACCACTCAGCAGAGATAAGTGGAAATCAAGCCTAGGCCAAGGAGAGACTATGTAGCATTTACAACTGGGTCTGTTGGATTCCATAGTGTTTGTCTCTAAAGACCAGGTGGCCAGAAAAGTTGCCTTTGTCCACACTGATGTTTTATATAAAGCATTATACTCTTTTCCTAATGTCTACAGCAGTTAAAGAAGAAAACAAATCAGTCCCTTTTGGGTAGGAAAACAGTTTCATATGTAAGGACAGGAAAAACTGCTTTAACCAAAAGACTTCTCTGACGAAAGATTTTGTTGCTAGAATTTTTCTAGTTATTTTGGTTTTAATTAATAATGAGATAAACAGCAGGAACACAGGGAAATGTTATTGAAGTGGTGCTGTCTGTAATAAATGTCTCCATTTCTTTGAATGCTTTTAATAACAAAATTGCAGCAGAGGCATCTTAGTGTAACTACCATTCCATCTGAAGCCAAGAAGTGGTGGAAATTTCACATGGAAATTTTAATAATCCCTTTCTCTCCAAAGCCAATTATTTTTCTTTCCTACTTGGAAACAGCCCACCTCATTTGACTTCCAGCCATGAGCTTGGAGGTTGGTTGGAAAGCTGTAATGAGAAGAGGTTGCCAGCATGTCAGGTTCTATTGTGTTTGTGTGACCGCTAATCAGAGTGATGAAACAAGGAATGGCTTCACACTTATCACCATAAATAAATGTGATCTTAGGACAGCACTGGAGCTTTCATCATTTATTAAAAAGGAAAAGAAGAAATGTAAAAATAGTTATACAACCCTTATCAGAAAATCTGCTTGCTCCCTGAGATCAGCAGTTGATTTTAATTTTATATTACTTAGGTTGTTGTGAATAAAAAGCTTTATTAATGCAAGCATCAATCCAAGGAAACCATGCTTCTTCTCACTATATTTTAGAGGACATAACATAAAAGGTTTTCTCCAAAAAAAACCTAATTCACTCAGAATTGAAAAAGGCCATAGAAAAACCAAAAGCTAGTTTTTGAGAAACTATGAAGTACTGATTCATTTAACATTCAATTCATTGATTCAATTATATAATTTACTGGTGGTTATCTGGAAGTTAAATATAATGTGACATTTCAAGGACATCTGGAATTCTCTCTCTCTCTCTCTCTCTCTCACACACACACAAACACACACAGAGAGAGAGAGAGAGAGAGAAAGGTTTCAACTAGTCATCCTTTAGGTTTGTGAATATTAATAGTTTAAGAGTTTAGATCCATTGGTTTGTGCATTTTTCAGTCCCAAGTTCCTACAAAACAGGAAACATAATAGTTGTAGAAGGCAGGTCAGAGCACTAGCTGTTTCTTCCCAGAACCTTCGACCTGTACAACGTGACTGAAGAGTATCTGGGAAGAGAGTTTAGGAAGGGCTTCCTGTTTGTCTTCATTTATTAGACTCTTCTTTTTCCCAACACACAAATAAAACACATCATGAATGCCACATAACATGCTGTCTCTGATTTGCCAGAATGATTTTATGTTTGTTTTCCATCTGAGGTCATTTCTTAATATATCTAGACATTGTTCTTGAAGATGCAGGCTCATTTCTGTCCCTCAGAGACCATTTTCCATAATGCTCCAGCATAATGAGGAAGTGGATTCCAGCAATGCTGACCATCCCCAACATGAACTATCTTAACCCATGAGGAAATTAAAGCTTCAAGTATCTGCTGTTTTGTTTATTAAGTCTGGACCTAAAAGTGGATCCCCCAAACATCTCTAGATTCCTGCAGGCCATTTGGAAGTTCATTTTTATCTCCTCCCACAGCACTCTTCTTACAAACGCTACCCTGGCAAGAGGAACAGCCTGCTCATTGCAGTCCCTTTGGTAAAGAGCTGCTGCCCAACTGGCAAAGAATAGGTTCAGAATGGCCAGCCCCCTATTCTATTACCCAGAAAGATTATAGTGACAAGTCTGGAGTCAAGGAATTGAGAGATATGTTCCAGGCCAGGCCAAGAGCCCTTCTGGACCACACACTGCTCTCCTCTCTTCCCTCCGAACTTCTCCCTTTCCCCAGAGACAAAGGCAACCTCCTCATACCCCTGCAGCTTCAGTACACTTGTGTGGGAAAGGCAAAGGATGCAGAGACAGTGAAATCATGAAGATTCTTCTTCTACATGCTCTTCACCAAACCCATAGCTTTTACCCCAAAGCCAGCTCCCCTTCCAAAGGCCTATCTCCATCAGTGCCAGCTACCATCATTTAAAATTGCCTGATTTCTCCTGATCTTTGCCTCTTCAGCTTAGTTCAAGTTCCCTGTAGCTCACAGTTAGATTACTGAAATGGATGGAATCAGTAAAAGTCCAATGAGGGAAAGAGAAACCACTCGAAGTGTTCAAGAGAGAAGGCATTTAACTCAGGGCCTCATGGATACAAGTGCTGTTAGAGATAAGAAACCAAGAGCAAACAATGAGACAACCCAGAGATTAGCACAGCAGGCGTGCTACTCTGACAAATGGAGAAAGTAGTGATACCAGTACCCAAGGGCCAGAGTCATGGAAGAAGCTAGAACCACGGTGGGCCTGTTTTGTAGAAGCTGGAGCCACACAGCAAACAAAACTCACCTGCTGACTCTCCCATCTCCCAAGAGTGCCTCCTATTGGTCAGAACCAGAGCTGGGAAATCTGCCAACAGGGGTTGAACCTCTTATCACATAGACAAGGGAAGTGGGAGACCTGAAACAGATCTAATAACCAGCTCATAAGCTAATTACATACCATTGAATTTAGTTCTCACAATGAATAACTGATACTCTCATTTTACAGTCTAGGAAATTAAGTCTCAAGAGCATAAGTAACATACCTGGGGTCAAATGGTGTAGCCAAGATCTGAACCTTGATATCCCCAACTCTAAACTTTTTCTTTCCCCTGCTTCACTGCCTTCTCTTGCCAGTCACTCTTCAGCAATAATCTTTGCACCATAAAGGGGTATAGCATTTATTATTCTAAATAATAGAGACTATAACTGTAATGTCAAGGCTCCAGTGTTCTCCCAGACTAGGAATGAAGAGTGAGTTACCACATCTTACTCAGAGGCCCCCGACACCTTAAGCTGATGTGTGCACTGGACAATCCCTTTCTCTCTCCCAGGCCCAGGCCCAGATCAGCAGGCCCAGATCAACAGAGCCTGCCTTCCTGGGATAAGTGAATGACTCCCCAGTGAGATTTTCGGAGCCAGAGGAAAGGCCCCACATTGCAAGATAATACTCCATATTTTCACGCATTTATTTATTTTTAAAATGTTTATCAAATACTGAAATGTTTTATATTTTATAATTGTATACTTTATTATATTCAGTAAGAGAAGGTTAATCAGATTCTGGGTACCTATGTATTTTTTTTAAAGTCCATCTGAAGGATGGATGAGTTATAAAAGCCTAGGGAACCTATACTGGTCGGTGATAAAATTTCACTTCAAAGTTTAGGTCAGGCAGCTTAAAGGCTATGGTTTTTCAACTTTTTAAGGCAGACTAACCTCTACACCCCAAAGAGTCTCACTTTAAGATAAATCTTGGAGTTCTCATTGTGGCTCAACAGAAACAAATCTGAGTAGCATCCATAAGGACTCAGGTTTGATCCCTGGCCCTGCTCAGTGGGTTAAGGATCCAGCATTGCCATGACCTGTGATGCAGGTCACAGGCACGGCTAGGATCTGACATTGCTGTGGCTGTGGCATAGGCCAGACTATAGCTCCGATTTGACCCCTAGCCTGGGAACCTCCATATGCCATGGGTGAGGCCCTAAAAAGACAAAAAAAAAAAAAAGATAAATCTTTAATTTAAAAACTGCATGAATTTTACATTATACTCTACAATAATTCATGTGCATTTTAATACAAAAATAATGAGATTTCCCCCAAAAAAAAAAAATTCCAATAGAAGCAATTTCCCAGGATATTATACCAAGGTAACATACCTAAATTTGGGAAATTTGGGCATAAAGTTTTATATCCCTCCCAAAATGTAAATAACCCTGGAGAAGCTATTATCAAATTTTATTGTTGTTTTGAGGAGAGGGGAGGTTTATATGAATGCTGTTGGGAGTCTTTCCTAAGAGCAGGTTTTAGCAAAAGAGGAGGAGGAGATATGGAGAGTTTTGGTTTAACTGGAGTTGAAGAGGTGCTATCATTAACAAATGTTGAAAAGGTACAAAATAGTAGGGCCCGAAAACAAACCTTACTGACTTTACTCTTGTAGAAAGGCTGAGGCAGAGGATTTGTCCTAGAGTGAAAAAGGCAATTCTCCCTCCCCAAATGATACAGACCACACCTACAGGCATTAGGTTCCCAAGAAGATATTATATAGTCTTAAAGCGTAAATACGAAGTTTTGAGTAGGAAATTCACTATTTCTGTTTTTTTCTAATTATATAAGAAAGTAACATCTATAAAAAATAGACTCACGTTTACCATAACAAATGTAAAACTAGGAGTTCCTATTGTGGCTCAATGGGTTAAGAACCTAACATAGTGTCCATGAGGATGCAAGTTTGATTCCTGGCCTTGCTCAGTGGGTTAAGCATCCGGTGTGTGGCTGCAAGCTGTTGTGTAGTTTGCAGATGCGGCTTGGATCTGGTGTTGCCACAGCTGTGGCATAGGCCAGCAGCTGAGGCTCTAATTTGACCCCTAGCCTGGGAACTTCCATATGCTGCAAGGGCAGCAGTGAAAAGAAAAAAAGAAAAATGTGAAATTATAAAGTGTTAATATAGGAAGAGCTGAGTAAATGGTATACAGCCTCTATCTATACTATCTTTACAATGTTTCTATAAAAATTATTGCAAAATAAAAAGTTTATTTTTTAAGACGCACTGAATGTTCAATGTCTCCATCAATGTGGAAGATCCATGGGTTTGTTCCTCTTGTTATCCATTTTTTGGTCCTCTTTCCAGCAACTTTGCCCTCCTCACAGCATTCTTGTCATCCCTGATCCCTCAAGTTGATTTCATTTGGTGTTCGAGCCAGGAAACTCTAGCAATTTGAACTTGAAAGAGGCAGAACTCACTCAACTTATTTTCCACTCTCTACACTATGGTTGTACCGTGTTAAAATGTTTCTCCTTCAAGTAATTATACTGCAGAGAACTTTCAAAAATAACTATTTGAAGGAAACCAATTTGAAGGAAAATCAAAAATAGCTCACAAAGGTGTTGACTGGGTAGCCAACGGGCCAGAGGAGACTCTAAAGAGTTTCCAGATGTTCTCTAGCATATGAGAGAAAATAAAGGAAGAATTAGAAACGAAGAGGCAAAGGAGAGCAAAATAGTATTAAGAAGACAGAGACTTTTTAGGGGGGAAAGCTAGAGACAGGAATTTTTAATTCCATATCATTTCACATTAGTATGAGTTTAAGTCAATTTAAATTCCATCATCTATGTCAAAGGAATGTTATGAGACTTGTATTTTAAAATCTTTGTGTGGCAAACATCAGACAAAACAATCTCCTGACATTCCGCTTTAAACTAAAAGAGTTCTATTAACTGTTTTCTTCTTTTTATTATTCCCAAGGTTCCCAAAATGGTACCTTTGCTAGATCTTAATTCTACACACTTAATAAAAGATACTGTTTTTTCCCTCCTTTTCCTTTTTCTCCCCCTCTCCTCCCCACAACCCACCACCTCCCAGGGATACAAGAAGGATAAAGGATCTTTAAGCATCTCTGTATTAGTCATGTTATTGGATAATGAAAAGAATTCCTTTACTTTTCTGATAAAGTGTGTTTTCCACAAGTCTCATATTTCTTCTAAATCTCACCTACTATTGTTTACATGCAGTCCTAACCATAAAGAATAAAAGAAGAAGAAAAAAAAAAAAAAAAACAGGCTTTGGCAGACAGGGGTCCTGAATATTCAGCTGCAGCCATTTCCATGGCCTAACCAGGCAACTGTGAGCCAGAACCCTTTCACACCAGACTGCACATGACAAGAGGCAACTTTCAAGTCACAAACCTCACCTCCTCGCTCCTCCCTAAGAGGCCCAGCCTGGGAGGCCCACACTAATCCAGGTGCTGGGCCATTCATCCTTGTCAAAACCTTTCTCACAGTTTTCACACAAGCTCCTCCAGGATGCAGTGACACTGTGGGTGATAGATGTGCCCAACAATTCTTCATATTTACCAGTCTTCAGTTGCAAAAAGACAGGCTTTCCTGGCATCCTTTTACTCTCTTCTCCGCAGAATCTTTCAGGCTCCCAATCCATCATTACTGGCACAGGCCCACCCACTTTCATTGTACAATAGAAGGTGCCATCTATTAATATTGCTGAAGTTGGGGATGGTATGGCCACCACACAGTAGTAAACTGGGGGTGCCAAGTTTTGCTCAAAAAGCATGAAATATGCTGTGATTTACAGCAGTCCTAATGAGCTGAGGATTTCTGGACCTGAAAGCACCTGCTGCTTCTGCAGCCTCTGCCAATTCTACCACCATGTCCTGGGCTATTGGACAGCACCCTCTCCCCCTCAGGACAATTTATGGTTAAACTACATTGAAAAGCTTCCCGTGCTATCTACCTTCATTAAAAAGGCAATACTCATCAGAAAAGTCTATTTTGGGAAATGAAAGGGTCTTATCTTTGCTTTTTCTCTTTCTATGACTGCTCTCAAAAGGACTCCCAACCAGCACTATGACAAAATAAAATCAGGAAATAATTTTATTTATTAACTGTTTGCATCCTATATTCTTCTATAAAAGGTTTAGAGGAGAAAACCAGAAGGCTACAGGTGCTGTTTATTAAGAGAGATTTATGCTATGGTATTTAAGTCATTTGAGGTTCCTTCCCTCCAGGAGTGTGATTTGTCATCGATCACCACAAGGAGCAGATGAAACAATCCTGGTGATTCCCAAACTAGGCAGACATGCTCATACCACTTGATCGCCCTGCTTTACTTCAGGTGATGTTTATGAGCACTAAACACTCAACCCTACAATGTAATGGAATCACAGAAACCAAGCTGACTGAAATGACACCTTAGTTCTGCCACCCACTTCCTTCTCCCTGCCCTTCTGACGACTCAACTAATATACTAACTCTCAGCATTAACCATTCACTCCATCCATACGCTTCTCCCACATGAACCATGCTCATTCAAGTCCCAAAATCACCATCTTTTTTTTTTTTACCTTTCAGATTGACTTTTTTTTTTTATTTCCCCAATACATTATTTTTTTCTACTGTACAGCATGGTGACCCAGTTACATGCACATGTATACATTCTTTTTTCTCACATTATCATGCTCTATCATAAGTGACTAGACATAGTTCCCAGAGCTCCACAGCAGGATCTCATTGTTAATCCATTCCATAGGCAGCGGTCTGCATCTATTAACCTCAAGCTCCCATCTTATTTCTCTATCAAGCCAAATTCATACTTTTCTCAGAAATTGAGATCAAATTCAATGCTCTCCACAGTTTCTCTCAGCTAATCCATGCCATGACCTTGACCTCTCCTTTCTTTTGATTCTTCTGGCATTCAGTATCTGGTACAGTGGTTCTACTCTGCAAGGTTTTTCATCTGCCAATATGTACATGAAAGACTTATGCAAAGTGAATGCGTACTCCACTCTCCTTGCCCTGTAACAGCCCTTTTGATATAGAACAGAAACATGCCACTGTTTAAAGCTGGGACCTGCTTTATTATAATGCAAGAAAGTCAAGGGATAAAACTAAGTGCAAATGAAACAAATTACAGATACATCTTGTGTTGTTCATGCTTGCATGTAAATTATAATTGCTTCTAAGTGCCCCTTCCAAGTTCAACCTTTTCCCTACATATGTGCTGTTGTGTGGTTATCTCTCTCAGGTTCATTTAATCTTTGAAGATAGAAATTCTATGTTTGGAAGCCCAATCCTCCTCACCTATGTTATTATTAAAATTAGGTTCTTGGGAGTTCCCGTCGTGGCGCAGTGGTTAACGAATCCGACGAGGAACCATGAGGTTGCGGGTTCGGTCCCTGCCCTTGCTCAGTGGGTTAACGATCCGGCATTGCCGTGAGCTGTGGTGTAGGTTGCAGACGCGGCTCGGATCCCTCATTGCTGTGGCTCTGGTGTAGGCTGGCAGCTACAGCTCCGATTAGACCCCTAGCCTGGGAACCTCCATATGCCGCGGGAGCAAGAAATGGCAAAAAGACAAAAAATAAATGAATAAATAAATAAAATTAGGTTCTTCAGAAGCAGTGTGGGGTTATCTCTATACATCGATCAGACTGCCCTAAATTAGCTGCCTCTTTCCTAGCCCATACTCAACAAAGCCTAGTTCATCACACCTTCTGATTCTACAATTTCTAGAAAAGGCCCAGACTCCCTCAGAACTCTGGATAACTTGCATCCAACCACAGAACTGTGTGGCAAAAAGTTGGTGCTCCCATTTCTAAGTCACAATGTCAAAAAAGTGTCTAATGTGTTAGTGTGCCCACACTGTACTTATGAGAACTCTGGCTCTGACCAGACTGAAATAACTTTCAGTTCATATACATTTATGGTACAGAATGTGGGAGATTTTTTTTTTTTACTACCAGCACATCATTAGTCCTTGATTATAAAGTGTCATACTTCTCTCCAGTTCTTTTATTGATGTAGGTCTTGTCTGAGGAGTTCTACAAGGCAAGGAACAGGTGTCCCACTTCTTTTCTGCCTCCCTTAACATCTTGGTAATTTGATCCTATATTGATATGTAAAGAACTGTATGCTGCCAGTTTTAAAGAATACTAGAAGAAAAAGTCCTAGGACTTGAACCAGGACTTGACAAACTTTTTCAGTAAAAATCTAGTCAATATCTTAAGCTTTAAGTCCATAGAGCTTCCACTGAAATTACTTAACTCTGCCATTAGAGTGTGAAGTCAGTCATAAATAATATGTAAACAGATGAAGGTGGCTGTGTCCCACAAAACTTTATTTATAAAAACAGGGGGAAGGCTGGATTAGGCCTGTAGGCCACAGTTTGCCTACTTCACATTTACACTATGAAAACATCAAGAGAAATAAATTATATACTAGCATTCTACCAGTCAATACTATAATTCAAACTCAACTCCATAAGTTTTTGACTGTTCAGTAAATTGAAGTAAGAGTCGTAATAAATATACGCCTCAGTGGAGATCTCTGTCAAATTAAGTGGTACATTAAAGCTCTGAAGGGCTCACCTCCAAAATTTTTGTGCTCCCTTAAATCCCACTTCATCCCTAAGTATTTTACTTCAGAAATAATTGTCGCTAACTCAAATAGGCAGTTATGTAGTATTATTGACAATTTTCAGTTGTTTCTATGTTTCATATGAGTCCAATGTTCCTAAGCAAATGTTTATTTATTAAAAATAAACATTTGAGTCTTTGGCAAACCCATTGATTTCTGGCAATTAAAATTTGTTTCTCTAGAATGCATATCTATGAATGTCTTCCCCCTTCTCTCCCACTCCTGGTTCCTTCTCAAGAGCTTATATCAAATATAAATCAATGCAAAATAATTATTCCTTTTCATCCTCACTTTCAAAATAGAAATTCTATAAAGCAAGATGAACTGACATACCAAATATTTCCACAGTTAAATAGTGAAAATACCCTAGGTAATAAAAACAAGGACAATACATCCAAATTATAAACAGTTTAATAATGTTTAAGATAATGCCTAAAATAATAAATGTTTTTCATCTTCTCTGCATTCCTATGATTCTTAACCCTCAAAAACTACAATATTAAATAAAACCCAATAAACACTGGAAAATTAAAGCAAATCTGACTTGAATAATCAGTTGATTCACTTTAATGGACATCTGATTTCTAGAAAACATATTGCAAAAAATATACACAAATACTAAAAGAAAAGTAATATGACAACATGAAAGGACTTATCACCCCAAGTTAACATCTGTATTTTGGATTGTAAGTAAATAATGATAAGAAAGGTATAAAAATAAGACGTTCTATGCTTAGAGTTAATCCTGAAAAGAATTCAGTATAAATTATAATTCAGTTACATCATTACCATCTAAGGACTAGGGGCCAGGGGGCCTATACTCACTGAAGCCACATTTTCTGAGAAGAAAATTAGTGGAGGTTGTAAATTAATGAGCCTTTCTCTCTTCCACAGAAGTTTTCTGCTGGCTCTTATGTTGTGTGCTACCTCCTTCAAACACCTTTTTCTTGTTGACCTTAGAGTTTTCAGAAAATGAAACTATACTTAGAAGTGAATTGACCTACTGAAGTAGCAAAGGTATGTTTAATATGATTCCAACGTCAGAAAAAAAGTTCCCCTCTCCCCACCAAAAAAATAAGCAAATAGTGGTTATCTCCAGAAAGTCAGAGTCATTTTTACTTCCTTTTTCCTCTATTTTTCAAATTTTCTGCCATGATAATGCCTCACTTTTAAAAATCAGAAGAAAATGAGAGTGCAAAAACCTACAAGGTCCTCATAATTTGCATCTATCAGTTTTATCCCTTATGGTTTACATGTAGTTTCTCTATTATTAAAACACTACACAATAATAACACAATATATGAAAATCGGTCCCAATATACAGAAATGATCCTTCGTAAGTTTAAATAAACTTGAGTTTCACAGGATTCCTCCTGCACTGAGAGCAAAGTTCCTTTTATAGTTCCATTACAGTGTGGCTGCAACACCAGTCAGGAACTTATGCACAATGCCATCTGCCAGCTCTTTAAAATAATGTGCTTTTTAGGGACTTTTTAAAAATTGTGCTTCATAGAGATTTCTAGGAGAAGCCACTGTGAATGGCTGGCAGGTTTCAGCCACTTTGCTGGAAACTCAAGGCAAGAGTCCAGTTGAATATGTGGAAAGGTAAAGTACTGCTGGAATTGGCACGTCAGTGCTTTCAATTTCATATTTAGGAAGTCTTTTAGGAAGTCTTACCAAAGTGCCAAAAAGCTTATTAGATTTGTGCCTAACTTACAGTCAACCTAAATTATATTATACACCAGTATATTTTGAATAAATGGCATGTAATTTCCCCCAAGTGGGTTTTGGGTTTAAAAAAAAAAAAAAAAAAGATTTAAACCTCTGCTTATAACAAGCCACTGTGCACTGTGTCCAAGCACTAACAGGCAATCTCAAGGCTCTGCTCCACATCTGAGATCTGCATTTATTCTTCTAAGGTCAGCACCCCTTTCTCTGCCACCTCCCCCCAACGCACCCTCCAAATCTGTTCTCTGTGCTCTGGACCCTCTTCCCTCTTCTTGGCACACTAGACTTCTCCTCCTCCTCCCTCTCCAGGAACATTGCTCTAGACTCTCTCATCTTCACTTCTCTCCAGGAAACCTTCACCTGATGTTGGGTCTCCTCAGATCCTGGTTCTCTGATGAGGAAGACACAGATCATGGAGCCTTGCCCTTGACAAGGACTGTTGCCATCTCACTTATGCTAGGCCTGTTGATCTGGGCACAGATGCCTCTTCAGCACACATCCTCATAATAGCTGCTCTGGAGTCAGCACCCCACCCCCCAAGACTCTGTCATCACTTCTCCCTACCACCAGCCCAGCTCCTCATCACTTCTCCCTACCACCAGCCCAGCTCTCATCACCAGACACACCCAGGTGTATTTGCTTCCAGCTACGAGTTTCCACAGCTCCTTTGTTGTCCTTGCCTCCAACTTCAGAGGGGCATCTGAACCTCCCTAAAAATAAAGACTTTCTCCAATATCACCAATAGCTTTATTTTGCTGTGTGTTTGGATCTTTTCACTAACTACTTCCTTCTTGGTTTTTAATCCTTTTAAAACTATGTTTGCTAAGTCTACTACTTAAGAATCTGTAGTTTTCAATTCCCAATTCTTTCAATGAACGATCTTTCTCTACCACCTTTAGCCTCTACCCCTTCCCTTCCCACTTATAACCCCAATCTCTTCTCAGATCTGGGAAGCAGATATATGGCTCTCAAGTCTGCAGAAACTCCTCCCTTGGAAATCACTGGTGTCCTGCTTTCACCAGAATCATTTCTCTCCTCAGTCTCCATCTTCTTTGGCCTCTCTAGAGCATTGGATACTGATTATGACCTCATTCATCCCAGCAACATGCATTTTTGATGTCCCACTATGGGCTCTTTGCTTTGATGGCACTGCACTCTGTTTAATCTTCAAATTCTGTGTTATCTCTTTTCTCTGTCTCCATGTTTACACTACTGATCTCTGTTCTTCCTCTCAACTCATAACTGGAGATACTATCTAATGATTTTCTCTCTGTACACATACAAGGTCATAGGCACCCTATAGACTTGCTTGATTTCAAATGCTTTATTTCCAACTATTTACATAACATTTCTATTTGGATGTCCCATTATAATCAAAACTCAACATGTCATTAAAGATAATTCATTTTTATCATCATTTGCATATTCTCAAAGCTGTATGGCTTTCCCACTAATTCTCCTGGTTAGAAATGTTTAAATTATGTGGCTTCTTTCCTTCATTTAACCTGTACTGGATCCTTTACCTTCTTCTCAGAAACATCTGCCTTCCTGCTACTCCTCTTGCCATAGGTCTTGTCCAGTATCTCTTAAAACCAGGTATATGTTACTATGGCAATGTCTCAGTTTTTATCCCCTTCCAATTCACCTTGCACACTACTACAGATTAGCCTTCTTAAAATAATGTTAAAACACTGTAAATAACTTTAAAAACCATAACTTGAAGTGTTAATGTAACACATAAAACATAAGCAGAGGTTGATTTTTCTCACATAATAAGTAGTCTGGGAGTAGGCAGCTCTTGGAATAGATATAGCAGTTAGGTGGTGTCAGAGCCAATGCCTTTTACTTATTTATTTATTATTTATTTATTTATATTTTTATTTATTTATTTATTTTGCTTTTATAGGGCCGCACCCATGGCATATGGAGGTTCCCAGGGTAGGGGTCAAATTGGAGCTACAGCTGCTGGCCTACAACACAGCCACAGCAATACAGGATCCGACTGTGTCTGTGACCTACACCACAGCTCTCAGCAACTCCAGATCCTTAACCCACTGAGCGAGGCTAGGAATCGAACTCGAAATCTCATGGTTCCTAGTAAGATTCATTTCCCCTGTGCCACGACGGGAACTCCCCAATGCCCTTTAGCCTGTTCCTTATGGTAGCAAAGTTGCCATATAGCTCTAGACTTTACATCTCCACTTAAGGGAGGGAAGAGGAGAAAAGGAAGTTCCTGCATTTCATCATAAACATGTTATCATGTTTAAAAATTTCCATAAATGCCATCAACAGTATTTGCCTTGGCCAGAATGAGACCACAGAGTTCGTCTATCTGCAAAGGAGGCTGGGAAAGTAGGAACTAGAATTATCGTGAGTGGATTAGACCAATCATGATCTATCCTTTGAGGACTTTTTTCGTGCTCCATCATTTGAGCACAAAATTGGGATTCACTTATCAAGGAAGAAGGGAGGATGACAAACTTTTATTTTTTTACTCCTCCTGCATACTAAGCTTGTCCTCTGATCAGCCTGGTCTCTTCTTTCAGGATCCCAAACATGGCATCTCACCTTCCCCTTTTTACCTTTGCTCTCTTTACTTGACAAATCCTATTCAAACTTCGTGTCTCTCCTGATATCCCATCTGTTCCCTGACACATGGGAGTCTGCAATGATTTTCTTCACTTGAATGAACACTTTTATTAATTCATTTATTCATTCATTTATCCACATTCAATATTTACTTAACATGTGGTTCCTTTGCTGAGTACTACACATTAACATTTAATTCTTGTACTTTGTTTCTTCTGACTTGGTTTCATTTCTCTACAAATACTATAACCTTCATGAAGACATGAACTGTGCCTCAGATTTCTTTTTCATGCCCCCATTCCTTGTACACCTCTGAAAACATGATATATGTTTAGTAGATTACTAACTGGAAAATTCTACAATTGCATAGAAAAAACAATACATGAATTACTAAATGTAAAAAACAAAACACTGTAGTTGGAACTTTGAAAGCAGTACATTATCTACTTATTTCAGAGAAGATATACTCCACAAGACAAGAAGAAAAAAAAAAAACGATGATTATATCTGCATTTAAGTTGCAAATTTCCTTTGGAAAGCTAAAAGGACGAGCAAAGCTAAGTAAAATTCAGAATTTTCAAGTAGAGAAGCAGTCCACAGACATTTCAGATCTGAGGGTTAGTCTCCTAAGCAATGTCAGGCAGAAGAAAGTCAAGTGATTTATTTTAGAGAGATGTTGATCTATATGGGGATTAAGAGGTCTCCAACCAACACTGCTGTCAGCCACAGAGCAGCTTTAAAAGTGTACTAAGAAGATTTCAAACTGGGAGCAACTTATGCGAGAGACATAATTCCCCAACCTCCTACTGACCATGTTTTTAAGCAGTCCTTACAATTTGCTCGTTGCCCTTTCCTGTCCTATTTACTGTGTAGATAACGTAAAATATATGGGGACTTGTTTTCTCGCCACTCATCATGGAGCCTGCAGAACAGAAATCTGTGCAGCGTTTGCCTCATTTTTCTTGAGCCTGAATGGGGACAGCCTTTCAGAAGTTGGGAAAAGAAAGCAGCTCACAGGAAGACTCATAAACCTCCTCAGGTCCTTGTCAGAAGCTGAAATTCCACCTCCAGGTAGGGGTAGTCTGGACTCAGGGTACATCTCCTCTGTCTCCACTAGGACAAGGAAGACCAATGATAGGCCTTAAGGCAAAGCTGAAAAGGGGCCTCCTTTCCCTACTTCCATTGCTCTCAACACCATATGACAGTATTACAATGGTTGCATTTTCAAAGAGCAAAAGCTACAAATATTAACTTCTGGGGAAAAAAAATCACTGAAAGAGACCACTGTGCTGATTGCCCAAAACATGAAGTCCAAAAGCCAATTTTTCAAATGAGCTGATGCTCACCTGATAACAATTCTGTCCAGTTTTGCCTATTTCCCCCTACATTCCTCAACTAGCCACCTATCCTGGGAGCATCAGCATGTTTTTTGACTTCTACAAAGTTAGATTCAAAAAAGGAGGAATACCTGCAAGAAATATTGCAAATATTACTCTTGGATTTGGGTACTGAATACTATTTAGGATACAGGATACAATGTTCTCCTAACTCCAATCCATTCCTTCTCCCTAACTCCAATCTCAGTGTCACCCCCATGTTTTTCATGTGGATCAAGATATATGTTTGCCCATTCTAGCAAATAACTTAGGTTCTCCATTTCAATTACATGTTTCTATATTATACTATACATTGCTGAGAAAGTAGCAACTGAAAAAGAAATACTGAGTAAACTTTCAAAAAATTCTCTCATTTATCTTAATATCTCTAGTTCTTAGCAATTATCTGACCCACAAATGTTTACTGACTGAGCGAATGAGTGATGTGATTGTGCATTTAAAATATCTATTCTTCTTAACATAATAAAAGCTTCCCAAATTTCTGAAAGTGCTATATTGTGATCCTATAAAATTGACCCTAAAGAAGCAAAAAATAATCAGGTAACCATGACAAAATGATCAGAAACATGAAAATCCTCTGAGAAAGAGGTTTGAGTTCAATTACAACAGCACAAAAATAGAAATCATCCCTCCTCTATGAGACTTAGAAAATTAGGAAAACAGTATCTATAGCTGCATCAAGAAACAAGAAAAGATTCCATCACTGGTGTAATAAACAAATGCTGAGAGTAATCATGTATTAATTCCACAAGAGATTTAGTAGAAAATTACATCACTAAGTATAGGAGTACGATTTCAGTATAACATAAAGAAGGTTCCCTGAAAAGTCTATGGGCATCAGTAGCAAATAATCCATGTTGCTCAGCATTAAATATGGCCAGATAGGTCACTAGAATTTAGAATAATTTTTCCATGTTAAATATAAAGCAACTACAAGCATATCCAAAAACATTCATACCAACTAGTCCTCCTCTTGAGAATGAAGAGCTATGCCTTTACACCTATTCAATTCTACCTTCCCCTTTATCCCACTATATCCTGACCTGGTTACTCTCCAAAAATGTACAAAGGATCTGTCAAAATGAAGCACACAGATTTTTTAAAGCATTCATTCAATTACTGCCCTAATAGAAAGGCTTTTGATGTTTCAAAAAAGCAGTATTGCACTAGGTGGAAATGCGCTTTTTATATTCAAATATCAGCTTAATTTATAGTTTGACAAATTGCTATCTTATGGTTCTGCTTCTGGTATTTGCGGAAAAAAAAAAAGATAAAAATTGAGTGAACTCCAGATTTTCTGAGTCCTTTTTTTTCTTTAATGAAAGGATCAGGCAATATTTTCTCTTCTTATTCTGGTTTTACATAACAAAAGCATTTCCTTGCTTTTCCACTTTTATAAACTATAGATCGCTATACAAATTACAGTCTTAAATAAACTTGAGAAATGACTATTGTATTATTCATGTCAAAAGAAAAAAATGGCCCTCAATAAAATAGCCATTTTGTTTACATGGCACATATGCATATGAATGCTAAAAATTCTTAAATAGCAACATGACTTTAACTTTAAATTGTAGGCTACCATGGCCTAAGAGAACCCAGATAGAAGTCAAATGTTATTTACTGCATATTCTTCAATAAATTTTACTGTAAAATAATACAGGAAAACTACATTAGTAATAAATAAATTTGTCCCCAGCCAGAAAACCAAAACCAGAGGACCAGACTCAAAAGGACACATTTGCGTATATATAGGGAATACTCCCAGAGAAAAATTAAAATTTTAACAGCATTATGAGCACTGAGCAATTCCATGGACTTAAAGACAAAGACATGAAGGTAACAAGTCAAGGGGGGGCAAAGGTTCCAAAGACAACTGAGCCTGGCTCAAGAGACATGGACAAAAACTGTGCTGAATATTTAAAAATATACCACAGAGAATATACACACCTCCCTTTGTGAAGTCTCTGCTTCAGTTCTCTCTCACTACAACATAAGCCCTTTTATCTGATACCCACAGGGCCTGTAATTAGTCACTTAAACAATGTAGTAAAGGAGGAAATGATACTCATTGATATATATGTACCTTAGCTATTTTATTTGAGTGCAAGGCTTTGAGAATGGATCCACTAATTTAACTTAGGCGGTTAATCTTTCTTCAGGAATGATGCATAGCAGTTTCTTTGAACTACACCAACAACATAAAATAATCTTACAAAGCAATCTATACAGGAAATACCTTTTTATAGTTTTCCCAAGTCTTTGATAGTTTCCTGGCTCTCACTTTTAGCAACACTTTCAACAATTCTCCGTGCCTGTGTCTTTCCAAAGCATTCGATTTATTTGTTAAAGAAACCACAATAACTCTTTATATTTACATTCGCAAGTCACAGGATCATATAATATTTAAGTTATGTGACTTTAATTACAAGCACAAATGAAATAAACAGGTTTTGGAAAAAACTCAAGTGATTCTTTGTAAGCACACAACTCAAGTAACGGGAGAGCATATTAGAGAAAAGACTGTTAATCCCAAGTTTTAGGAAGGGAATGCTGAGTGTTAGTTTTAAGTGAATGTTGGTTAAGAAAGCTTCTTCTATGATATCTAAAGAAATTTTAAAATTTTTTTCCAAGGAAAATTAATTTCAAAAGTGCAATAGGAGAAAAAGGACCCTGTAGTAGTCAACTAACTTTGGGAAATGCCAGGTCCAACAAAGTTAAGTGGGTCCTTTTATTATAGCACTTTGACCTCTAAATAGTTGTGCATTTTCAGTTTCCTAGATGGTGCTATAGAACGCAGTGTTTCCAAAGCATTTGCTCATGGACTTTGTTTTCATCAAAAGCTCTTGGGAACGGAATTCTTAGGTACAACCTGGTGCTTAGCCCATCTCCTCACCAACCCCCAATTCCACTGCAACTTGTACAATTTACTTTTTAAGACTTCGGCATGGCTGGTGAGATATCGTGTGCATGCTAGTTAGTTCAATTTTTAACTCTAGGGCCAATAGGTTGCCCTAAACAAGACTCCACATTCAGCCCATATATTATCTAAAAGGTGATATTCCAGAAGCAACAACCACAAGAACTCCATTCTCCCTATTTTCATTACAGTACAAGTACTTCCATTATCCATATCAACACGTAAGATTTTGATTGTCAGTATAACAAATGTTACCAAGTATTTTAATTGGTGAAACCAGTGGCTTATTAATAATGTGAAGAATCTAAAAATGGACACTCATAAGTAAAATTAAAATACTCAAGAATACGCAGAGTAGTGTGCACACTTTAGAGACACTGTCCCCTCTAATATCAACAGAAAGGCTCTCTCCATGAAGGTGAGAGCCTATATCTATCTGTTGGTTAAAAGGATTTGCAGTTGTCTGATAGTTGTGATAAGGGTAACAGAATTTGGCCTCTGAATGTTGCCCTGTCTGCCTGAAGGAAGAGTATCATAGAACTGGGACTTTCTAACAAAGTTTGAAAACAAGCTATACAACTGTTCTTTGCTTGTTTGCTACCATTTATTTTTATGTTCAGTGAGAAGTTAGCCCTTCAAGCTGGTTTCCTGAGTCCTTTTGACATTATCAACATCACTCTTTGCTCACTTCTTTATTTTCTGGCAAAACAAACTATTTCAGGCTTATCTTATTCTTCTCCTGCCCCAGTAAGGAAGATTTGGTTGATTTTTATTCAAGAATGGTGTTGAGAACGCATGATATGATACTAATTGTGGTCACTCTTACTTAGTTATCATTTCTTTATTGTAAAAGTGGACAGAGCTAGGAGGATGGGTGGATAGGTGGATGGATGGTTAGATGGATGGATGGATGGATGGATGGATGAATGGATAGATAGATAAAGCAGAAATCAATATCAATATAGATACAAAAACCATGAGTTCATACTGATATCTCCAATCCCAATCTAATACCACATGGGTTCATTTTAGGCTTCTACATTTCCATATTTGTAATTCCCTTCTCCAACAATGAGAATCCTGACCCTCATTATCCACAATAGATGTATTTATTTTCACAGGTCTCAAAATATCCCCCCACAAAATAGCTCTTAACTATAAGAAGAAAAGAATAAATTTATAGTGCACAAATATGACAGACACCTCACTAAGTCACCACAAATAATAACACAAGTAGATATCTTCTGCCCAAAACAAGACATTAAATAGGACATAACATTATTTCTGTGGTATTGCTACCAAAAATATATAATCTAAACTTAATAATTAGGAAACATCAGATGAACCCAAAATAACTGGCCTATACATTTCAAAAATATCAAGGTCATGAAAAACAAAGAAATACTGAAGAACTGCTCCAAATTAATAAAAGAGACTACAGAAAATGGGAGTGAAATGCAGCTTGTGATCCTGGATTGAATTCCTAAGCCACAAAAGTGTTTTTCTCCCCTTTGCTATCAAGGACATTAGTGGAACAATTGGCAAAATCTGAATGAAGTCTTTAGGTTAGATAATAGTATTATTAATGTGAATTTTTGTTATTTTGATCATTGTTCTGTGGGAGCTGCCATCATGGCTTACAGGAAACCAATCTGACTAGTACCCATGAAGACACAGTTTCGATCCCTGGCCTCACTCAGTGGGAAAAGGATCCATCATTGCTGTGAGCTATGGTGTAGGTCGCAGACGCAGCTCAGAACCTGCATTGCTGCGGCTGTGGTGTAGGCCAGCAGCTACAGCTCTGATCCAACCCCAGCCTGGGAACCTCCATATGCCATGGGTGTGGCCAAAAAAAGATAAATAAATAAATAAATAAATATGTCTATTCTGGTCTTTTGTCCATTTTTCAATTGGTTTGTTGGGTTTTTTTGCTATTGAGTTGTATAAGTTGTTTGTATATTTTAGAGATTAAGCCCTTGTCAGTTGCATCATTTGAAACTATTTTCTCCTATTCTGTAGGTTGTCTTTTTTTTTTTTTTATGGTTTCCTTTGCTATGCAAAAGTTTGTCAGTTTGATTAGGTCCCATTGGTTTATTTTTGCTTTTATTTCTGTTGCCTTGGGAGACTGACCTAAGAAAACATTTGTAAGGTTGATGTCACAGAATGTTTTGCCTATGTCCTCTTCTAGGAATTTAATGGTGTCTCGTCTTATGCTTAAGTCTTTTCAAAGAATGTTTTGCCTATGTCCTCTTCTAGGAGTTTAATGGTGTCTTGTCTTATGCTTAAGTCTTTTAGCCATTTTGAGTTTATTTTTGTGCATGGTGTGAGGATGTGTTCCAGTTTCATTGATTTACATGTGGCTGTTCAGTTTTCCCAGCACTACTTCATGAAAAGACTGTCTTTTTCCCATTTTATATTCTTGCCTCTTTTGTCAAAGATTAATTGACTGTAGGTTTCTGGGTTTATTTCTGGGTTCCCTATTCTGTACCACTGTTCTGTATGTCTGTCTTTGTACTCAGTACCACACTATCTTGATTACTGCAGCTTTGTAATATAGTCTGAAGTCTGGGAGAGTTATGCCTCCTGCTTGGTTTTGGTTCCTCAGGATTGCTCTGGCAATTCTGGGTCTCTTATGGTTCCATATAAAATTTTGGATTGTTTTCTCTAGTTATGTGAAAAAATGTCATGAGTAATTTGACAGGGATTGCACTGAATCTGTAGATTGCCTTGGGTAGTATAGCCATTTTTACGATATTAATTTTTCCAACCCAGGAGCACGGAATATCTTTCCACTTTTTTGAATCCTCTTTAATTTCCTTCCATCGCAGATGAATGGATTTAGAATATGCGGAATATATACACTACGGAATACTACTCAGTCATAAAAAAGAACAAAATAATGCCATTTGAAGCAACATGGATAGAACTAGAGACTCTCATACTAAGTGAAGGAAGTCAGAAAGAGAAAGACAAGTCCATATGATATCACTTATATCTGGAATCTAAGATGTGGTACAAATGAACTTTTCCACAGAAAAGAACTTTGGAGGACTGTCTTGTGGTTGCCAAGGAGGAGAGGGAGGAAGTGGGATGGACTGGGAATCTGGGGTTAATAGATGCAAACTATTGCATTTGGCATGGATAAGCAATGAGATAGCACTGTGAACTATATCTAATCACTTGTGATGGAGTATGATAGAGGATAATGCGAGAAAAAGAATGTATATAAAAAATTATGTATGACTAGGTCCCTTTGCTGTACAGTAGAAAGTTGACAGAACACTGTAAACCAGCTATAATGGAAAAAAAATCATTAAAAAAATAAAAGAATATCTTTGTTTTTAGAAATATATAAAGGGACATTAAGTCTGTAACTTACTTGCAAGTATCTCAGAAAAGTATACTCCACACGCACACAGTATTATGGGATGGGATGGAGTGGAAAGGAGGCTCCTAGGTGATTCTAAAGCAGGGCCAGCTAGCTAAAGAATATAAAGAAGAGGGCTGGGAACAGAATTACAGGAAATAGCCAGGTCGTGTGGGTGGGGACTGGGGCTTAAAAGGATAGAAGAAGTAGCACTAAATCATGTAAAAGGAGAATCAGGACAGTTAAGAAGGAGAGTGTCAAACAGGAGGAGAGATGGATGATTTTCAGTGTTACACAAAGGTAAACAAGATGAAGTTGGACAGTTATAGGCTTTAGCAGTTTGGGGTGAGTATGCATCATGGAAACGCAGAAACTCAGATAATTCCCCTCAAGGGGCTTTCATTGTACTGGCTCCTATGAGACAACAGTATGAGTAAAATCTGTCGCATTTGAGAACATTTGGGATCTCCAAATCTCTATCTTCTCTGGAGCCCTCTTGAAGCTAGTTAGTTCCAGGCCCCTCTGTCTGGGTTCTCTTGGGTGAAAGGACAATTGTTTGGAAAATGTGTCTCTTCCTGAAGCAGGGAACAAGAGCCTTTGCGGGGAGAATGTGCATTCACCAAAGTCATTTCAGATGACTGGATAAGCCCTTAGAAAGATGGTCGTGCTGCTCCTGGTACTTTTGCATGCTAAGTGCACCAAACAGTCTTTAGTGTTTCTCTGACTGCACTTTATCTTTGAGGTTCAGATTCTAGGTTGGTCTTCACCATTAAAATTATTCTTTTCTTCTCCATTAGTAAGAATCAGATTTTACCTATTCTACATCAAAACACATTTTCAACCCAGCCCAGAGCTGAAAAGGAATGACACTGTTCTTTGCTTGCTGCCTGATGACCCTATATTAATTTGATTTTGCAAAATTTAGGACACTTGAGCTAGGGATCCTTGAGCAGCAAACCCCAAGTCCCAGTTCTCAGCCTTTAAGCAGATACTCCAAAAACAATTCCCAGTTTCCTAATTGAGCAATGTGAATAAGACGGAGAGGTTGAATTAACACAGGCATTTTACTTTGTTGTCCAGAAAATAATAACTGATAATAACAAGTAATGTTTTACATTTTACAAAGTTCTTTCAAGTATGTACTTATTTGATCTCACAACCTTGTAGTAACCCGAATAAATAAATTTTCAAATCAAAAGCCACTGAAAAAAAGTGATTTCTCTTTCCAGATTCCTTTATCTCCATAAAGCAGTCTGTGTTAGAAGAGGCCAGCCTACTACATTAAGCCCCCAAACTAGGAAATTCACCCATAAATTAGATCAGAAAATGTAATAACCTAAAGAAAAGGATGTTAATCAACTAATAATGTGATCCCCCCAATGCTTAGCAAATAATTTATTTTAATGTACTAGCAAATGTATCTGGATATTTATTTCTTGCATACTGCTTTGCCTTCTTGTCACAGTCTTACTTTATCTTTCTGGGGCAATCTCCTGCAGCTGATGACACACAGAAGCTTTAATTAAAACAACAATTAACATAGGGATTGGAAGGAGTTTTTTGCCTTTTTTTAATCTCATTTACTTTGAGCCTGCTTTAGAAATGTTAATGCCAGTGTGTTTGCCTAGCATAGCCATATCCCAGGGAAAAACATCCAAATATTTAAAGGCTGACTTCTTCTGGCTTTTGGTTTAAAAAAGGAGAGAAAAGATAAGCAACTGATAGGTTTTCACAGTCTGTTAGCACACAGACAGATTTTCTCTTAGAAAATGATCAGTTTTTTGGAGACATATGTGATAAAACCATCATAGAGATCACAAAGAAATTTTAGTCACTAACTTATATTTTTTTCCCAAGGAGGAGAATCAATATTTTACATCTCTCTAAATATACATGCAGAAATAGGCTTCACTTTCACTGAATTTTACAGATTCATTCTGTAATGCCCAAAGGATGAAAGACAACCTAAGTCTTATAGGTACCATACTTGCATAACAATGCTGTGGGATTTGTGCTCTCAAATTATTTTTGATACAATAATTATCAATTTCTGATTGTCACCCAACATATTGAGAGGCACAAAATTAATAATAACAAATAAATATTCAATCATTTGACATAATATTTATTGAGGGTCTATGGAGTGGGGGAAAAAAAAAACTCAAAGAGCCTCCAATTCAATTCAATTCAATTCCATAGAGAGAAATAAGACATATATAGAAATAACAACAATATATAACCAACAGCGATATGCAAGAAGGGATAAAGAAAAAGTACCTCTGGATGATTAATCCTTACAGTTAATACATACAAAACCTCACCCCCTCCTTTCATGTTCCTGGTATTTCTAAATAAAGTAGACTACAGTTAAAAATAATCAATTATAATACTGAAAATGTTGTTTTAAGGTAAATACTCATGTACTCAAATGATTCTGATAACCCCAACCCAGGAGATGAGCCTATCCCCAAATCACTCCCTTTGTTCACCATGTTAAAATAAAATTATATTTTTAAAAATTCACAGAGTTCTCCCTTTGCGGCTCAGCAGTAACAAACCCAACTAGTATCCACAGGACATGGGTTGGATCCCTAGCCTTGCTCAGTGGGTTAAGAATCCAGCGTTGCCACCAGCTGCATTGTAGTTTGCAGATGTGGCTCGGATTTGGCATTGCATTACACGATTAAGGCAACTAAGGAATGATGTGTAGGATTTTGCTTAAATATTTTTATGGTACCTTACTAAAGAAATGATGTTTTAATTAAGCTTACTGATTTAGAATCAAATGTAAAATGAAGCAAAAGATAATATCTGGCAAATTCATGCATCCTACAAACACAGGAATTGTATGTTCTCTGTTATAACATTCACTAGTTCATGTATAGATACTTACCCCACCTCCTGAGTCAAATTAAAAAAAAAAAAGGAATAGAAAATGCTTTGTTTAGAAGTCTGCCTCTGCAGTGTAAATTGTGTAAACTTGGCAAAGTTGCTCCACTCAACTCTAAGCTGCAAAAAGAGTAACAATGCACTTACCTCATAGAGCAGTTGAGGAAATTACTGCAGTAATGAATTAAAGCAGTTACACTGTGTCAGTGCCCAATAAATGGTAACCATGATTATTATACTATTATAGTATGTTGCATTTGTACATACACAGTTCAATAACCACTTCCATCCCATACAAAGACAGGAAGGCTGTTAAAAACTCCATGATCACCTTTTCTGCTTCCTAAATTTCTTTCATCTTCTTTCCTTCAATTCGAGAGAGTGTTTTAATTATTAGTACTTCTGGGATCCAAAACTTTGGAGGACAGAGTGAAATGACAGAGCTATCACCAGGCAATACTCGATACGTCCCAGCTCAACAAAAGCAAGTGAGAAAAGAACATGGCTGGAAGAATTACTAGCCACTCCAGCACCAGCTGTGGAGGCTTCCACTAACCTATACTCAGCAAAAGTTTCCCAGGTCTCTATTTGGTAATGCCAAGTGTAGCCATCATCCCACATGGTATATCTTTTTATCAGCTGTCTAAAATGCTGCTTTTCCTGGTTGTTCCTCAAAAGTACAGTCACAACGCTGGCTGCCACCAAAGCAATTTAGATCCCAAACAGAATACAATTCTCAAGTCCTTACTACAAGAAAAATATAATTTCTAATGATGCTATCTAATAGAAAAATTCTCCTGTGTGACAATCTCTAAATTACACTCTAAAACAATTATATTTTCTAAGCTTGATAAGACAGACAAGAATCAATCTAACTTTCTAGCATTGGACCTATGCAATGAAGTAGACAATGGGACATGCTGAAAATAATTAAGTCGTGAGAAAGATCAGAAAAGCCAGTTAGGAACTATCAGCTTCCTAAAGACAGAAAATCTTTAGGAAGAAGAATTACTCTTGGTCTCAGCAACAGAGATTTCTCAAACACCAGCTAAAATTCACGCCCATGCCCTGAATAATGAAGCAAGTCTAGCCACTCCTTTACTGATATGCTGCAAATACACCAAGTTAAGAATTGTCAGGATTTCCAGTCGTGGCTCAGCGGAAACGAATCTGACTAGCATCCATAAGGATGTAGATTCCATCCCTGGCCTCGCTCAGTGGGTTAAGCATCTGGTGTTGCTGTGAGCTGTGGTGTAGGTCACAGACGAGGCTTGGATCTGGCGTTGCTGTGGCTCTGGTTTAGGCCGGCAGCTATGTCTCTTGATTAGACCCCTAGCCTGGGAACCTCCATATGCCGCAGGTGCGGCCCCGAAAAAACAAAAGACCAAAAAAGAAAAAAAAAATGTCATTCATTTATTCAATTCATCTGAATCCAACTGTATCCAATTTCAGAATGTTTGAAAACACTGAATGTTTATTTAAAATCTCTCTAAATAGACTTAAAATGTGTGTTCTATGAAAAGAAAAAGGAAGTTCTAAGATGGAACAGTTTGTATAAATAAGCCAGACAGAAGCCACTTTAGAACCCTGTCACCTCAATCAAGGGAAATAATTCCACAAAACATCCAATTTGCTTTTATAACGACTCTGAACATCAAAAACTAGAGAACTTGAGGAGAAAGCAGGCAATTAATTCCTTTTCTCTGAACAGAAAAAGGTGAACAGTGACACAAGGTACCAAAGGATTGTGCACAAAAAAATGACTGTGACTTCTCTTCCACTGTTGCAAGAATAACAAGTTTCACACTAGCCAAGAGAAAAAAGTTAGGAAATAGGAAATATTAGAGTGAAAAAAGTAACTGTTTGAAGGGTAAGAATAATTCTTTATTTCTGCTAAATTGGAAATAGGATCAATCTTCCTTTCAGGGTCTTGATTACAAGGCATCTAAAGCAAAGGAACCACTATCTGATTCATCTAAAATTCCATATGGAAAGGGGAAAGACAGTGACAATCCCAGTCCCATTCCTACTGAAATCATAAGTGGTCTAGAAAATTTTTAGTCTTAAAAAGTCTAGGAAAATCCTACATTAGCTGTAGCAACTGGTATTTTTACTAAACCCTTTCCAGATTTCTTATTTCTTCAAATCTTTCCTTATGATATACAATATGAAGATCTGCCTTCAATCCAGGACAGGCACATCACTAACACCTGAGCCACAATCCCTGCCCCTGTAACACAGGAATGAGAGTACCCTGTTTAATTCATCCTCTCTCTCCCTCCAACTCCCTCCCTAAATCATTCATAACTATAAGCTTAACTATTACACACAACTTTCCCAAAATGTGCCCCATGAAAAATAGGCTCCATAAAGAAACGAGTCTGCAGAAAGCAGCATTTTGCACCCCTGTCTCAAGAAGTTATGTGTATATTAGTTATTAAGTACTCTAAGAAATCTTGCTGTAAAGAAAGCTAAGCCAGAATTATTCAAATTGTTTTGATCATGGAACTCTGTTGCAGGCATATCCTGTGTCCCCAGGAGGATATTGGACGCATACTGCATGAGTCCATGAAACCAATATATATACCACCATCCACCTAATCACCTCAAACAAGATCTCAGACACAGTGCCCAGGAGTTTTTTTTTACAAGGACTCATGCCAGCCCTGTAAACCAAACCCATAAAGAGATAATAAATGACCCCATCACAAATACGATCAATTCTATCTTATTTTCTTTTTTTTTTTTTTTGTCTTTTTGACTTTTTTTCTAGGGCTGCACCCACAGCATATGGAGGTTTCCAGGCTAGGGGTCCAATCAGAGCTACAGCTGCCAGCCTATGCCAGAGCTGTAGCAACCCCAGATCTGAGCCGTGTCTGCAACCTACACCACAGCTCACGGCAATGCCGGATCCTAACCCACTGAGCGAGGCCAGGGATCAAACCTGCAACCTCATGGTTCCTAGTCAGATTCATTTCCACTGCACCATGACAGGAACTCCAATTGTATCTTATTTTCAATTTGAACCTTTTGGTCCAAGGGCTCCAAAACCAGTCATCTAAACACGTTATTAATCACTTTTTTTTTTTCTTTTTAGGGCCACACCCAGAGCATACAGAGGTTCTCAGGCTAGGGGTTTAATTAAAGCTATAGCTTCCAGCCTACACCACAGCCACAGCAATGCCAGATCCAAGCCTCGTCTGCCACCTACACTACAGCTCACAGCAACGCCGGATCCTTAACCCACTGAGCAGGGCCAGGGAGCAAACCCACGACCTCATGGTTCCTAGTCAAATTCATTTCTGCTGCACCACGATGGGAACTCATAATCACTATTTTGAAAATTCACAATCTAACACTTAAGACTTTCAGAAAAGTCCTAAGTGATTAATTACCACCCCCCAAATATTCCTTTTACTGGGTTCTTAATATTTACATAGAAGTTTTGCTAGATCATCCATGATAATTCCTTTTTTGTACTGTGTCTTGGCAGCTTTAGTTGTACTGGGTGCAAAAGTCTAGGACTCCAGGGTTCTACTCAGGGCTGTGCCAAAACTGGAAAAAAAAGATATTCAAACTCACGCACATAAGTTGATTATATTAAATATTACTCTACAATGAGAACTATAACCACCACCAAGATAGACATTCAGATCAGCTGATCATCCCATTTCCTTTCCCATCTGGGAAGTATTATTCAAAGTCTGATATGACAAGCCATATGTCTTTCAGTAGGCATCCTAATGAATAAAATCTTGTGTAACCGCATAATATGGTACTGTACTACTATGAAAAGAAATGGAATGATCTTCAGGTTCTCTTGTAGGGTAGAAAAAGCAAGGTCCAAAAGAGTGTGTCTCTTATACTACATTTGTGTAAGAATGGGAAGAGATTTATGGATAGATATATTTATAAATATTCACATATTTGTCTTTTATTTTTATATATGAGTGTATATACATATATATTTGCTTATATTTTCAAAAGGATACAAAATAAACATGAACTAAAATTAATTTTAAAAATTAGTTTTTAAATAGGGTAGAGAGTAAACAGGAATTTTATAATTTATTTTATAGGCAACATTTTATAGGTTTGATTTTGGAATCATATACAAGTTTTAAATTATTAAACAAAGTTAAATCAAAGGAAAAAAGTAAGGCAATTCCTAAAAATAACAACAAACTGAAATGAAGGAACCTAATTATATATGAAGCTGAATTTAAAATATCAAATATTAACTACATATACTCCAGTGGGAAATCAAAAGAACCACAAAGAAATCTTGAAAAATGTATTCAGTAGTCCTGTTATTTATCGTAATATCATTCAAATTATGTTAGTCTCTAGGAATAAGGGAATTAAGTAGGGAAATTCATCCATTCAGAATTTCTCATGATGCCACAAAAATGATATATTATTATAAAAGCACTTAACACTTATTATAGTAACTCTTAACCATCAATTGCTTCAAGCTATGAAATTATGGCATCTGTATAATAAGTAATTGTAATGTCTTAAATGGCAAAGATAAAACCTCATTTATCTTTGAAACACCCACACAACCTAGAACAGTATATAGTGTGCATTTAAATAAATAATTACTGTTGAATGAATGAATATTTGACCGTGTTTCTCAGGGAAAGCAAAGAAACTTTCCTAAAAACCTGTTCCAGGTTGAAACTTTGCAGAATAAAGTTTAGCATTTTAGACAACTATTTATTCCCAAATCATTAAAGAGAAGAACAGTATTATCTGTCCCTATTGCCAGAAGCAAAGACTTCCTTAGAGCTGAGATCAACAAGCCCAATATCATTAAAATGTATTACATGGGTCTGTCCAAATCTTTATATTGTGTTAGAACAGAGGCAAAAATCAGCTTGGAAATCTTTGGGTTACAAAGAGATATATAAAAAGCACATCTCCTTTTTCTTTTTTTCTCTATTCATTATAAATATTGAGGGCCTGCTATGTGGAAGATTTTTCCCAGATTCCTTTATTATGGTAGGCAACTGCAGTGCTGACAGAGTCTGGAAAAATTCCACCGTAGAACAGAATACAACCTCTGCAGATTTAGTGGGACAAGGGCATTGCTACCCTACACGGTCAGCCAATCTAGGTCTCCTCTGGTTTAATTTAAACCAGGCCCTCTGCTAAGCCCAGTTCTAAGACGGAATCTCCTAAGATCATTCCAGACTGTCTCAGGAGAAAGCAGATGTTTAAAACTGGCCAGAATCCAAGGTCTTGGCCCCATGACTATTGTTCTTTGCGAAGGTGAATTCCCATTGTGTTTTGGAGCAGGTTAAATGGGCACCACACACATTTCACTGGTTTTAGTCATAATACATTATGCAATTTTGGCTATGCACAGAGATTATCAAGCAATATGGCACACTTTATTTTCCTACTCACCATCATGATTTTAAAAGTCGATTTCATATGGTGCCACCACTTCCCGCCATCATCACCTCCCCCAACAAAATCTGTGAAAGCACAGTGTGAAAAGTACCACACCCCATGCCCCTCACAGCCCCTAATTTTAAGACATTTTTCAAAACACAGGCCAGAAGTGCCAAAATAAAGATTTATTAAGTGCTGACTTGGTGCTGAGGACTCTGCAAGATGCAATGGAAGGCAGAAAAGAAGCATGAAATATGTTTCCTGCTCTCAAGACTCTCACCACACTGTGGAGGAAATGAGACTTACAGATGAAACAACACGAAAATAACCTGACACTGAGCTTTGTAACCTCAAGTGCTTTCAGAGTTGAGCCTTCCACATTCAGCAGCACCGAGTGCCCAACGCTGTGCAAGACCCCTTCCCTATGGCCATCTCACTAATTCTCATGCAACCCGATATGGGAGGTTTATAAAAGCAAAACTCCCCACCTTAGAGTGAAGGAAGCAGCAGGAAAGAATCCTAGCTAGGATGTGAATTCACAACTACCTTTGACCCCAAAACATTTCCACTAGGCACAGCCTCTAGTGCTTAGAGTGGCATCAAGCATTGCAGTTTATAAAGGCTTTCTTAGAAGGGAGACAGCCATATGGGACTTGAAGGGAGGCATATCAAAGAAAGCTCCAGGGTGAACAAATGCTTAATGCTTTCAAGTTAGGGGAGCACAGTTTTCTCACAGAAAACCGGCTTGCTTTTTGTGAACGGCACAAGTAACAACGTGGAGATCGTTTACTCTTTTTTCCAGCCTGCTTTTCTATTAATTAGCTGTTACCACCTTGACCCTGGAAGTGAAAGGCTCTATTGATCAGCCAAACTTCAGATGTGCTGCTACCAACTGAAACCATTCATCTGTCCCTCCCCAGCAGCATCTGCCTCCTTACTGAGCAAGGCATTTGTATCGCTATTTTCCAAGATAGTATACAGGGAGTAGTAGCAATTTTGAGAGTAAAAAGAAAAAAATCGTTTTTAATCCACATGCCAGGTTCATTGTACACTTCATATAAATGTTATCCAATAGATAAAATCCCTTGTAATCTTGAAGAGATATTATCAGGCAAAGTTGTAAGAGAAGTTTACCTTCAGAGAGACAGTCATATGCCTAGATGCCTACAAAGAGATTTTTCTTACTGCATCATCCTAAGCACAACTCCTTCCCCATAAGAGGTGATTTCAGACATGTACTCGAAATTTTGGCTCCAATATTTTAAACTTGCTATAACAACTTCATTTGTCAAGCACAAGGCTTGAGCACACTAGTTAAGGTAGCTGACCACCGCCACACCGTGACCACCCCTCAGGTCTTGCACTGCATGTATTACACATGTGATTATATTTTTATTCGTTTGTTAACTTGGAACTGTCTCTCTCCCTCATTGGACTGTAAATCATTTTATTCACCATTTGTATTACTAGTGTTCAAAATAGTATCTAGCCCACTCAATAAATATTTATTGAAGAAACAAATCGTATCCACACCAAGACATACAGTAGATATATCTCTTAGTCAGTGATTCTTCACAACTAACATTGATTGCTTACTGTAACCAACAAGATTTTCCACAACTCAGTGAGATTTGAGCCAAATAAATTCTGCTTTCTGATATTTCAAGTGATTATTTAAATTGTGAAGAATTCGTGAAAGATTATGCTTTATGAAATGTTTTATATTTCTTTTGCTAAGAAGTTACCATTTCCCACTCATAAATATATCTTCCAATGACATTTTACTTTGCTTTTGTAATCCTGCTAAACTCTTTTGTGCCCCTAAAATGAATGATGTAGATTAGATAAGAAGATAGATAGATAGATAGATAGATATAAAGGCAAGAGAAGCAAGATGTCTAACAGGTGGCCATAATCTCCCTAAGGTTTCAGATTTGATGAAATAAAAGGAAAACAGGATTATACATCTTGTCACTTTTTTTTTTTTTTTGGCTGCCCTGCTTCTAGTAGGCTGGGAATCAAAGAATGCCTTCGTTTTATTTCCTTCTGAGCCTCTGAACATGTAAGTGCCAAGGGTAAAGCAGACAATAAATTCTGAAATGTTATGGCAAAATGATTCAGTGACTTTGCCAGAGAAAACAATAAGGATAACTTCACTGGCCACAGCTATACAAAATTATATAAGGTTCAAAAATCTTTGGGGAAAAAAATTTCTGCAGTCAACCTATGTTTTCAGAATTGATGAAATACAAAGGAAAGCAATGTGTACAAATAGACCTCCTTTGCACACCACCCGGAGACTGAAAGACTTTAAACAATTTGCCACTTATTGCAGCTAGTATTAAATGAATTACTTGCAAAGGCTAATCTACTTGTACATTTGAACTGTCTTGAATCTTTCTTTTTTCTTTTCTTTTCTTTTTTTTTTTTTTTTTTTGTCTTTTGTCTTTTTAGGGCCGTGCCTGCACCATATGGGGTTTCCCAGGCTAGGAGTCTAATCAGAGCTGTTGCTGCTGGCTATGCCAGAGCCACCGCAAAGCCAGATCCAAGCCGCGTCTTTGAGCTACACCACAGTTCACTGGCAATGCCGGATTCTTAACCCACTGAGCGAGGTCAGGGACCAAGCCCTCAATCTCATGGTTCCTAGTCAGATTTGTTTCCGCTGCGCCACAACGGGATCTCCGAATCTTTCATTTAAAATTAATTAGTCACTCGGGGAAATGCAAGAATTGTTTATGCACTCATTATAGATGCTATCACGTATTCTCTATTTTAAAAATCCAGTATCATTTATTATTCAGCACAAACTTTCCCACATGATAAAAATGAAGATAACATCAATAACAACAGTAACCACCCCCAAAGAAGAGCTTATCATGTGCCAGACACTGTGCTAACCACTTCTTTGAACAGATTAGTACATTTAATTCTAATCAGAATCCACTAAACTGTGGTCCTATTACTGTGTCCATTTTTTGGATGAGGAAACTGATGATTGGAAAAATAACTGGACCAAGGTCATACAGATGATAAATGGAGCAATTTGAATTTGAAATTTGAGTTGGAGATAAGCTCTTACTTAATAAACTATATATTTCCATTCTTTTGAAACACATGTCACTTTTCTTTCTAATCCAAAATTTTCTACCTAAAATAGCCAGAGAATCTTTAAACCAGAGCACATCCTCATAGGCTGCACACCAGTTCTCAACATTCCTCTTCAGCCGGGAAGCAGTAAGACCAGGTTGAAAGAGGCCAGAGGATTTAGGGGCAAAATCTGTGGCCATGAAGAAAGCAGAGTTCACTGCTTCACAGAGGCACATGCTCAACTGGCCACAAATTACATTAAGATCTCAAAAGAGGTGTGAACTACTTGGGCCTGAAATTAGTAATTCTATTATGCCACATCCCTATAATATTCAGCCTCAAGAAAGAAAAGTTCACACAAAATATCATTTTAATTTGATTTGACTATGCATTAAGCCCACATAGATGTCTAAATCCCCAACTGTGCTCATTTACTGCTATGTAGTAATGATTCATCTCACACATATTCTCATAGTTTCCTCACCCATTTACCTATAATTGGTCTAATCACTGCCCATATTTGCCTTCAGTTCAGACTAAGAAATGCTTTCTCAGATTTTTTTAGTGAAAGTCAGAAAAATTTTTAGTTGCATTATGGTTGACTAAAACAGCAAACCACTTTCCAGTGTAATATTTATAAACATGGCACAACAGACATGGTTAGAGTCACTAGGTAAGATTTAGTCGAAAGGTGCCTTGAATCAATTATCAGGATTCAGCTGGAAACAAAGAACGACCTTGAGGGAAAAGCATGCATCTTAATAAAATGCTCACAGATAAAGGATGACGACAGTTTTGCTTAGTCATAGCACTTCCTATCACATATTGATTTGCAATATCATTATCACTGGATAAATCCAAAACCAGGCCCAAAGAACTATTCAAGCAAAGGTAATAGAGCATGTGAAAACTAGGAAGAGTTTATTGTGGTTGGAAATCAAAATTTAAGTTTGTTTCTGGAGTTAATAACTAAGACGGGAGATGATGACTAACATTTCTCTAACAATCTCAGCATGGGAAGAGGAGAAGCTGTAAATACCAAAATAATGACCATTATATTTTGCTACTGGAGACCCCTTTTGCCTTGGCTGCCAGGGAGCTTGAAAAGGTATTAGCCTAGGTTTGGAAGGTGTATTTGTTTCTTGTTTCTCTCTCCCTCTATAATTCTTTAAAATTTTATTTCTAATTGCATATACCTTTTTGGGAGCCACACCCGCAGCATGCAAAAGTTCCTGGGCCAGGGATCAAACCCAAGCCATTGTGGTCACAATGTCAGATCCTTAACCACTGGATCTCCAGGGAACTTCTGCATATGCTTTTTCTACAACCCACTTTATATTTTTTGGAGGTAGTCAGAGAGTAAATTATAAGTAAATTAGGATATGTCAATGCTTGTTGAGGATAAGGAACAGAATCTGAATTTTAAACAATTTCCTGATGAAAACAGTTATAAAAATCTTTAGTACAGCCAGATACTAAACATATTTTTAGGGCTTTGATGAAATTGTCATACCCAACTCATGAAATAGAGGGCAAACATTCCATTTATATAATGATTTCCTTTACTTTAAAACATAGTGATATTTAACATCTTTTCTTTGCATCACTTCAGTGAAACGTCACACCAGAGGGCTCTTTTGCCAGTACAAAACATGTCATTTTTAATACATGTATTGAATTACACACATGTATGTTAGTTGTCACTGTTGAGACTGGTAATTCCCGTTATTCGGTATGGATTCTTGACCTCCAAAGACATTTCATAATAAAACTAACAGCTGGTAGGTTATCAAAAAGAGAATAAAGACAAATGAGGGGATAGGACACTGGGGTGCAATTTCTAGGTTTCTAAGGAATTTTATTCTCTTACTGCATATAGCGGGCTGAATGGTGACCTCAAAGATATCAGTTCCCTGGAACCTGTGAATATTACCTTATATGGTAGTTTTTGCCAGTATGAATAAATGAAAGATTCTGAGATAAGCAGATTATTATGATAGGCATTAAATGCCATCACCAGTATTCTTATAAGAGAAAAACAGGAAGGGATAAGATACAAGACCTCAGAGGAGGCATGAAAACAGAGGCAGAGACTGCAGTAATGCAGCCACAAGTTAAGGAATGCCAGCAGACAGCAAAAGCTGGAAAAGACAAGGAATAGATTCTCCCATAGAGATTCTGGAGGGACTGTGGTCCTGCTGAGACGTTGATCTTAGAATTCTGGTTTCCAGAGCTTTGGGGAAATGTTTCTTGTTTTAAGTCACCAAGTCTGTGATAATTTGTTACAGCAGCCTCATGAATCTAGTACACTATGCAATCCCTTTGGACTATAATCTGTGCTATGAGTGAAATATGCCAAATAACTATTTCCTTACCTGAAAGTTTCAACTCAGATTTGAGGTCCATACTGGAAACTTCAAAACTGACATAGCCAAGTGAAGAAGGAAGAAAACTAGAGACTTCATCTGGATATACAGATTCTCTACCAGGTTCTAATCAGCCAGGTGACCTTAAGACAAATAATTTCCTCTTTCTAAGCCACACCAATGAAATAAAAGTCCAACTGATCTTTAATGCCACTTGCTGCCTTTGGTGGTCTACAATTTTCATCCAAAATGTCCTAACATTTAAAGCACAAAAATTTACTCATTTTAAGGCATTTATTAATGCTAATAATGTGTTGCCTTTAAATTGGGGGGGTGGTATCTCGTGGTAGTTTTGAATAAGTCCACAATTAACAAATGCTGGAAGGGGTATGAAGAAAAGGGAACACTCATGCACTGTTAGTGGGAATGTAAGTTGGTACAACCACTATGGAGAACAGTATGGAGGTACCTTAGGAAACCATACATAGAACTACCATTTACCCAGCAATCCCACTCTTGGGCATATATCCAGACAAAACGTTCCTTGAAAAAGACACATGCACCCGCGTGCTCATTGCAGCTCTATTCACAATAGCCAAGACATGGAAAAAACCCAAATATCCATCAACAGATGATTGAATTAGGAAGATGTGGTATATATACACACAATGGAATACTACTCAGACATCAAAAAGAACAAAATAATGCCATTTGCAGCAACATGGATGGAAACAGAGACTCTCATACTGAGTGAAGTAAGTCAGAAAGATAAAGACAAATACCATATGATATCACTTACATCTGTAATCTAATATATGGCACAAATGAACCTGTCCACAGAAAAGAAAATCATGGACTTGGAGAATAGACTTGTGGTTGCTAAGGGGGAGGAGGAGGGAGTGGGATGGATGGGGTGCTTGGGGTTAATAGATGCAGAGTGTTGTCTTTGGAATGGATTAGCAATGAGATCCTACTGTGTAGCACTGGGAACTATGGTCACTTATGACGGAGCATGAAAATGTGAGAAAAAAGAATGTATACATACATGTGTAACTGGGTCACCATGCTGTATAGTAGAAAATTCACAGAACACTGTAAACCAGCTATAATGGAAAAAAATTAAAATCATTATATAAAAAAAATTGGGGTGTACAAGCACTTCTCAGTTTACAAAACATTTTTATAGACAGGGTTTCATCTGACACATCAATCCTCTATTAACTCTCAGGTTTTAAATTTCTACTTTCCTCTTTAGAAAAACAGACCATTAGGTATATTATAGCTGCTTCTGTGTATCCTAATCTGATTATTTTTTAAAATTCATCATCCTCATTATCATCAGTATTGAGGAATATTTTAAAATCATGCCATCTAAAGAAATTTTTTTCATTTGTATAGATTACTTTCTTTTTTATTTTTTGTCTTTTCTAGGGCCGCATCTGCGAGGTTCCCAGGCTAGGGGTCTAATCGGAGCTGTAGCCTCTGGCCTATGCCAGAGCCACAGCAATACGGGATCCGAGCCACGTCTGTGACCTACACCACGGCTCACAGCAATGCCGGATCCTTAACCCACTGAGCGAGGTCAGGGATCGAACCCGCAACTTCATGGTTCCTAGTCAGATTCGTTTCCATTGCGCCACAATGGGAACTCCATATGTTGCTTTTTTGAAGGAAAGAAACTGTTAAACTGCCTCTCTCTCTTCTATGCATTTAAAATATTCTCTTCCAGACGCCCAGGAATCATCTCTGAATGTTTTAAGCATCCTTCAGCTGTTGCCTTAATCAGCTCTCCTAATTTCAGTATTTATTAAGCCACTATTAAATGTACACTTGGGCTATGTTATATAGATGTGGGTGGGCCCATTTTTCTATTAGAAAAGAGACATTCTGAGTTGAAGAAATGTGTATCATTTGCCAGGCTGAAAAGAAGCCCTCAGTCCCCTGAATCTTCTGGCACTGCTCTGTGTGATGGTCCACTCTCCTAACCACCAGCCTTGACTCCCCCGCCCCCATCCCTCAGGAGGTTTGCTTAGAGTTTCTTTCTCTGCCCTCTTTGCCCAGTTAATCAGTTTCAGCCTTCCCTGACCACCTCCCACACAGGCTGCACATTCTCACAGCATGGTATATCTTTTCATCCTGTTGTGCAGTTGATACCTGTGTGTATCTTTAATGCCTCCCCCTCAACACTTTAGTCTTGTAGGCAGGACCCCTGGACCTAGTTCAGTGTCTAACTGAGTCAACAAATGTTCTGTATTGAAGAAATAAATGAGTGAAAGAAACAAAGTTCTTTTTCAGGGTGTAAAAAAAGTATAGCTTCAATTTAGCCCCTAGAAAACTTTCCTTCCTCATCCACAAAGTGGCCATATTCTACTGGAAGTCACATCAAACCCTGATACAAGAAAGCTACTTTAACTATGTTATTTTTTTTATGTTTCAAATATAACTAAATACAGTCATGCTAAATAATTTAAAATGGGTCTTTAAAACCACATATAAATGTTTCATAAAAGTTCATGTTTCGAAATTCACATTTAAAGAGATAAAATTATTTATTTAAAAAATGCTCTGAAAAAATAAAATAAAATAAGGAAGAAAAAGAAAGGTATTTTAACCTCTGAAATCTGATGGTGATTTTGTTATAATTTCCTGTCTTTTTCACTCATTGCATATGCAGGGATAAAGTGTGTACTTCACTGCTCTCATCACTTAGCACCAGGAAGATCTTGAATGTGACGTTCTCAGTGGAGGAAGAGCAAAAAGAAGAAATAAAGGAGGGGTGAAAATGAGGGAGGGTGAAGAGGAAGGAAAGTTTAAAAAGAAGATAATTTAAAAGCTCATCTCCATACCCTAACCGTATCTGAATATTTTATTTTCACTAAGCTATTTTAGGAAGTGAAGGCTGAAAAAGGATTATTTCTAGATGTGTTAATGGCCTCATGATTTCCTTTCATGTTCTGCAGCAACAGTTAATTTAGCAGTAAGTACTTTCATGTTCATTGGCTAAGCTGAACCTTTTTAAGAATGTGAAATTGGAAATAGAACTTAGATTTCAAATAATCAGTCTGACATGGCAATTCTATTCTCTCTTAAGAAACCTCTTATATCAAAGACTCAAGAGCTGCTTATGCTAGTAAACAATGCATAAATTTAGATTTTTTTTGTATATGAGACTGAAACTGATATATATTTAAATACTTGGGTTTTAAACACCAGGGATTTTTTAAAGAAGCTAAGTGTTTAAGGTCTCTTATCTAAAAATGGTTGTAAAGTTAACCATCTCATTAAATTTATCATTTAAACATGACCACCCTAGATTTTATAAACAAGACTGACTGTTAAATTCCTGTATTTCTCTCAAGAGCCACAAAGTTCTTTAACCAAATACATCATGGACTTACCTTGGACACACCTTCTGTGGATAAGTTAGCCAAAGCTTCTTATGAATTAATACTGGAAGCAAGCCGAAATAATATCAGTAGGATACATTCAATATAACAAAGACATTCATTCAAAGAGTACTTTCAAATGACACGTTCATTCAGAATATTTTAATCAGTTAAATGTTCCCTGGCATTGGTACACTTGAATGATCTATCAAGGAATTGAATGACTAATCCACTAAACTTCCCTGTAACACTTCTCAATCTTTCTTGAAAGCGAACAGAGGAGTAATTTAAATAAACCAAATGTTTAAAATCTTTTTCCACAAAAGGCTAGCTACTGAGAAGAACATTTATAGAAATAGGACTAGCTTCCAGACTTGCTTTTGAAAATGCTAAATATATTACATTGAAGCCTTAAGTAATGTGTAAAGTTGAATTTAATTTATAGGAATACAGCAATGAAATGACATTTTGTTCCAATTTTTAATTACTCTGTTAGTTTAATAACATTAGAACAAGATTTTCTGGTCCTATGTATGCACTAACATTAATCACTTCACTTGCAGAAAAGCATCGCACACATGAATTAAACCACAGACTAAGTCAAGTCCTTTTCAATGGATTCTCTAGTTAGGATCCTCAGTTGTGTGTCTAGGGTGGAAAGAGGTCTTAAAGAAAAATCTGGGAGTTCCCATCATGGCACAGTGGTTAATGAATCCAACTAGGAACCATGAGGTTGCAGGTTCGATCCCTGGCCTTACTCAATGGGTTAAGGATCCCGCGTTGCTGTGAGCTGTGGTGTAGGTTGCAGATGCAGCTCAGATTCAGATCCCACGTTGCTGTGGCTCTGGCGTAGGCAGGCGGCTACAGCTCCAATTAGACCCCTAGCCTGGGAACCTCCACATGCCGCGGGAGTGGCTCAAGAAAGGCAAAAAGACAAAAAAGAAAGATAGAAAGAAAAATCTGAACTCATTTGAAGTCCAACATTGTCCAACCATGACACTTTGTAGTGGCTCCACCTGCAGTTCAGAAGTGCTGAAGAAATATTTGCATAGATCTGTATAAAGAATGTAAAGTAGGAAATTATTTGCATAGGCCACATATTCTCCTGCACATCACCTAGACGAAGACAAAGTAGGCATTAGCTAAAAATACTAAGCATAAATTGGGGCAAGAAGGCATCCAGGGGAAATTATCTTTAATACTAGAAAACGGATGGGATGAAACAGACAGGTCCTCTATCTTGGGTAGAGAGTCTAAAAGCTGGTAGCAAGAGAGAAAGTTTCTGGCTATCACTTCCCACATCACAACTAAACCCATCAAACCAGCAAAGGATTCCAGAAAGTAACTCTAAAATGTGGCAGTTTCAGGAATGGTTTTCATACCATGGGTTCCGTAAGTACCCATGTTATCCATTCATTTGGCCATTAAGAGCAGAACTGCCTAGACCTGTCTTCCTTGCTGCCTATTACAGATTCCTTCCTTGACCAACACTAGTTGAACTAGCATATTCTAAGTTATCACAAAATGGCAAGCTCTACCCCTTGTTTTTCAAGCTATTAAAGGCCCCCGGCAAAAAAAAAAAAAAAAACATGATCTTAGTAGGGATCTACAGTAAGATGTCTATTATTTTAAAATTTCTCATTATTAGTTCAAAATAATGGTTGCTAAAATCTTATGACTGTTTTATGATTCAGTGTAATTCATCTAGCATCTATTATAAACTAAGGGTATCTATCAATCCCTGAATCTAGAAGGCTGGCTGCTATATGCATCTGCTTCCTGAGAACTGATTGAAGCAGCTAGCTTCCAGAGACTGGCGGCCTAGGAATGGTACACGATTCAAACAGAAGGCTAGAAATCCTGACAACTGATTGCAAAGAATATCTCTTATTAAGTAGAGGTGATAATCAAATGTTTAACCAAGCACATGGCAAGGGAGCAACCAACCAGAACAGTCAGAATAGATGCTGGCCCCTAGTGGTAACTGCCTGCTGAACACAGGCCCATGGAGGATGGATTGCCTTTCAGGATGCCAGCATATCTTACAGGAAGAGGCAAGCCTAAACAGCACAACACTCAGGATCCCACAGCCTGGCGACTCTGCATTTTTATGATCTTTCTAAAGCTACACAGTTCAACTTTCCCTAATTTCATGTGCATATGAATCTTTACAATAGCAACCCCTCCCCACAAGCTAAGTTAATAGAAATGAGGTGCCATTCCATGCAATTTAAGAGCATAACTAAAATGAGATTTAACAAAAGAGAAAACCGTATACCGATTTTCCACACGATTCAAACTGATTTTTGTAAAATCTGACTATGGATTTAAGAGAATTTTACTGACGTTAAAAAATACTCACTATGGAAGATAGGAGTTCCCTTGTGGCATATTGGGTTAAGGATATGGTGTTATCACTGCAGTGGCTAGGCACTGCTATTGCATAGGTTCAATCCCTGGCCCAGGAATTTTCACATGCTCTGGGCATTACCAAAAAAAAAAAAAAAAAAAAATTCACTGTGGAAAACAGTATGGAGGTTCCTTAGAAAACTAAAAATATAATTATCATATGATCCAGCTATTCCACTCCTGGGCATATACTTGGAAAAAAACAACAATCTGGAAAGATACGTGCACCTATATGTTCATAGAAGCACTATTCACAATAGCCAAGACATGGAAACAACCTAAATATCCATCAACAGGTGAATGGATTAAGAAGATGTGGTACATATATGCAGTGTAATACTACTCAGCCATAAAAAAGAATGAAATAATGCTATTTGCAGTAACATGGACACAACTCGAGATTATCACACTAAGTGAAGTAAGTTAGAAAGAGAAAGACAAATACTATATGATATCACTTATATGTGGAATCTAAAATATGGCACAAATGAACCTATCCATAGAACTGAAACAGACTCATTGACATAGAGAACAGATTTGTTATTGCCAAGGAAGGAGGGGAGAAAGCAGGATGGCCTGGGCATTTGGGATTAGTAGATGCAAACTATTACATTTAGAATGGATAAACAACAAAGTCCTACTATACAGCACAGAGAACTATATCCAATCTCCCAGAATAAACCACAATGGAAAAGAATATTTAAAAGGAATATATATATGTGTTGTGTGTATAATGGAGTCACTCTTCTGTACAACAGAAATTAGCACAACATTATAAATCAACCATACTTTAAAAATATTCTATTTGTGGAAGTGTAAATTGGTACAATCACCTTGAAAAATGATCTGTCTGTATCAATTAAAATCAAACATATGTATAGTATCACCCAGCAATCTCAATCCAAGACACATACATAACAAAAATGCACTGGAGTTCCCGTCATGGCGCAGTGGTTAATGAATCTGACTAGGAACCATGAGATTGCGGGTTCAACCCCTGGCCTAGCTCAGTGGGTTAAGGATCCAGCGTTACTGTGAGCTGTGGTGTGGGTCGCACATGCAGCTCGGATTCCGTGTTGCTGTGGCTCTGGCGTAGGCCAGTGGCTACAGCTGCAATTAGACCCCTAGCCTGGGAACCTCCATATGCCACAGGAGCAGCTCAAGAAAAGGCAAAAAGACAAAAAAAGAAAAAATGCACATGCATGTTCTCAAAAGACATGTATAAGAATAATCATGGCAAGACTAGTCATAAAAGTCAAAAATTAGAATCATGTCCATCATCTAAAGAAGGAATACATAAATTGTGGTTACATGAGAATGTTTACTTTGTGAAAATTCATGGAGTTGTACTCTAATGATGTGTGTACTTTTCAGTATGCATGTTAAACTTCAATAGAAAACACATTAAATAACTAAACTTTTGGAGTTCCCGCTGTGGTGCAGTGGATTAAGGATCCATCATTGTCTTTGCAGCAGTTTGGGTTCAATCCCTGGCCCAGCTCAGTGGGCTAAGGATCAGGCATCACTACAGCCGTGGTATAGGGTGCCACTGTAGCTCAGATTCGATCCCAGGCCTGGGAACTTCCATATGCCATTGGAGCCGCCAAAGAAGAAAAAAAAAAAAAAAACTAAATTAAAAAAAAAATTCCTCTATAAATGGTGTGACTATAACGTTTCATTGTTTACAGCGCCTGTTTCCATTCATCATCTCTATGGCAATCGCAATCTTTATGTGGCAGGCAGATTATACACTATTATCCCCAACCTATCGATGCAGTAAGAAGGGAATAAACATCACATACTCTATGTAGGTTACCTCCTTTTACCCTCTAAACAACCCCATACAAGAGCTACTATTCTGTGGGTGGGTTACATGCTAGCAAATGGAAAAACCACACCACACCTTTCTGCCTTCAAAGCCCAAGTTTTTACTAATAAAGTTTGCTGAGTCCATTGGAAACCTGACGGTTTGAAAAGTTAATTAGCAGTTAAAAATTGGCCTACTAGCTAAATAATTATTGCCCTAGTCTTCTATCTCACAGTCCAATGGTCTTGGGAGAACTAAACTTAGATTTATGTACCACCCAGCATGCCTGTAGAGTTTGATCTCAATTACCCCCTGTCGTTGGTGTTAGAGGCATCTTTATTACAGGGTTCTCCCGCCATTAAATGAATGAGAGGATGTATAGAGCACTCAGTTCTCACTTTACATTTGTATAACCAATGCCTGGCATATAGGCACATGATAGAAAATTAATATATATATTTGATTGAATAAGAAAATTACGACACTCAGACCTCATAAATATGGTTTTTTTAAATAAAAAACCAATTGAAAGAAAATTCAAATGGTCCTTTTTTTTTTTTTGGTCTTTTTGTCTTTTCAGGGCCTCATCCTCTGTTGCTGCCGGCCTACACCAGAGCCACAGCAATGCCAGATCCAAGCCGAGTCTACAACATATACCACAGTTCACGGCAACACCCGATCCTTAACCCACTGAGCAAGGTCAGGGATTGAACCCGCAACCTCATGGTTCCTAGTCGGATTCGTTTCCCCTGTGCCACAACGGGAACTCCTGGTCCTTTTTAAATAAAAGTCTCCAAAATAAAAACCTGAAAGTAAGTAAAGTGATAGCTGGTTGTTCTCTAGCTTACCACTGCTGTAACCTTAAATAAGTCACTTAGCCCCCTGTGGGCATTAGTTTCCCCATTCACAGAATGAGAGTTTAAACCATACAACTTCTCTAATCCCTTCAATGAGTAATATATGGCCTCTACGACCACAGAGAGGACCCCACAAATGAATGTTAATGACAAAGTAATGTTGACAAGTGCAGAATGCTATTAGAGCATTACTTTCGCAACTATGGGCACTAAATTGGCCTGGAGGAAGAAGAGACTATCTCTATTGTTAAACTGAATCTCATTCGTTTTTTTTTCTAAAAATCCAAACTAAGCAGACTCTCCATAACAACAACCATCTATGGTTGCAAAGCATCACAATTACAATCTATGGAACTGGGACTCAACTGAAACCACAACTCTTAACCATTCTGGCATCACCTTTCCTATAGATTATCGAAGATACACTATGGGTGCACAAAAAAGATCCTACTTTCAACATAAAACTGTCATCTCCTCTGGGAGGTCAGAGGTTACTGGAGATACAACACTTTGGGTAATTTAACAATGCAAATATCACTTTGGACATTTAATAATTAGTTCCAAACAAAAACATAAGTAACAACTCAACAGACCTTCTAGCTGCTTGCAACTGCACTACCTTAGGCATCAATATCTTTCTTTTCTTTCTCAAACTCACGTATTCTATGGATACAGACACATAAACACACACTCATACAAGGAGAGGAGGGAGGGGAGAATAAAAGGAATGATGGTTTTATACAACTCTCATAGCCATATCTATCCATTCAACTTAAAGTTCATGTTTCATGCCCTCCTTTTCAAAATCTGCATTGTGGTATAAATAAAGGAACAGACTGTGTATTTCTTCCCATGGGTATCCATTAGGGCTGTTATACACTACGCACTTAATCTATAGAATTCTGAACAGTTGAAATAGTAATTAAATCACAACTCTGTGTATTTCCATCTGTCAAAATTAAAGAGGCATGTACTATAAATTCACACCTACAGGTAAGACTGTGGCAAAACAAACAGTTCTTACTTAAGACTACTCCATCATAATGTTGGGATATGAAAGGGAAGTTAATTATTAGGTTACAGGTAGAGCCAGCTAAAGACGGTATATCTAAAATGTAGTAAAATATCCCAAGCTTACTATTACTCTACAACTACTACTGGCCTGCATTTATGCTGCAGGTGCTATGCTAAATGCTTATATAGACCATTATATTTAATCCTGGCAGTCTACGTCTTCATTTTATAGATGGGGAAACTGAGATGGTACTATTTAGTTTCTTTCTTTTTTTTTTCTTTTTTTTTCTTTTTGGGCCTCACCCATGGCACGTGGAGGGTTCCAGACTAGGAGTCCAATTGGAATTGAAGCTGCCAGCCTATGCCATAGCCACAGCAATGCGGGATCTGAACCACATCTGCAACCTACACCACAGCTCACGGCAACTCCAGATCCTTAACCCACTGAGTAAGGCCAGGGATCAAACCCATGGCCTCATGGATGCTAGTCAGGTTCGTTAACCACTGAGCCATGACAGGAACTCCTGATGGTACTATTTTCATTTGCCCCTCACAAGCCATTCTTCACCCTTCTCTGCCCTGCTCTGTGTCCCAGATGCCCACCTCTAGGGATCTAGTCCTCACGCTGCTCTTGGGGTTCTGCCAATGAAGAGATGAGCTGAAGAAAGAAATGTCAGGATACTGATTCCTCCCCTGCTCTCCCCCAGCCAGGTCAAGGTACCCAAGTTCTTTTATCCGCAGCCACAACTCCTGTTGGGAGGCCCCTCACCCAGAGTTCCAAGAACAAACTCTCTCCTCTGGCCCCTTCAGGCTTAAGGGTGGCAACATTTCCTTCTGTTGCTAGTCTCTGAATGACTCACTTCATGTGTTGGTTCCTTCCCCATCACATCTTTGTAAGCTCTTCTTCAATCAGCCCTCTGAGTGTGTCATCTGTTGGATAAAGGTTGTAAGAAGGTGAGGAGATAGAAATGAAGGAGTTAATGGGCATTTGGGTTGTTTCCACAGAAAAGAAAATCATGGACTTGGAGAATAGATTTGTGATTGCCTGGGGGAGGAGGAGGGATTGGGAGCTTGGGATTAACAGATGCAAACTATTGCTTTTGGAAGGGATTAACAATGAGATCTTGCTGTGTAGCACTGAGAACTATGTCTAGATACTGACAACGCAGCACAACAATGGGAGAAAAAATTATGTATACATGTACGTGTAACTGGATTCCCATGCTGTACAGTGGGGGGGGGAGTGTGTTGGGGGAAATAACAATAAAAAAATAAATTAAAAAAAGAAGTAAAGAGTTGTACCCTTTGGGTTGGGGAAATGAGCAGATCTTAATCATGGAGAGTTGGGGCATAGAAGAAGGTTCATTTTAAGTCACTGGATCAGCTGTCTGTGGAGGTGCTAAATAGCCAACTTCTCGGATAGGTTTAAACTAAATGGAGATAAAAGCTTTCCTGATGCAATATCATCCACAGTCCTGATTTCCTATGTTACCACAGAAACAGAAGGAAGTGGTTTGAGTGGGCAATAAATACATTGCTGTGTAACAGGCTAGACATCCAGTAAAGAAAAATGGTGGTTTTACAAAAGCGGTGTGCTGGACATCTATGAAAGCATCACTGCCTGGCTCCCTAAACACACACACACACACACACATGGCTCACAGACTTGGCACTTATGATCATAAAATCTCCAGGGAACCTAGCATCATCCTAAGAAGGTGTATGTTAGCTTAAAAGAGTAGATTAGATGTCTGGCTCTTCTGAGCTGTCCTTTCCTATCCCAACCTTCCCACAATACCCATAAACACATACATGCCACACACAGGCACAGAGACACACACACACGGACACACACACACACCGTTCAACTCTTCTCAAGGAAACTCCCAGGAAAAACTGGATAAACAAGTACAGTTTCTCTTCCACTTGCCTCAGTTTTCATTTCCTATGTCCTCTAGAAATCAGTCTCCACCACTCCCACCCAAAAGAGGACACTAAATTCTCAGATTTTCACCTCCATTTGCATTATCAATATCTGAGCTCAGCAACCCACTCACCATAAAGACTACCGTTGAAAAGAGTAACACCTTTGAGATATTTATACTTTAACATAATTCCACTCTTGATCCCAGGGTTACTAAACACATTATTAATTATATACTTAAAGGAACAAGCCCTCAGTATCCTTTTTTTTTTGGGTGGGAGGGGGTGTAGGAGCAAAGAGACCCTTCTTGCAATTCCTGAAATTTGACTGCATGGGGCACAACTTCCTAAAACTAATGCAAGGTCTCTTTTCTTCTGTTTGTTGTTGTTGTTGTTGTTTTCATCTCTGATGGCTCCACTCCAAGGGAGTGGAAGGGCACACTTCCTCAAACCTATAATGTATCCAATTCAATCTAACCCAGTTGTCTGTCCGAAACATACTTCAGCATGTGCAGAGCCGTGAAAAGACCTCTCTGGGGTGTGAATCAGGAAGGTCCTCCAAGCTCCATTAACGAAGAACCATTTCTATTCTACATTGTTTAGAACTGGAACAGTGCAGTGTGTGCAGGCGCAGCTCCGTTTCAGGTTAAGAAGGGAAAGTCATCTCCTGTCACTTCTGATGATGAGATGCTGACCTCAGCAGACCAGAAGAAATCACTCAGTAGCCACTTGAACATCAAGATCAGAAAAAAAATTATTTTACAACTGAATATTAAAAAAGAGAATGTACATATATATATACATATATATACACATGATAGAGCAGAAATTGGCATCATATTGTAAAACAACTATACTTTAATAATAAAATTTAAAATAAAATGAAATTATTTTACAGTTGAGTCTCCTTTAGGTACTAGAACAAAGCACAGTGTCCCTCTCGCTCTCTCCAAGACTCTTTCAAAACGCTAGAATCTGTTGTACTGAAGATTCTCCTCCAGTGTTCTAGTAGGGGCTTAACACCATTTATGCAGCCTTAAAAGCAAGCAACGGTCCTCCTTTCCTCTCTGCGATTTGGGTTCTCTACTAGTAAATTAGAGGAGTTAGAAAAACAGGATGTACTACAGTCTGCATTCTGATAACTACCGATTTGTTCAACTGATTATTTCTCTTTGAGAGGAGTGTTATTTTTTCTTTCAACTGCATTATGTAAGCCTGAAAAGAGGGTGCTCACCAAAGAGATACTGAAAAATAAAGTTGCTGTGCACATAACTGATCTTCACAGGCATTACAATATTGTGCCATTACTTTTTAATTAAAAATATTTTTTTTAATTAACAGACTTTAGAGTCATTTTAGATTTACAGAAAGTTGGGCAGAAAGTTCACAGAGTTCCCATACACTCCCTTTCCCCCTGCAGTTTCCCCGGTGATTAACGTCTTATGTTAGCGTAGAATATTTCTCAGTGTATGGTATATAAGCCAATACTGATACATGATTATTAATCCAAATCCATGGTTTACATTACAGTTCACTCTTCGGTGTGTGGTATATAGCTCTACAGATTTGGGCAAATGCATTATGTCATATAACCACCATTACAATATCGCACCGAATAGTTTCACTGCCCTAAAAATGCTCTGTGCTCCACTGATCCAACCTGGCCCCTTCCTCCCACCCACACTCCAAGAACCGCTGATTCTCAAAATAGGTACATTCTTAGAAGATTCACAAGAGAAAACAGGAAAGGCTTTACCTAAAGCGACAGCACATGAAACTACATCAAAAACACAAAGAAGCCTGAAGTTCTAAGTGAAAACAGCAAAACGGCAACACAGCTGCACCAGAAAACGCAATTTAACACTTGTAATTTATTAAAGTCATGGATAGGTGTCATAAGTTAAAGCTTCAGAATTCCACTAAATTCATTTAAAACCTGAAAATTATGGGGCAAGTATTAGGAGAATGCTTTGAGAAATGACAGTTTAATACCTTGTTACTGAATGCAAATGACATTTCTTTTCTTCACTGCTACTCTGACAAGATAAGGAAATGGGTTTCTAGAACACATCTGCTTAGAGTGATCATACACAAAAAGAAGAAAATGGCTTAAAGCTCATTCTAAAATAAATTTTAAAATTAGGCCTTCTCGGATAGAAAAAAAAAAAATTTTTTTTTTGGCTATTTCTTTGGGCCACTCCCACGGCATATGGAGGTTCCCAGGCTAGGGGTCGAATCGGAGCTGTAGTCGCCGGCCTACGCCAGAGCCACAGCAACGTGGGATCCGAGGCTCGTCTGCAACCTACACCACAGCTCACGGCAATGCCAGATCCTTAACCCACTGAGCAAGGGCAGGGACCGAACCCACAACCTCATGGTTCCTAGTCGGATTCGTTAACCACTGTGCCACAATGGGAACTCCTTTTTTTTTAGAAAAAAATTTAAAGTATAAACAAATCAATGTGAAATTGTTTATTCCAAGGAAGATATTCTGCTGAACTTACCAGAAATTGAACAAGAATATTTCTAGTAGTAGGAACTTTAATTTGGGCACACCTTACTAATCGGAAATATTTTTATTTTCCTAATTTAACTTTTGCTTTTTAAAGATAATTAATACCTAAGAAAAGTTCATGGGAATCATGAGCTATTCTAACTGGCTTGTGTTTCTATATCAGAAAAGCTTCCAAAAAGGCATATCTTAATTATCATCAAATATAAAAGGATCCCAGGTATAAAGCACTCTTTCCCATCTCCTGTTGAGATGACTTAGAAAAAAAATGTATTTACATTACACTAAACACAAACTTTTAGGGATATGGATTGCATGTGATTTTTGTAGCAGGATGTTAAACTTGAACTAATGGAGTCCCAGTTTCTGCTGAAGTCTCTACAGGAGAACTGATATATTTGAGAATGAGGCATGAGACACTGTCCAAGACCTACAGTTTTGTGACTTTTACCCCTTTTCCTCACCTTTATTGAGGGCATAAAAGTGTAGGTAGTGAGAAAGTAAAGGAGAATGTTTAGAGAAAGCTATCGGTATGCCGTGGGCCTCATCCTCCCCACAAAAGGGAGGGGTCAGGGAAGGACTTACCCCTCAAGCCTGGGGTGAGGTGCTTCAACGGAATTGCTTAGTAACATGTGTTTCCTGGATGCGGTAGAATGGCAACTGATTAACACACCCCAGAACTTCACAGGGCAAACAGCCTGGGGTGCCAAAAAAGTGGAGGTGTTTTGAGAAGTAGCTGCACTCCTATGATAGGTGGAAGGTCCTGCAGACTAAAAGGGAACTCCACACACCTGCTGGAAATCTTACCTACCAACCCAGATCCACCTTTTACCATCCTGCTCTGTGCCCTGGAGGGTGACCTCTTTAGACTGTATCTACCAGGCTTTCAGCTAGGTTTGGCCAATGGAAGGTACCAGCAAAGAAAGGGGGGAGAGAAAATGGGGTAGTTATTCCCCCAGCTCCCTACCTGCTGGCTGAAAGTTAACAGAGGCTCTTGTGAAGCCCAATTGTCCTGCTGAGCAGTCCTCTCCTGCAGACAGAAGTCTCTCTAAGCTCTCTGTCACCATCCTTCCCTGGTCCCCATGCCCAGGGGCAATAATGGCTCTATACTGTTAGCAGGTGTTTCCACCCCTTATTTGTGTCTCTTAACCCTGCCCATGCTTTTGTGAAGAGTCCCTTCACTGAACTCTCCCCAAGTCCTCTGTCAGAATGTGCCACTTGGGTCCTTCCCAGATCCAGATAATACCACACACAGGGGCCAGGGTGAGGTCTCCGTAGATTCTAACCAAGAAAGCTGATTCTAACAACAAAAATATAAACAACCCAATTTAAAAATGGGCAAAGGACTTGAACATTTTTCCAAAGAAGAAATACAAAGTGGCAAATAAACACATGAAATGTTGCTCAACATTGCCGCTGGTCACTAGGTAAATGCAAATCAAAAAGCAAAACCAGTGTGTGTGATACCACTTCACATACATTAGGATTTTTTATCAATTAATCAATCAATAAATAAAAAGTGTTGGTGAGGAACCCTTGTGCATTGCTGGTATACAACATAAAATTGTGCAGTTGCTATGGAAGTCAATGTGACAATTCCTCAAAAACTGAAACATAAAATTACCATATGACCCAGCAGCTCCAGTTCTGGGCGTATACCAAGCAAACAAACCAACCCTGAAAATAAGGACTTGAACAGGTATTTGTATACACACATTCATAGCAGCATTATTCACAAAGGACAAGAAGTGGATGCACTCTAGTGTCCACCAACAGATGAATGATAAAAAAAAATGTGGTATATGCACACAGTGGAATATTATTCAGTCTTAAAAAGGAAGGAAATTCTGACACATTCTACAACATGGACTAACCTCAAGGACATTATGCTAAGTGAAACAATCCAGTCACGAAAGGACAAACAGCATATGGCTCCTCCGATATGAGGAGCAGTCAAATTCATAGAGACAGAAAGTAGAATAGTGGTTGTCAGGGGCTGGGGAAGGGGAAATGTTAGTGTTTAATGGGTACACGATCAGTTTGGAAAGACTAAAAATTTCTGGCGATGGGTAAGTGGCACTGCAGTGTGAAGGTACTTAATGCCATGAAACTGTACACTTAAAAATGGCTAAAATGGTATTTGTGTTATATATATATGGAAGTTCTCAGGCTAGATGTCAATTCAGAGCTGCAGCTGCCAGCCTACACCACAGCCACAGCAACATGGGATCCAAGCCACGTCTGCCACCTATACCACAGCTCACAGCAATGCCAGATCCTTAACCCACCGAGCGGAGCCAGGGATCGAACCCATGTCTTCATGGGTACTAGTCAGGTTTGTTACCACTGATCCATGATGGGAACTCCCTATTTATACAATTTTTTTTAAAGAATGCTGGTAAGTCAGTAAAAGGCCTCAACAAAAGGACCTGGAAGGGTATGGCCAAAAGCCTAGAAGCTGGAATGGACCAGCCAGGAGAAACACTATCATCCACATACAAAAATTACAGATGTGTGATCCCCAGTGATGGAGAGATTTCCAGACCCTGAGGAAGACAGAGAGTACTTTGCTATGCCACCTTTCCTCCCTCTAATTACACACCCAATCATGCCTGAAGGTTAGCAAGCTGGTAGAAGCAGAGAAGAAATCAAAGCACTGAGTGGGAAAAAAAGAAGCTTCCTGGCATCTCCCATTGCAGATGGACAGTCTGCAACAGTCTTGTCCTGGGAGAGAGGGGAAATGGTAACTTTAATAAAATTTGAAGTTTGGGACAAAGACCCTGGAATGGACACATGAGTTACTAAACAGAGACAATGTCTCATAACCTTCTAGAGGAAGAGGAAGTTACTGAAAGTGTCACAAGGCTATATCTAAATTTCAAAATGACTAAGAAGAATAAATAGGAGCATAGAATATATTTAAAAGAAGAGCATATGGTTAAAGTTAATGTGCTTTATCATGACTATCCATGAGAAATACTTGTTCAAACATAATGGTTATATGATGAATTTATTTATTTATTGCTTTTTAGGGCCACACCTACGGCATATGGAGGTTCCCATACTAGGGGCCAAATCAGAGCTACAGCCACAGGCCTACGCCACAGCCACAGCAATGTGGGATCCAAGCCATGTCTGTGACCTACACCACAGCTCAGACAATGCCAGATCCTTAACCCACTGAGCGAGACCAGGGATCAAACCCACACCCTCATGGTTCCTAGTCAGATTCGTTTCCACTGCGCCACGACAGGAACGCCTATGTGATGAATTTAAATGTCCATATTTTAAAACACATATCCTATAGAATTATACATTAATTCTGGAATATTGCAATTTTCATGAAACAATTTCATTAAGACTCTCCATTCCTATCCAAACTTTAAGTCATCAAGCAGCTTTCTTAAAATCACATTTTCACATCTGTCCAAATTGCTAGAGAAATAGCATTTTCTGAATCTATCCTCACTGGAAGTGTTATTACAAGTCATGATTTTCCAGTCATACTAGAGCTGTTTTCCTTCCGTCCTGAGGTGTTCATTCATGATATCCACAATATAAATACCTACTGTACTGCTTTAAACGGCATGTTTAAAATTATATGCAGCACCTGCCATTGTAAACTCATACCTCCAGGAATAATAACAGAAACTGTATTAAATTTCTTTGCCTCTTTTTTCACCCATCATGTCTGCACACCTCTGTGAGCAAATAAAAATAGCACTGATGGAGGTCATTTCAGTTTAACGTGTCTTCCCCAAATAGTACTTCACTGTTCAAAATAAGGTAGTTGAGCAAGTGTGCTGTAACATGAGAGACTTTACCAGGATTCCAACATAAGGGACTCCCACAGGCATATACAGAGATGGACAATAAAGTAACATTCTAGAATCACACTATCTTTAGCAAAATAGGATACTCCAACTGTATTCTCTTCCTAGTAGGCATTGCCCTGAACATTTGCCCTCTGCGTGGTACACTGGTCCCTGAATATCGTATATTATGCCTTGGGGAGTTCCCACTTAGGAAGGTGTGGGTTCTCTCCTGAGCAAATGGTCTTCTAAATTACAACTATTAACAAAGGTATTTTACAAGTTCCACCGAGAGTTATCCCTTCCTAGACATCTTTAAGTGTACACGTTAATCTTTGCACCAAGCTCGCTGGATTGACTATAGAAATCGCATCTGTAAAATGGAAGTTCTCTAGCCAGGAGTCAAGGCCCTTCACAATTTGGCACCCTCCAATGGTCCAGCTCTCTCTTCCACTCTGCCAAGAACTTCATGCACCTCAGTCACATGTGTCTCCTTATGGCCCACTGCTGCTGAGCCTTTGTCCTGCCACTAGCCCTCTCTAAAGAAACTTCTAACCATTCCTTTGGTACTTCAAACCCTACTCATCCTTCAAGGCCTGATGCAAATCCCTATCTTTCTGAAAGTCTTTCTCCAGATCAAGCCAGAAGTACTGTCTCTTTCCCTAAATTGCCAAAGCATTGACTCATACAGGCTTGTCTTGTACAGAATTTTCCTAGCTTCCTGTCTTAACCGCCCAAGTAGGTCAAAAGCAATCCAAAGGCCGGGACTATTGATTCTACCAACGTTGGATACTCCAGTGCTTAGTGTCCACATTGCTTAGTATGGTATCTTACACACAGCAAACTGTCATAAATAATTATTGAATGAATGAATAATAACAGGAACAGCAATCATAACTGTCTGGAAATAGATTCATCTAACATTTTCTGTTATGCATTTTAAAGGTTCATTCAAAAAAAGAATGCCAAGTATTCTTTGTTTATTAGTTATGTTTTGAAAATCTCCCAGTTGGCTCTTTCATTCAATAGGATATAATTTATCCCCTTGGGTTTGAGCTACATAATCCATCCTAGAAATTACACTTCAGAAAAAAATAAGTGATAAACCCTCTGCTTCACTCAGCCCATTTGTATACCTGACACCCTTTCCTATCGCTAAGTAGTTCCGACCATCAATTCCTTTAAACCACTGACACTCACTCAGTCTCTACATATTCCTCCTCGTGACAGAGTGCCAGGCAACCCCAGCCTATACTTCTCTCTCCAGACTCTCAGGCTCTCTTTCCCTCTTTAACATACTACTGCATAGCAGGAGGCCTTCCATGAAGGAGGTATTTATCACATACCCGATGATGCTTCCATTACAGAAGAAAAACATATGTCTGCTCCTAAAACTCAGTCTCTGTGCTGAAATCCATTCAAAAATACACCCTCCAACCAGCTTCTCCAATATAGAAAATAAACTCCATTCGTTCAATTTACATGAACATGTTTTCTGAACTGAAACCTGCAAACAACAAAACGATAATGAAATATATGACATAACGGCTCATATGGCATAAATATAAAATATATATAGCAGGCCCTCACTAAAACATCATCAATTTATTTGAAAACTGTGCATCATCTCTTGACTAATCACTATTCTTCAGTAATAATAATGTGGACATGGTGCCGGAGCCTAAGAAAGTACTCTGTCTAAGGAAAACGAGTTCTGATCTCAATGCTGCCAAATTACCTTGCCACTTCAAATCTCCTTTCCTCATTCACAAAGTGAGTATTCTAGTCTAGATCAGGGGTCACAAGTTTGAGTGCCAAGAGGAGCCAGATAGGTACTAGCAATGACTTGAGTAGATTTGGCT